>NC_071556.1:5351132-5682116 GCF_026979565.1 Vidua chalybeata | reverse complement strand
GAGGGGGCCCTGGGCTTCCTGGTCAGCACCCTCACCTACAAGTGCCAGAGCAACTCCCTGGCCATCATTGAGAGCGGTGGTGGCATCCTCAGGAACGTCTCCAGCCTCGTCGCCACGCGGGAGGATTACAGGTGAGGGGCACCTGAGGGACCCAGGGCACCCCGGAGCGAGGGAGGGCTTTGGGGGATGCTGTGGATGGGGTAGGATGAGAATGGGGACCCCGGGCTCCATGGACCCCGGCATGGCCTCGGGGGATGATACGGCTGCAGGTACAAGGGGCATGGAGATGGGGGAACCTGGGCACCAAGGGTGGCGTTGGGGGACGCAGTGGCTGGGGGTGCTGCAGGATCGGGGGGCACTGCAGACCCCAGGGACAGCACTGGGGGGATGTCATGGCTGGGCAGAGATGGGGTCACCTTGCACCCCTGGGATGGGGCAGGGGGAGGGTCCAGGACCACCCTGACGGCCGGGGGGTCCCCTCTGTCCCGCAGGCAGGTGCTCCGGGACCACAACTGCCTGCAGACGCTGCTGCAGCACCTGCGCTCGCACAGCCTGACCATCGTCAGCAACGCCTGCGGCACCCTGTGGAACCTGTCAGCCCGCAGCCCCCGCGACCAGGAGCTGCTGTGGGACCTGGGGGCGGTCAGCATGCTCCGCAACCTCATCCACTCCAAGCACAAGATGATCGCCATGGGCAGCGCGGCCGCGCTGCGCAACCTGCTCACCAACCGGCCCCCCAAGTACAAGGACGCGGCCGTGGTGTCGCCGGGCTCCTGCATGCCCTCGCTCTACATGCGCAAGCAGAAGGCGCTGGAGGCCGAGCTGGATGCCAAACACCTGGCTGAGACCTTCGACACCATGGAGAAGCAGAGCCTGAAGGGCCAGAGCACCAAGAAGCCGATGCGGCACATGGAGAGCCTGGTGAAGGACTACGCCTCCGACTCCGGCTGCTTCGACGACGACGAGGTGCCCAACATCTCCACCGGCGTGGAGACGGCCAGCGCCTCCGTCCTCTCCATGTTCCTCAGCTCCTCCTTCCTGCAGGGCCAAGCGCTGCCGCGGGCGCTGGCACAGCGGCGCTGCCCAGAGCCGGAGAAGGACGGCAGCGGGAGGGCGGCCGAGCCCAAGAAGCCGCCGCTGCCGGAGGACGACGTCTCACTGGCCGCCGAGAAGTTGGCCAACAAGATCTCCAGCACGGTGGCCAAGATCGACAAGCTGGTGGAGGACATCTCCACCATGCACAACTCCTCGGACGACAGCTTCAGCCTCAGCTCTGAGGACCACTGCCTGGACTGGCAGTACGGCCCCGAGGACGGGCACGAGGCGCGCGCCCAGTCCTGCTCGCCGTGCCGGCTGTCGGACGCCGGCGGCTTCGCCAAGCGGGAGAGCCTGAGCCGGGCGCACACCCTGCTGCGGCTGAAGACGGCCTACACCAGCCTCTCCACCGACAGCCTCAACAGCGGCAGCACCAGCGACGGCTACTGCACCAAGGAGCACATGAAGCCCTGCCCCAGGGCCGCCTTCCTGGACTACCGTGACGAGCTGCAGCGCTACCAGAAGCGGCCCAGCCGGCTCGACCTCAAGAGCATCCTGGGCAAACCGGAGCGGGCTGAACCCCCCGCACGGGACCCGGCCGAGCCAGACAAACCCGAGCAGCGGGACCTGCCCGAACGGGCCAAGAAGATGGTGACTTTCCCCAGCCCCAAGGTGCCAGAGAAGGAGACGGAGTGGAAGAAGGAGGTGGGCACCAAGCCCCCCATCGACCCCCATGTTCGCACCATCAAGCTCTCTCCATCCTATCAGCATGTCCCCATGCTTGAGACCCTGGCCAAGGGCAGCACGGCTGCTGGCCACCAGCCCTCCCTCCTGGGCAGGAAGCAAGCCTGGCTCCCCCCAGCGCTGCTGCAGGCAGCTGAGCCCCTGAGCAAGATCCCGGAGAAGCTGCCGGCCCAGCCACCAGCCTTGGCGGAGCAGGAGTCGGTGCAGAAGTACTCGGTGGAGGACACCCCAATCTGCTTCTCCCGGTGCAGCTCCCTGTCCTCCCTCTCCTCGGCGGACAACGTGCTGGACGGGCAGAGCCACAGCGAGAACGACCTGGACAGCGACTCCTCCCTGGAGATCCTGGAGATGGAGGAAGGGGATGCAGAAGGGGAGGATGGGAGGCAGGAGAAGGAGAAGGCGGTAGATCCAGGTCCCACCACGCCGGTGGGGATCTCCCAGCCCATCACCATCCCCTTCCCGAAGCGTGACAAGGTTTTCCTGCGGGAGGCCTCGCCCTCACGCCAGGAGGACCTGACACCCTCGAGCTCCTCGGAGAACTACATCCAGGAGACGCCGCTGGTGATGAGCCGCTGCAGCTCCGTCAGCTCCCTGGGCAGCTTCGAGAGCCCCTCCATCGCCAGCTCCATCCAGAGCGACCCGTGCAGCGAAATGATCAGCGGCACCATCAGCCCCAGCGAGCTGCCCGACAGCCCCGGGCAGACCATGCCCCCCAGCCGCAGCAAGACTCCCCTCTTCGAGCTGGGCTGCCAGCCGGAGAAGGAGACCAGCCAGTTCAACATCCAGTGGGAGAACAACGTCAAGAAGTTCATGGAGATCACCGACTTCAAGGAACGCTTCCAGCTGCCCCAGGACCTGGACTCCATGGTCTACTTCACGGTGGAGAAACCCAACGAGAACTTCTCGTGCGCCTCCAGCCTGAGCGCCCTGCCCCTCCACGAGCACTACGTGCAGAAGGACGTGGAGCTCAAGCTGATTCCCACCTTCCCGGAGAAGAACAGCCTGAACTTCGCGGCTCACGAGAAGCGGGAGGAGCGGCGGGAGGAGCGGTACCTGGAGGGCCGGCGAAGGGCCGAGCGCCCCGAGCCCCCCGACGACGACGACATCGAGATCCTCAAGGAGTGCATCAGCTCGGCCATGCCCTCCCGCTTCCGCAAGGTCAAGACCTCGCTGCTGTCGGGGCAGGTGCTGCACCCGCAGACCAAGAAGCCGCTGCACGTCCCCGTGTACATGCTGGTGCCGGCCCACACCCACCCCGGCGTCCCCAAGCACCTGCGAGCCACCGCCCGCGACCTCTTCAAGGACGACGACTCCTTCACCGACTCGGCCGACGGGACCCCCGTCAACTTCTCCAGCGCCGCCTCGCTGAGCGACGAGACCCTGCGGTACCCGGCGGGCGAGGAGGCCGAGCACCCCCTGGCCGAGCGGCGCCGCGAGCCCGGCACCATCCCGGCCCGCAGGGCCGCCTCCGGCAGCTCGGCCCCCGCCCGCCTCAGCTCCGCCGGGAAGGGCAAAGCGGGCCCGGGCCGCGGGGAGGGGAAGCGGGGCCAGACCCTCCCGAAGGGCACAGCCAGCCTGGAGCTGGGGGTGGGCCGGGCCAGCGGTGCCCCCGGGAGGAAGGATGACGCTCTGGAGGACGGGGTGGTGTTCCAGTCGCTGTGCCACACCACGCCGACGGAGGAAGCCGTCTACTGCTTCTACGACCCGGATTTGGACGAGCTGCCCGAGGCGGGCAGGGATGGGTCCGGCAGCAGAGCTCAGCCCGGCCGGGCGCCACGGAGGGAGCGCTGGGGAGGCTCCGTCCCCAACAAGGACCCCGAGCCCGGTCCCCGTCCGGCGAAGACGAAGCCTCAAAACAACCTGATCGCCGACGAGACGCCGCCCTGCTACTCCCTGAGCTCCTCCATGAGCTCCCTGAGCGACGCCAACATCTCCGAGGGCGAGGAGCGGGGCCAGCCCTGCGGCAAAGCCACCTGGCCGCGGTCAGCTGCCGTGGGGCAGGCGCAGGGGGGCTCGCCCAGCTCCCCCAGCCTCAACTCGGAGGATGATCTGCTGCAGAAGTGCATCGGCTCGGCCATGCCCAAGCGCCGGCGGCCCGCGGCTCGCCGCAGGCTGGTGGAGAGAAAGCAGAAGCCGCCGGGCGCCGGCGGGAGGGAGCGGAAAGCCGAGGCCAGGCATCACCCCGAGGAGGACGCCGGCTCCGACCGGGGCTCCGACCTGGACAGCGTGGAGTGGCAAGCCATCCAGGAGGGAGCCAACTCCATCGTCACCTGGCTGCACCAGGCTGCCGCCTCGCTGTCCCGGGAGCCTTCCTCCGAGTCCGACTCCATCCTGTCCTTCATGTCGGGGCTCTCGGTGGGCTCCACGCTGCAGCTCTCCCTGGGCAGGCAGGAGAAGCAGCGGCCCGGCAGCGCCTCCGGCCGGGACCCGGCGAGGAGGGAGCGCAGCAAGGGCCGCCCGGAGCGCAAGGACGCGGCCGGTGCCCGTCCCGCCGGCCGCGCCAGCTCCAGGGCGGAGCGGAGCCCGGCGCCCGCCAAGCCGGTGCCCAACCTGCCCGTGGTCTTCCGCGGCAGGACCGTCATCTACATGCCCAGCCTGGCCAAAGATGCCCCCAGCCCACGGGCCACCCCGAAGAAGACCCCCGCGGCCAAGCCCGAGGCGCCGCCGGCCAAGAACCTCTCGCTGAGCCAGCAGCGCTCGCGGAGCCTGCACCGGCTGGGCAAAGCCCCCGAAAGCGGGGAGCTGGCGCTGCCCAAGAGAAGCACGACCCCGCCCGCCCGCATCGGCAAAGGCCCCCCCTCCTCGGGCTCCTCCCGCACCTCCACGCCCTCGCAGCACGCCCCCAGGAAGCTGCCGTCGCCCTCCCAGGTCACCAAACAGGGCCCGGCCGCGGGCAAGGCGAGCGGCTCCTCCTCCCCGCCGGGACCCCCGGCCAGAGCCCCGGCCCCCAAATCCCCGGCTCCCAAGCAGTCCAAGACGCAGAAGTCGCCCGTGCGCATCCCCTTCATGCAGAAGCCCAGCAGGAAGGTGCTGCCGGGCCGGGGGGCCATGCCGGTGCTGGAGGAGCAGGTCGATGGCTCCAAGGCTCGGCCCGGGGGGCCGGGGGGCAGCCGGCTCAACCTGGTGCGGATGTCATCCGCCCGCTCCAGCGGGAGCGACTCGGACCGCTCCGGCTTCCTGCGCCAGCTCACCTTCATCAAGGAATCCTCGAGCCTGCTGCTGCGGCACCGCTCCGACCTGTCCCCGGCGTCGCCGGCCACCTCGCTGCCTCGCCGGGGCTCCCCCCAGCGCAGCCGAGCCGCGCTCCCGGCCGTGTTCCTCTGCTCCTCCCGCTGCGACGAGCTCAAGGCCGCCAAACCGGCGACCCCCGGCCAGCGGCCGCTCATCCCCAGAGCCCAGCCCGGCGGCAAAGCCACGGCCGGGGCCAAGCCGCCGCGCCGGACCAGCTCCGAGAGCCCGTCCCGGCTGCCGGTGAAGACCAGCGTGCCCGCGGCCGAGCCCTTCAAGCGCTACTCGTCCTCGCCCAACATCAGCGTGGCGCGGCGGGCGGCCAGCCCGTCCTCCGTGCGCTCCGAGGCGGCGGCGCGGCGGCGGCAGAACGAGCCGGCTCCCGGGGGGCCGCCGGGAAAGCCGCCGGTGGTGGTGATGAAGGGCACGTGGCGGAGGATCCGGGACGAGGACATCCCGCACATCCTCAAGAGCACGCTGCCCTCCTCCGCGCTGCCGCTGGCAGGCTCTGGCGACGAGGAGCCCCCCGGCACCCCCGGCACGTCCAGGAGGACCAGCGACGCCGTGGTGCAGACCGAGGACTTCGCCACCTCCAAGACCAACTCCAGCACCTCTCCCACGCTGGAGACCCGCGAGGGACCCCCGCACCCCCGCGTCACCGGCGACGGCGAAGCCCCCGCGCCCGCCAAGGCCGCCCTGCCCATCTCCTTTGGCCACGAGGTGCCCGCCGGGACCTTCCCCGGCAGCCGGCACGGCTCCCCCAGCAAGGCCGCCCGTGTCACCCCCTTCAACTACGTCCCCAGCCCCATGGCGGTGACAGCGGTGGCCGATAAGGCGGTGGAGAAAATCCAAGCCTGATGAAGCCGCGGTGAGGGTCCTGTGACACCCCCAGCCCCACGGGAGCTGCCCAGGACTGTTTGGGACACAAATGGGGACGTGGGACAGCTGGGGACCAGCGAGTCACCCCAACCCGCTGCTGGCCCCGGCTGGGGTCTTGCTGTGCTGAACCATCGCCATTCCCAGCAGCAAGGACTGGACAGAACTGGGAACGTTCCGGGTCTGGGGTGGTTCTCATGGACCATCCCCTCCCACTGATGGACGTCCAGGGACAAGCTGAGGTGGGGCCGTGTCCCCATGTGCCCCCATCCTGCTCACCCAGGGGCTGATCCCACACAGCGGGGAGCTGACACAGCACATCCGGTACCAGGAAAACCCCACACGCTCCAGCTTGTCTGGCACCAGCTCTGGCTCTGCCCACGATGGCAGCTCATTATTAACAGGGGAAGGGATGCAGAGGAGAGGCTTTGGAGGGGGACATGGGGACCAGGACCCTCGTTTGGGGGAGCAGAATCCCCCGCTGGAGGTTCCTGTTTGCTGACGGGTGACCTGTGCCGGTCCGAGGTGGTGGCAGGCGGAAATGGTGCAGGAGGAGCCGGGCAGGGCTCGTGGGGGTGGCCGGGGTCCCGATGGGCTCATCCCAGGGGCTGCTCACAGGGTGCTGTCACCAGGCTGGGGGGCTGCTCTGGGAGGGGACAGGGTGCTGAGCTGGCACCGGGATGCCCAACCCCCAGGAAAGGGTCTGGGGTCCCTCACCTTCACCCACAGCCCCCCAGCCTCCCACCCCCAGGGCAGGAGAGCCTCGGCTCGCAGCCAGGATCCCGGTGTGTCCTTGTGGATGTGGACACGAATCCATCCAGGACTGGATTACGCCCACGAGCACAGGGCCTCCCAGCCCCAAAAACCGGGGGACACCCCCACTCCTGCTGCCAGCTGGGCCCAGGTGCCAACACTGGGGTGTGTGGGAAGTGCCTCACCCCTAGGAGTGGGATGGGACCCCCAGTCCAGGTGGTCCCAGACCCCTCGGGTACCTCCAGTCCAACGCCATCACTCCTGTGGATGGGGTGACCTTTGTGCCCCCCATCCCAGTGCCATGGGGGGCTGTAGAGACAGACACAGGGCTATGGGGACATGTGCAGGGGCCACACCTGGGTGGCTGTGGGAACGCAGTGAGGAGCTCTGGGTTGCACTGGGGACACACAGTGGGGCCAGGGAGACACCAGGACCGTGGGGATACGCAGGGGGTCCCCAGGGATGAGCACTGGGGTCGTGGGGACGGGCACACCCCAGTGCCCACTGGAGCCCCCCTGCCCTGGCAGTGGCCGGCACGGAGGGACCAGCGGCCGGGACTGAAGAAAAGGAGGAAAATCCCAGGAGCAGCAATCCTGAGTGCTGTAACGCAATGCACAGGAGGGCCAGCATCGCCCCCCGGCTACAAGCCACCGCCCTCCCCCTCCTCCACCGACAATCCCGCCGGGCTCTGCCGGGCTCCGCTCGCCGTCACTGTATCTATGTACTAAGGATGTTATTTTACCAGACTCTGGACAGTATTCCCAATTAAAAGCCAACCTGTGTAAATAGGAAGGGGTGCTTGGTCTGTCCCGGGTGTTCGGGCTGGCCGGATCCGCAGCCCCTCCGCAGCGTTTTCTGGATCGATTTCTTGTACTTCACAGCCGAGGTGGCCACCGGCGGCTTGAAAGGGTTGGTGGCGTTCTTGCTGCTGAAGGACATCACGCCGGCCACTGCCGGCCGCTCCCCGCACACCGACGGGCTCCCCGAGTCACCCTGAGGGGCAGGTGACACCGGGGAGTGGACGTGGGGACAGGGACCCCCACCACGGCCAAGGGGACATCTCGCCTGCTCAGGGTGAGCATCCTCCCCGGAGCCCCCCGCAGCCGGGCTCGGGGTGGGCAGAGCTTTGTAGCCCTTGGACCCCCAAACTCTCACCTTGGTGGGTGCCGAGCCGCGGTGCTGCCCCTGGAAGCAGATCATGGCGGGGCCGATTTTGCCGCGCCAGAAGCTGCTGCTGTTGCACTTCTGCGTGTCCATCACCGTCACCTCCAGCTCCTGCAGGGTGGGCGACAGCTGCCGGCCCTGGGAGTCCACGACCCCCCAGCCCGCCAGGCTGCACCGCGCCCCCGGCGCCGGCTCCCGTCTCGCCAGCGAGATCAGCTGCCGTGTCCTGCTCAGTGTCACCTTCCCGTCCAGCTGCGGGCGGGGGGCGGCGTCAGACCCCCCCCCATGGGCAGAGGGGCTGGCAGGGAGCACCCCAACACCGCGGGTGGGGCGTCAAAGGGGAGCACCCCAGTGCTGCAGGTGGGGGACCGAGGGGGAGCCCCCCAACGACACGGGTCGAAGGGGAGCACCGAGCCGGTGCAGCGCCAGTGGGAGCGGGGAGATGACACCCAGGTGTGAAATCTCTTGGGGGTGAGAAGAGGAAATGTCACCGCTCGCCCCGGCTGCGAGCGCGGCTGCACCGACACCGTGGGAACACCCCGCCCGTTCCCGGCGGCGCTTCCCGGCAGCGCCGCCGCTCCAGCCCCGCTCGGAGCCTCCCCCGCGGCCGGCCCGAGCCCCACCTGGAGCAGGAGCAGGTCGTTCTCCATCGTCTGTCGGTCGTAGCCGGGGTGGGGACAGGCAGCCCGGATGCTGAAGCTCTGCGTGTCCGCCCCGCGGTCCTGCCACTTGTGCAGCCCCACCACCAGCCGCACCTTGTCCCACGGCCTGCCCCGCCCCGGCAGTGCTGTCAGCCCGGTGCCGGTCGCCCGGAGCCGCGTCCCCTCCCCGGGCAGGACACAGCGATGCAGGCAGTGCGCGGCCGTCAGCGCCCAGCTCCGGTGCAGCAGCGCTGCCCCGCAGACGTGAACTCCCCCGAACTCGAGGGACACCATGTAGGGCCGGGAGTGTTCTTTGGCCTCGTGTCCCCCGATGATCGACGGCTGGAGCCAGGTCCCGTCCTCACCTGCCACCGCTCCGGCCAGTGAGTCCGAGCCCCCGCTGGCCACGCCGGACCCACCGGCCCGGTGCTCGCCCCAAGCGAGGGGCGGCAGCAGCAGCAGCGGCCCCAGGCAGCCGCTCGCCCCCATCCCGCCCGCTCCGCGTCTCCCGGTGCAGCTGCCGAGCTGGAGGAGCCCCGGGTCGCGTGTGACAGCGGAGCAGGGCAGCAGCGGGGCACGGACGCTGCTCAGGGGGCAGGAAGGGGAAGAAGCACCCACAAGGTCACACCTGCGGGGGTGGGAAACACCCACGCCCCCCCCAGTGCTCGGCTTTGCAGACAGAAAGCGGCACCTTCAGCTCCCAAAACTGGGGGTTTATGAGATTTATGACAGCCCACAGTGGGTGAGGCACTCCCACCACCTTTATTAGCAAAACAGGGCAGTTTTTCACACCATGGGGCGGTGCTGGCCCCCGACCCAGCCCCCCTGGCGGTCCCTCAGTTCGTGCCCTCGGGCGGGACCCGCCTGGCCCGGCTCCTTGGGCGGGACCTCAGGCTGGCCAGCAGCCGCTGGAAGAAGAACTCGTTCTGGTATTCCAGCGGGACGAGGTGCTGCAGGAACGCCGGCACCTCGGCTCTGGTCACCCCCACGCACACGGGGACCACCCTGGGGCTGCGCTGGTGGATACTGCGGAACAGGTTCCACTGGGACACGCGCTCGCACCACCGGTCGCCCACGGACTTGGCCGAGAGCAGCAGGATGGCCACCCGGCTGGCCTCGATGGCCTCCACGGCCGATAGGATGACGGATGTCCCAGCCACTTGGTCCTGGTGCTCGGTGAAGCCTCGAAATCCCTCCTCCCTCAGGCGCTCTGCGATGCGGGAGGCGACGTGGTCATCCTCGGGGAAGTACCAGAGGCTGAAGTCGTAGGGAGCAGAGGACGTGCCACCCACGGGGGACATGGCAGCCGGTTCAGGGGCAGAAGGAGGGGTGCAAGCCTTCATCCCAGCACCAGGAAAGTGCCACCGTGCTGGCCTGGCGGATCCCAGTGCTCCCCGGGAAAAGGTCACTGAGGTGGCACAGCCGGGGCTGTCCCGGCAAATCCGGATCCTCCCGATGCAAGCGGTTTTGGGAGGGTGAAACCACAGCGTGGGGTGTCCCGAGGCGCCCAGCACGGCCCCTCAGAACGCCTTCTGCCTCATCTCGGCGATCCCGCGGTCCAGCGCCTCCCCGACCCTCTGCAGCTCCCGGCGCCGCTCCCGCAGCTGCTCCCGGGATTGCTGCAGCCGCTGGTTCATCCCCACGTAGGAGCGGATCTGCCGGTACAGCCGCTCCCGCTCCTCGGCCGCGGGCTCGGGGCAGCCTGGCGGGCAGAGCCGGGGCTCAGCGGGGCTGGGGGGTCCCCGCGGCCCCCCCTCCCCAGCGCGGGCTCACCTGGAGCGGGGCCGTGGTCCTGGGGGGGCTCGGCGGGGAGGACGAACACGGGGTCGGAGGGGTGCGTGCCCTGCACGTCGGCCAGGATCTGCTCCACGCTGGGGGGCTCAGGGCGGGTGGGCAGCACCCGCTTGGCCTTGGAGCTCATCCCGGGGGAGGCTCATGTGGGAGGGGCTGCGGAGGGGGGAGGTGAGGGCGCTGCGCTGCCCCCGCCCCGGACAGACAGACGGACGGACAGACACCTCCCCTCTTCTATCCCCCCAGGACGGACAGGCCCCCTGTGCTGCGCTTTGGACAGACAGACGGACCCCCCGCAGCAGGCAGAGTCCCCTCACTGTAACCCCGGATGGACAAACAGAACCCCCCACCTTCCCCTCCGGACAGACAGACAGATAGACACCTGCCTGCCTCCCAGACAGACACACAGATCCCCTGTGCTGCCCCCCCCCCCCCTCCCCAGACAGACCGACTCCCTTCCTCCCAGACGGACAGACTCCCCCACCCCGCTCTTTGGCCGGACAGACAGACGGACAGACCCCTGCTTGCCCCCACCCCCGCCGCTGGACGGACAGACAGACAGACAGAGCCCCACCCCCGCACAGACAAACCGGCCCCCTCCGCCCCCCGGACACACAGACAGAGCCCCCCGGCCCCCCCATCGGACAGACCAACCCCCCCGGACCGCAGACGGACCGACAGACCGACCCCTCTATCCCGGCCGCACTTCCGCCACGCCCAGGATACGTCATCAAGACAGCCACGCCCCTTTCCCGAAGGCTCCGCCCCAGCCGCTCTTAAAGGCGCCGCGCGGTGTCACGGACACGCGGGACGGGAGCGGCGCTTGGTGGCACCGGCATTTATTCGGGGGCTGGGGTACAACACACTCGGACTGCAGAAACTCGGGATCCCGGACGGGTGCGGCCCGGGCTGGCCGGTACCGTTAACAGGGCCATGGTGCCGGTACCGGGAGCACGGTGCCGGTACCGGCTCCTGTATGGGGAACTTCGGTGCCAGAACGGAGGATGCCGGTACCAGTACCGGGAGCTTGGTGCCGGTACCGGCGTCTGCAGTGCCGGTAGGGAGGACTTCGGTGCCAGAACGGGGGTTGCCGGTACCAGTACTGGGAGCGTGGTGCCGGTACTGGGGCCGCTGGTGCCGGTACTGATGCCCGTACCGGGGCTGTAGTGCCGGTACCAGTAGCCCCGGTGCCCCTCTTATTTCACCTTCTGCGCTAACTCTGCCAGGTTCAGGGATGCTTTGACGCCTGCGGAGACACGGATGGCGTTAGTGCCCGTCCCCGGGGCAGGGGCCTGTGTGCTGGGGCACTGCCCGGCCCCGCGTCGCCGGCCCGCTCCCTCCCCGTCGCGCCGAGCACGGCGGTGACAGCCAGCCCTGCCCTCCCCGCCCCCGGCGGGCTCCGGAGGGGAGCCCCAGGTCGGTAGCAGCGCTGAGAGGCACGTGGGCACGGGGACGGACACACGGACGGACACACGGACGGACACACGGACGGGGTCTGACTACGGAGAAGCGGGAGGGAAGCGCCTGCTCTACCCACGCCACGGGAGAAAGGGCCGGTTGTGCGGGAGCAGAGCGGTTTGGGCGGTGCCACGGTGGACACGGGACCCGGCGGGCGCCGGGCACGGCCCGGCCCCGTCCCCGCGCGGCGGCAGCGGGAGCCGCGGCTCGGTACATACGGGCAGGCTGGGCTGCGGGGCCACCCCGGCCGCCAGCCGGGCTCTGCTGTTGGCCAGAGTCTGCAGGACTGGAGCGTGCAGCCCAGAGAGGAGAGAGAGGTTAGAGAGGGGACTGTGACCCCCGGGGCTCCTGTCACGGGGCTGGGCCCATGGGCACCGAGAAATAATCACTGCTGGTAATTAACGAGCTGCCCACGCCCCTGCGCTGGGAAAAGCCGGACACGGAGCAGGAGGGAGGGACAGGGGACCGGAGTTACCTTCTCGGGTGACGGTGGAGGCCGCGTCCAGGGCCTTGGTGCCGATGTCACCCATCATGTTGTCCACGGTGCGGTGGTGCTTGAGGAAGAAGGGCCGGATGACGCTGTGGTAGATGGCCTGGGAGCCGTTCCAGGGCACTGGGGCCATGCACCACACCAGGAACAGGCACTGCGGGCACAGGAGGGGCTCAGCTGCTCCAGGGCCCCCCCCGCCAGTGCCCAAGGCTGGAGCTCACTGGAGGTCCCAGGATCTGAGCTGGGTGCAGCCCCTCTGATGCCCTAAGTTCCAGCTTTCATATATTCCAGGTTCTGTACTGCATGAGATTATAACTCTGAACTTCATATAAAGTGTCAGCAGCTCTCCTCACAGTTCAGTCACACAAAACAATCCCTTTCCAACCCCAGAACCAAGGACACCGCTGCAGCTTCAGGTCCAAAAAGTATCAACAACAGCAAATTTAGGAGAGCAAACTGGGAGGATGGGACTGCACAACCTGCAGCTAGAATTGGACAATGAACCCCAATATGGAAATGGACCAAAACTTATGAAAGTGTGAAAACCCGTGAGCCGGGGTCCATCTCGGGTGTAGCCACGGCCGGGCTCTTGCACCGCCCAAGGTGTGTCCTGGAAAAGCCTTTTAATAAATCCCCACTTTATTCCTTTAACACCATCTAGCCTCTGTTCCAGGGAGCCTCTTTGGGCATCACCACCACCGCCCTGCTCCCGCCCTGAGCCCACCACACGCAGCTCCTCCTGTCCAGCCGCGGCACGGGAGGAGCCCGGCACAGCCGTTACCTTCCCGGCATAGTAGAAGGGGAACCAGTAGAGGAAAAGGTCGGAGAAGAACTCGGCGACGCTGAAGACGCCGTAGACCACCCAGTAGGTGAGCCACGTGGTGTCATCCTCCTTGCTGTTGCTCTCGATGGCTTTGATGCTGCGGCAGGACAGGGCAGGGAGGAAGGAAGGAAGGAAGGACACGGCTGCTGCAGGCCTGGGCTGGGCTCCACCTGCCCAAATCCTCCACAGCCCGGAGGGAACCTTCCCACTGGCTGCTCTGGGCTGGCACGGTCCCAGCGTTTCCAGGAAGGTCTCAAGAGCTTCCCAGCCATAACTGCCTCTTGACTGAGCAGGGAGACCCTCAGCGAAGGGCAGGGAACGCTCTCCAGGTGTGGGACAGGTACTTACGAGACGTAGGCGGGGTAGACGAAGCCGATGACGTTGCAGAGCAGGGAAGCGCCGTAGCCGAACATGAGGTACAGCCCCAGGAAAGCCACGGAGCCTGCGGGGCACAGGGGACGGTCTGGAGCTTGCTGTCACCAGGGGAGACCCCGCTCGGTCTCCTGAGCGGGATTCTCAACCCAGAGCAGGAACGGGCGCATGCCAGGGGGTAACGACCACCCCCCATTAATTCCACGCCGCCGAGGTGCTCGAGGGAACGAGGCACGTGGCGGAGTCTGCTCCTCCCCGAGGGACCCGTGACCCGCTCCTGTCACCCTTCGTCCCCTCCCCTGGCTCGGATGGGACTTCAGCACCCCAATCTCCTGGAGCGGGGCCAGGGCGGCAGGAACCGGAGACGCTGACAACACGCCCATGGTGCAAAGTCAAGGCTCCGCTCGTCTCCCCCGCGCGGGGCCCGGAGCCGCTTGGCATTCCCAGAGCTCCCGCTCAAGGACGAGCCCTGCTCCCGGATCAGGCGCCCGGGAGCGCGGCTCCTCCCGCAGGCGCTCCCCGCGGCCGGGCAGCCGCCGCCAGAGGAAGGGTTGTCTCCCCTGGGAGCGGCGATCCAATCGCGCTGCCCCGCCGCTCAATTCGATCGCTCAGTTAAATGTGAGCCGGCGGCCGGACACTCGCAGGAGGCTGCAGCAGCGGAGCTGGGAGAGAGCGTGGCTGGGGAAGGCGGGACAGGGAGCTTTTGGGATGGGAGCCACGGCAGAGCCCCGCTCACAGCAGGGCTCAGAGGGCAGGAAAACCTCCGGGATACTCGGGATGGAGCACTTTGTGCAGCCCAGCAGCTTCTCCCCAGCACCGGAACAAACTCCTCCAGCAGCAGCAAGAAAGCTGGGAATTAACCTGACTGTGCTGGTGAATTAAAGTCCTTGCTCGGGCTCGGAGGGAGGATAATCCCAGCTCTGCTCGCTGCAACATTCCTGGGCTGAGCTCCGGCCCCGATCCGGGGCACCCACAGCTCCGGGTCTTTCCTGGGAGACGGGCAGGAGCAACGTGGCTTTGGAGCAGTCCCAAACCTCCCTCCAAGGAGGGCAGGCAGGTCCAGGCAGTGCTGGGTTTCATTCCCCAAGAGCCTTAGAAGGGATTTTGCAGGATTTAAACTCCCAGAGAAATTTATGTAACAGCAAAAACCCAGGAAAGGCTTCGCTGAGGGAGCAGCTGGAGGTGGTGCTGCCCAGAGGTCGCTCCAAACCCCAGCCCATGGGTTCAAACACAAATTAGGGACTGCTCCAGAGCCACGGGAGGGAGAAATCGGCAACAGCTTCTCCTTTCCAGGACAGGGATCCAGAACGAGGAACCGTCCCTTTTTGGTGTGGCCACTCTTGTTCTAGCCCAAGAGTCCATCACGGCTGAGCCTGACCAAACGCCCGGGATTGTTTTGCTTGGAAGACGCCTGGGTGGCACCGCATCCAAACACAACCTGCACAGCAGCACCTGCTCCTTCAGGGACACTTCTCCCCTCAGAGTGGGAACACCAGCCCTGCTGCAGGTGAAGGGCCAGGAAATCACACCTGGAGGCCAAAGGCCTGGGGGCACAGGGCAGCCCGGAGCCCCCCAGGAGGTTTGATATGAAATCTCAAATTGGAGCACGTGGACGAGCCCAGTTCGAGTTGGCAGAGAGGGCACAGGGCCGAGGGTCAGAGGAGAGGGGGCACGGCGTGCCAGGAGGAGGATCCCCGGGGAGAATCCGGCTGGTTCCTCATTAATGAACAACAGGGATCCGGTTAAAGGCCGGATCCCCACGGTCCCACCAGTGGGACACGGGGACGAGCTCCTGTCCCCAGTGCCCGATCTGACCCACCATGGTCTGGGGGCTCACCCAGAACGGGGACCCCCCTGTCAGGGCCAGGGGTATCGAGGGTCTCTCTGGCACCTCTGACACTCGGACCCTGCGAGCTTCAGGATTTCGGGATCTGGTGCCTGTGGAAGGCGAGGGCAGTGCGGTGACAGTGATGTCACCCGGGCACCCCCAGCCCCCTCCCAGCACGGCCCCGCTCCGCACCCCCAAACCAGGGCGGTCCTGCCTGCCCTCCCCGTGCCCTCACCGTGCCCAGAGCGACGGTGAGCAGCTGCCAAGGCGCCCCACGATACCGGGGAGAAGGGGACAGAACGGGAGAACCGGGAAGGCCCCGCGGTACCGGTCGCACCTGTGGCCAGGTAGAGCCGTTGGACGCCGGTACGGGCTTCCAGCCGACCCATCAGGTCGCCGATCGGGCCGGGGCTGTAGAGGAGGCGCTGCAGGCGCTGCTGCACGGAGGCCATGGCAGCGGTGGCGCTGATGCCGGAGCTGAAGCGGCGGCGGCGGCCCCGCACCGACCCCGCACCGGCCCCGCGCCCCGGTCAGAGCGGCCGCTGGGGGCGTGCCCGGGGGCGGGGCCAGCGCCAGCGGGGCGGTGCCAGGCGGAGGGGCGGGGCCAACGAGAAGGCGGGGCGGGCGTCAAGGCGGGCCAATGAGGCGAGGCCGCGCGGAGGGCGGGGCCGACGCCGTTGCCATGGCAACGCGGCCTCATGGCGGCTCGGCCCGGGCCCGGCCCGGCGCTGTCGCTGCTCCCGGTGCTGCTCGCGCTGCTCCCGGTGCTGCTCGCGCTGCTCGTGGCGGCCGCCACCGCCCCTCCGGGCCCCGCCAAGCCCCGCGTCTACCTGAGCAGCTGGGCCGTGCGCGTGGCGGCGGGGCTGCGGGACGCCCGGGCCCTGGCCCGCCGGCACGGGCTGCTCTACCTGGGCCAGGTGCGGCCTGGGCGGGGAAGGCGGGCCCAGCCCACCCCGTGTGCCCCTGGCCCGGCCTTCTTGCTCGTACCCACCCTGTGTGGCCACTGTTCGTCCCCTTCGCTTGTCCCATGGGCAGGCACATCTTCCATTAGGCCAGGTTGCTCCAAGCCCCATCCAACGCTTCCCCTCAAACACTTCCTGGGAATGTGGGAATTCTGAGGGTGCCAGTGTCCCCCCACCCTCAGCAAACGGCCTCTGAGCAGGCAGGGGTGAGCGAGGGACCCCCAAGGCCCCCACCCCGTCCCCAGGACTCCATTCTGTCCCCAGGTGACACTTTCTGCTTGTGCTGCTCTACAGCTCGGGCTCAGCCCACCCTCCTGTGGCCAGTGCCGCGGGGCTGGCACCGCGGTCCCGCAGAAAAGCTCACGGCAGCTCTTTGTGCCCGCAGGTGATGGAGGGAGAGCCCTTTCATCACTTCAGCCACCGCGGCACCAGGCAGAGAGCCCTGAGCAGGCACTGGGGGTGGCACATGCGGCTCACCAGGGACCCCCAGGTAGGGAGGAGGGCACGGGGAGCCAGGGGGCAGCTGTGGGCAGGCACGGCCCGGCGCCCACCGCGCTGCTCCCCGCCCAGGTCCTGTGGTTTGAGCAGCAGACGCTGAAGAGGCGCTCCAAGAGAGGCACGGGCGTGGTGCCCACGGACCCCTGGTTCCCCAAGCAGTGGTACATGGTGAGAGCGGGCTGCCTCCCCTCCTCATCCCCACCCCAGTCACGGGAGGGAGGGTGCGCCCAATGCCCCCTCCCTGCTCAGCACCGTGCCGGAGACACGGGACTGGGTCTGGATTGTTCTGGGATATCCCCAGTGAGGGAGACCCCACAGCCCCTCGGGTCTCTGTTCAGGGCTCGGGCACTGCACACTGAAGAAGTTCTTCCTCCTGTGCAGGGGAATTCCTGGGAGCAGTCCCTGCCCCTTCCCCTGGTGCCATTTCTGGTCCCCAGGGCGAGCCTGGCCCCCGCCCTGAGCCCTCCCAGGGCAGCAGACAGGGACACCGAGGGCTGAGGGCCCCTCTCAAGGCTGAACAGCCCCGGCTCCCTCAGCTTTTCTTTGTCGGGATGTTCCAATCCCCTCCTCAACCTTGTGAGCCTCCACTGGACCCACCCTGGGAGCCCAGACTGGGCACAGCGCCCCAGAAGCGCCTCCAGGGCTGAGCAGAGGGGCAGGATCCCTCCCTGAGCGCTGGCAGTGCCCTTGCCGGTGCCCCACCAAGACATAAACCAAGCTAATGCCGGCAGTGATGAGGCAGCAGGACTCCCGCGGGGTGACCCCGGCTGCCGATCAAATTTAATCTGTTTTCCAGAACAACGACGTCCATCCCGACCTGAACATCCTCACGGCTTGGAGCAGAGGCTACACGGGGCTGGGGGTGGTGCTGACTGTCCTGGATGATGGGCTGGAGAAGGATCATCCCGACCTGGCTGCCAACTACGTAACTATGGGGGGGTCCGGGGAGCGGCTCCTCCAGGGAGGGGGGGGAGTCGATGCCTTCAGCCCACCCCGGCGCTGTGCGGGGGGAGCTCGGCCCCTGCAGGGCTGGGTCCAAGGTTTGAAGCCTCCCGCGGTGCAATCTCACGCTGGGGAAGTGTTACAACTTGTACACGCACCGGAGCCCCCAGAGAGCTGCGATTACAGCAAGCTGCAAAGCCAGCACAGCTGGCAAACCCTCCCGGGGAAGGAAAGGCAGTCCCGGCTCTGTGGAACGCCACCGCTGCCGTGGCTCCTCTCCCGGGGCCGCGTGGCCAGCGAGGGTCACCCTCGGGGCACGCTGGGCTCTGTCGGGGAGGCAGCAAAGCTGTGCTGCTTTCAGCCCTTTCTGCACAACCCCAGAGACACCGAGGCTGGAAAAGGGCTCCAGGATCATCGAGTGCAACCTGTGCCCACCTTCTCAGCAGCCCAGAGCACCGAGTGCCACCTCCAGGGACTCCCAACCTCCCTGGGCAGCCCCTGCCACGGCCTGACCACCCTTTCCATGGGGAAATTCCTGCTGATGTCCCACCAGGCACAGCCTGAGGCCGTTCCCTCCTGTCCTGTTGTCCCCTGGCTGTCCCCTCCTGTCAGGGAGCGGTTCAGAGCCAGAAGGTGTCCCCCGCTCCTCCTTTTCTCCAGGCTGAGCCCCTTTCCCAGCTCCCTTCCCTCTCGGCACTCGGTTTAGCTCCAGCTCCCAGCGCAGCTGGGCACGAAGGGGCCCCGCTGGCCCCCGGGGCCCTCGGCGGTGCCAGCGCCGGGCTCGGTGCCAGGCGCCTGTGCCGAGCTGTCACAGCCCTGCCCGGGCCCTGCGGCTCACTCCTCGCTCTGTAACAGGACCCGCTGGCGAGTTACGACTTCAACAGCAACGACCCCGATCCCCAGCCCCGATACGGCGACAGCGACAAGAACTGGTGGGTTCTGCCCAGCTCCCCACATGGGGGGGGTCAGCTCTGGGGGCGCTGGGGCTGTCCCAGGCCCCCCGCCCCTCTCAGGGTCACTCTGTCCCCCCAGGCATGGGACACGCTGTGCGGGGGAAGTGGCTGCTGTGGCCAACAACGGAGTCTGCGGTGCCGGCGTCGCCTACAACGCCAAAATCGGAGGTGAGGCGTTGCTCCCCTGGGAGGGAAGCTGGAAATCAGCTCCAGCCCCCCGTGGGGATGCAGGAGCCCAGGTGGGGCTGCTCTGGGCTCCACAGGGATGGGCAGGGTGGGTGCTGCCCCACATCAGACTCGGTGCTCCCGGGGCTTTGATGCTCAGCCCAGCGCCAGCAGGGCAGGCTCAGGTTCTGCCGTGGAAGTGAGGGTGGCAAAGGGGGTTAAAAGCCAGGAGCACTCCCTGGGCTTAATTACAAAAGGCTTAACGAGGAGCTTTGGGAAGGGCACAGAGCCGAGGGGGCCTGATCTCCTTAGGGCAGGGGCACGTGAAAGCTCTGGGGGGCTGGGGGGGCCCGGCAAGGTGCCCCCAGGCCCTGCCCTCGGTGTGGCACCTGCGTGGCTCCTGTCCCCTCGGAGCCACCTCGGCCCCTCCCGGCCACCACGGCTGCCCGGTGCCTGCCCTCAGGCGTGCGGATGCTGGACGGCTCCATCATGGACATAGTGGAGGCGCAGGCCCTGAGCCTGCAGCCCCAGTACATCCACATCTACAGCGCCAGCTGGGGCCCCGAGGACAATGGCAGGACGGTGGACGGGCCTGGAGTCCTGGCTGCGACCGCTTTCCACAGAGGGGTCGTCCATGTAAGCCCAGCCCTGGCCTCGGGGGCCACAGGGACACGAGGACACCCTGCTCAGCCCCCTCTGCTCTTCAACAGGGACGGGGTGGGCTCGGCTCCATCTTCATCTGGGCCTCGGGCAACGGCGGCACCAACTACGACAACTGCAACTGCGATGGGTACACCAACAGCATCTACACGGTGTCGGTGGGCAGCGTCCTGGGGGACGGGCAGCGGCCCCGCTACAGCGAGAGCTGCCCCGCCATCCTCACCACCACCTACAGCAGCAGGACCACCAGCAAGGTGCAGATTGTGAGTGTCACAACAGCTCTGCCAGAGCAGCAGCTCCGGGGCAGACACAGATCCCAGCACGGGCCGGGCTGGTCCCGGTCCGCCTTAGCTTGGTGTCTGTGTAGAGCCCCAAAAGCTCAAAGGGACCCGAAAGGAGAATTTTCTGGAGGTACCCAACTGCAGGCAGCTTTCTCAGAAACAGTCCTGAGACCCCCCTGTCCCCCCAGGTGACCACTGACCTGCACCACCGCTGCACAGACAAACACACCGGCACCTCCGCCTCGGCCCCGCTGGCCGCGGGCATGGTGGCCCTGGCACTGGAGGCCAAGTAGGTGACACCGAGAGAGAGGGACACGACCCGGGGAGAGCTGGCGCCTAACCAGGGATGAGAAAGGGGAGGGGCAGCAGGAAGGTTGGGGTGCAGAGTTGTGGCCTTCCCCCAGGGCCGTGGGACAGCAGGAGCGTTGTCCTCTGGAGCCCTTTGCTACCAAAGGAGTTCGTGGGGGGATCAGCTTGGGCCTAGGCAGTTGCTCTACCCGCCCCAGAAGAGCCAAATCTCCCCGTTAAAAAGCAACCCAGACCTGTGTCCCACGTCCTCCTTGCTTCCAGCCCAGCCCTGACCTGGCGTGACCTGCAGCACCTGATCATCAGGGCCTCCAAACCCGCTCACCTGCAGGCAGAGGACTGGGCCGAGAACGGCGTCGGGCGCAGGGGTGAGTGCAGGGCTCAGCCCCTCAGACACCTTCCAGCAGCCCCTGGTGGCACCGAGGGGCTCACGGGCCCCTCTCTTGGCTGGCACCTGTGTCCCAGTGAGCCACTACTACGGCTACGGGCTGCTGGACGCGGGGCTGCTGGTGCAGGCGGCCTCCACGTGGACAGGGACTCGGCCCCAGGAGAAGTGTTCGGTCCAGGCCGTCCAGGTCCCCAGGTAAGGGACAGTGACCCCAGGTCCAGCCTCCCACAGGGACTTGCTGTGCCCACCACAGGCACAGGGGCTCAAAAAGTGACCTGTGCTGCACGGGCTCTGCTGTGCTTGGAGGCCACGGGGGAGTGTAGGACGCCCGTGGCAGGGGAGGGAATGCCCTCACCTGCAGCTTGTCCTCGACAGGGACATCGGCTCCAGGCTCACCATCTCCACGGATGTCTCCTCCTGCTCCGAGAGCATCCGCTCCCTGGAGCACGTCCAGGTCCAGCTGTCCCTGAGCTACAGCCGCAGGGGGGACCTGGTGGTGGCTCTGAGCAGCCCCATGGGGACCACGTCCACGCTGGTGACAGTGCGGTAAGGACAGAGGGGAGCACCGGCGCTCCCACGGCCTCCCCAGGGCCAGCAGGCTCCCAAAAAGGGGCTCACTGGGCCCAAAACTCCTCTGCACCCCTGCCACGTGGGAGTGTCCCCTCAGAGCAAGCACAGGGTGACCCTTCAGGTGACAGCCTGCCCCTGCAGGCCCCCGGGCTGGCACTCCCAGCTCTGCTCTCCTCCCCCAGCCCCTACGACACCAGCCAGGACGGCTACAAGGACTGGACCTTCATGTCCACGCACTTCTGGGATGAGAACCCCAAGGGGATCTGGACCCTCCAGCTGGAGAACAGGGGTGATGCCCAGAACACAGGTGGGTGCCCCATGGCGGGGGAACCCCATTTTTACTGGGGTCACCCTGTGCTTGGTCATTCTTCCTTCCCCCCCTTGGATGGGCAGTTTGTTGATTTCTCCTGCCTGGCCACAAGCCCTCCTGTGTTTGAGGAGGACACACCCCCAGAGCCTCCAGCCCCCTGTCCCCTCCTGTCCCCAGGCCAGCTGAGCAGCTTCATCCTGCACCTGCACGGCACGGATGAGGACATGCCAGCCCGGCGCTCCGCAGCCACCGTCACCGACGAGTGTCTCAGGAGGGACGAGCAGGGAGCCTGCGAGGGTGAGCGAGGCTCTGGGGGGGCAGTGACAAGGCTCTGCTCGCCAGGGTCTCACCCCGGCCTCTCTCCACAGACTGTGGCAGCTCCCTGTACACCCACCACGGCTCCTGCCTGTCCTACTGCCCCCCACGCTACTACGGCCGCGCCCGGAGTGCCACCCCTAGGGACACTGCCCGTGTCTGCGCCAGCTGCCACCCCTCCTGCTACACCTGCCAGGGCGCCTCGGCCAACAACTGCACGTCCTGTCCCTCGGGCCGCACCTTCCAGGACATCACCCGCACCTGCCAGCACCCCGCAGAGGGCTCCCCCGGCCCGGCGGGGCTGCGCAGGGACCTGGTGCTCGTCACTGTCCTCGCCTGCGGCAGCCTGGTCCTGCTGGGGGTGCTGTACCCCACGTGCCGCACGGTCCTCCGCGCTGGCAAAGGAGCTCCGTGCTGTCCCCGGGCCGGGAGCACAGAGTGACACCAGCCCGGGCTGCAGGGACAGCCCGGGGCACAGCAGGGATCGTGCCTGCCTTCCGAAATAAACCGCTTGTTGCTTTTCCAGCCGCCCTCTCCAAGGGTGATTCCCCTTCCCAGCAGCGCCTGGGAGGGTCCCAGCCCTGTCCAGCTGTGCGAGGGGATGGCGGGGGGCTCCTCCTCCACCCCCGGGGACAGAGACATTCCCGGAGGGGCCGGGAGCCCTGTGCCCTTTCCCAGGCGCAGAGGGACGAGATGTGACGTGTCCCCAAACAGCTGCACCCGTGTGGCCACGGCAGGAGCCCGGCCACGAGCCCACGTGGCTTCCGGCAGAGCAGAGGCAGCCAAGGCCAGCCCAGAACCCCTCCGGAGTCCCCAATTCCTGCTCACCAGCAGCTTTAGGCCTCAAAAAAGGGGTCCCGGGGTGGCTGCGCCCCAACCACTCTGTCCCACGGGGACTGGCAGAGGACAGTGGCAGCTGTGCCCAGCACGTGGCACCCATGGCACTGGGCACAGATGGCACAGGGAGAGCTGCCAGCCGGGGCCCTCCCGGGGGGCACCGGCCCCGTGCCAGGACCCTGGACTGTCCCAGGACACCGGGGAGGAGGTTTGTGTCCCCCCCTTCCCCGGCACAGCGTGTTTGCTCAGCTGAAGAGTTTTGGGAATTCAGGCAGAGCCAGACCTTTCTCCAAGCTTATAATGACCCGTGAGAACCTTGGCTGGACCTTACAGAGCAGCGGGAGGAGGGAGCCAGGATGGAGCTTTGTCTCCCAAGGCCCCGGCTCTCCTTGGGGGCACCCCAAACTCAGCCCCAGGGATGAGCTGGGATCCCTGCAAACACCAGGGGAGAGTCCTGGCACAACCGTCCGGCCCCGGTCCGTAGGGTGAGGTGCTGGATGCCCCCGAGCACAGCTTCTCCAGGCCTCTCCCGGAGGTGTTCCACATCCTGCTCCTCCAGGCTGGCCTAATCCTCAGTGGGCAGCTGGCGGGGCTGGAATTGCCGCTGGATCTCGGGGCGCACGTCCTCCTGCACAGGGAGAGATGGGGTAGGGGCGGGCTGTGCAGAGCACCCGTTCCCTTCCCCACATCCCCTTCCTGTCCCCATCCCCACGTCCCTTTCCCCGTGTCCCCTTCCCCACGTCCCTTTCCCGTCCCCATCCTCATGTCCCCTTCCCCATGTCCCCATCCCCACGTCCCTTTCCCCTCGTCCCTTTCCCCATGTCCTACCGCCTGGCCCAGCTGGCCCAGCACCGGGATGAGGCGCAGCAGCTCCTCATCCTGAGGGTCCCCAGACCACGGTGGCACCAGGATCCAGTTGGCAGCCTGGGGGGACAGGGAGAAGGTTGGATCCTGCACAGGGATCCCACACGGGGACTGGGACACGCAAATCCCCCCGGAGCAGCGCTGCCTTACCTGGGCAGGGAAGCCCTGCATGGTGTGGTCCAGGGCCACCACCTTGGCCAGGTCCCTGCCCAGGCAGGTCAGGTCCTTCCAGTAGCAGCCCTGGGAGCAGACACAATCCGACTGGGAGAGGCAGTGCCTGGGGGGAGACAGAGCTGTGGGGACCCCGCCCTGCCACACAGGGGGTCCCCAGCAGGGCACCACCAGCACCTTCACCTGATCAGCTTCTTCTTGGGGTCCAGCACCTCCAGGAGCTTCTTGGCATAGTCCTTCTTCGCAGTGGTGAAGATGAAGATCTGGCAGAGAGAGGGTGAAGGTCCTTGCATGGGCTGCTCAAGTCCCCCCAGCCCCCAAGGGGTCAGCCCACAGACCCCGGGGGCTCTGGGTACCTCGTAGGTCTTGGAAAGGCTCTCCAAGAACTCCTGCACGTGTGGACGCAGCTTCACGTGGACCTGGGAGGGAACAGCATCTTGGAAAACCTCCAGCACCCCCATCGTGACAGCAAGGGGAGCCCCAAGGGGGGTTCAGTGCCCTCAGCAGGATCCCTCACCCCCTCAACAATGGGATTTCAGAGCCCCTTCCCCTTCAGCTACAAGGGACATTGGCACAGAGGCCACATGGGGTGGCCGTGAAGAGCCACATCATCCACGGCCCCAAATCACAGCTCCCCGGCCCCCCCGACTCAACAGCTCTGTCCCAACCCCGGGGCACCCACCTTGTAGGAACTCGCCTGGAAGTCCGTGGTGAAGGTGGCCGTGGCATCCTTCTGCCCGTGGGCGAGGAGGGAGGAGTAGAGCAGGGTCCCGTCCTGGGGACAGGGAACAGGGTCAGCCCCCAGCCCCTGGCGCTGCAGAGCCCCCCCGACCCCCCCAGCTCACCAGCTCCAGGACCAGGGTGTGCTGCAGCTTCCTCCGCACCTTCGGGGGCCCGTCCCTCGCTGGGGTCAGGGCCCCGGGGCTCGGCCTGGAGGGGGAAGGCAGAGGGTCAGAGGTGCTGGGGGGGCTGTTGGACTCCCCCCTCACATACTGGGGGGCTATGGGGACCCCCCTCACACTCACAGGCTGGGGGCCTTAGGGACAGCGGGGTCCTGATGCGCAACCTCGGGGAGCCCCGAGAAATAGGAGCCCCCGGGGCAGGGCGGTGGTGGGGGTCTCGCGGGGTCTGTGGGGCAGAGGGGGCCTGTCAGCACAGCCAGGGCAGCGCCCCCGCCCCGCGCAGGGATTTCCCCGGGGCTGGGACTCTCCTCGGGGCCCCGCCGGACCAGCCGTCCCTTCCCGGGCGTGGTGGGGGAGGTGGGCACACGCGCCCACCCCCGCGGGACGCGCTCCCCCTGCTCCCCCTCTCTCTGCCGGCTCTTGGCCCGACCGCGAGCCGCAGCCCTCGGGGTCGAGAGCCCCTGGTCCTCCCTGGAGGGTTTCTTCGTGCGAGGGGTGGCCCCCAAACCCGCCATGGCTGGGACCCTGCCAAGGACAAAATCCCCCCCACCCAGCAGCCCCGAATTAACCGTGGGGTGGGGGTGGGAGGGAGCATTTTTATAGGGTGGAGGCACCTTTGCAGCCCGAATCACCCCGGAGCACCTGGAATCACTCGGACTTTACTGGGACCAGCTGCGGCTCAGACCTGCGCTCCCCAGCTGGTCCCGGGGCTCATTTCTGGCTCGTGGTGATGTCACCCGATGTGACAAGGACCCTCCTGCGCTGGCAGCTGCCACTCGGGGCACCCCAGGACCCCGGTCTGGGGACAGTCCCCAGCCACACGAACTGGGAGGTCTCAGCTTCCCCTGGCACCAGCTCCGAGCCCGCCCCGAGGGAGCCCCGAGCGGGAGAAGCCCCCGGGGTGCCCCAGTGGCCCCGGTCACATCCTGTCCCCGCAGGGGCCCCGCGGTGGCCGCCACCAGCCCGAGGGTTGGGTTACGGGGGGGGGGACACGCTCGGCTCCGCCGGAAGGGAGATAAGCGGGAGGTCCCCGACCCCGGCGGGCAGAGCCTGGCACGCGGCCACGGGGACAGGGACACGCTGCCGGTGGGAGCTGCTCCTGGGGCTCAGCGCGGGGACACGGAGGCGACCCCCCGCTCATGGGGACACAGAGGGGACCCCCTGAAGCGGAGGGACACGGAGGAACCCCCCCCTGCCCACGGGGACACAGAGGGAACCCCCTGAAATGGGAGGACCCCCCCCCCCCCGGGCCGTCGCCAGCCAGGAAGGGACACGCGGCGAGTGAGGGGATAAACAATTTATTTTCTGCAAAAATAATAAATTACCACCCCCCCCTCCACCCCCCGCTGCCACGCGGACCCCGAGGACGGCGAGATGGGCGGGGGTCCATTGCGGGGAGGGGGCATGGGAAGGGGTCGGTGCCGGGGCGGTGGCAGCGGGACGGGGCTCAGGGCGGCCGGGGCTGGGGGCAGCGCCGCGCCGCCCCCCGCACCAGCCGGGCCTCGCGGGGCGTCCAGGGCCGGGCGTAGCCGTCGTCCTGCAGCAGGATGCGGTTCAGGGTGTGCTCGTGGTTCACGTGGCGCCGCGCCATCAGCAGGTACTCGCCGCCCTCGCGCAGCGGGGGGCACCCGCAGGTGTTGGGCACCCACAGGTACTCCCGGGCCACCAGCGGGAAGCGCTGCCGGTACCGCGCCTTCACCTCCACCTCGTAGCGCGTCTCCCGCCCCACCAGGCGCCGCGCCAGGATCCGCCCGTGGAACACTGCGGGGGTGAGGATGGGGCACCCTGAGCCCCTTCCCACCCGTGGCATCGCCTCTGGCATCACCCCACGTCTGTCCCCATCCCCAGCATCGCGCTGAGCCCCCTCCCATCCCTGGCATCGTCCCTGGCATCACCGTAAGCCTCTTCCCATTCCTCTCATCATCCCTGGCATCATTCTGAGCCCCCTTCCATCCCCGGCATTGCCTCTGGCATCGCCCTGAGCACATTCCCGTCCCCAGCACCGCCCCCAGTGTCACCCTGAGCTCCTTCCCGCTCCTGGCACTGTCCCTGGCACTGTCCCTGGCACTGTCCCCAGCCCTGTCCCGCCCCCGACACCCTCCCGAGCCCCTCCCGCCCCGGCGCTCACCGAAGTCGCTCTGGCAGAAGTGCAGGATGCGCTGGGAGCGCCCCTTGGGCGGGCGGCACCTCCCGCAGCGCCCTGCGGGGATAAAGCTGCAGCAATTTAGGGGGCAGAGGGAACTCCTGACCCCCCCCCAAACCCCCGTCATGCAACCTTGAGAGGGGAGGCTGAGGGTCCAGACCCCAGAGAGGGTCACAGGGGGCTCCTGAGAGCCCTGGCGAGGGCTTTTAGGGTCCTTTTTAGGGTCCCCATCTTATTCCCCCGCCTGGGCAGCCCAGGATGCTCCCAGCAGGGGCGCGGGGGGCTGTGGGGACCCCCGAGGATGTACCTGCGGCAGCCCCGTCCTGGCTCCGGCCAGGGGGGCTCCTCGGCGGCGGCTCCGTGGCAAAGCCCCCGGGCTGCGGGGGCGGCGCGGGGGCCGGGGTGCGCGGGGGCTCCGGGGGCGGGGGGCTGCCGGCCCCCCGGGGCTGGGGCTGCCGCAGGGGGCTCGTGTCACCGCGGCCGAGCTGGGGGTGCCCGCGGGGCAGCCAGAACTGGTACTCGATGCCGGGGTTGGGCTCCTGCAGCAGCACCTGGGGCGACACGAGCCGGGCTGGGAGGGGCGATGGGAGCGCGGGTGGCTGTCCCCAGCGCCGTGTCCCCCTGCCCTCACCATCACGTGCAGGTCCTCGTGGGTGGGTCCGGGCGCCTCCAGGCTCTCGGTGCCGTCGGGGGCCCGGCTGTAGGTCAGGAGGGTGCCGGCGGCCTCGTAGGGCCCCGGCCAGGCGATGGCCCAGTCGCCGTTGAGGACGTAGCGCCCGTCACTCGCCATCAGCGCTGCGGGAGGGAGCGGCTCCGGCAAACCGAGCCCCGCACGGCCCCCGGGACCCCCGCCCGGGTCCCCACCGGAGGCCTCTCCCGGCGCGGGAGGGCAGCGTGGGCCGGGGAGCCGCGCTCGGGGCTCCGGGAATCCGCGTTCCTGTAGGATCTTGGCTGCGAGCCCGAGCCGCAGCCAAAGCCTGGTGTGCAAAGCCAGCCCCGAGCCCCCAAATCCCGGCTGGGACGGGGGAAGGGGCTCCAGCTGCATGGGAAAGGGGACGGGGGGTGGGGATGGAGGTCCCTGTCCTGGTGCTGCAGTGGCCGGTCTGGCCCCGGTCCAGCTCAGCCCTTCCCAAAACGCGGCCGCGGCCTCTGGAAAATTGCCCCGAGCGCTTGCGAGTTCACTGACCCCGCGATGCTCAAAACAGCATCCGAGGGAGGGAGCGGCACGGCACGGCATGGGACAAACATGGGACAAACATGGGAGAGCATGGCGTGACACGGCCACCCCTGCCCTGCCCTGCCCTGCCCTGCCCGAACACACAGCTGGCACCAGCCTGGGCCAACTGCGAGGGACTGGGACTGACTGGGGCTGACTGGGGCTGACTGGGGCTGACTGGGGCTGACTGGGGCTGACTGGGACTGACTGGGGCTGACTGACTGGGGCTGACTGGGGCTGACTGGGGCTGACTGACTGGGGCTGACTGGGACTGACTGGGGCTGACTGACTGGGGCTGACTGGGACTGACTGGGGCTGACTGGGGCTGACTGGGGCTGACTGACTGGGGCTGACTGGGACTGACTGGGGCTGACTGGGGCTGACTGACTGGGGCTGACTGGGGCTGACTGGGGCTGACTGGGACTGACTGGGACGGAGGCAGTTCACGTCCTACCCAGGTAGTTGCGGCTCTTGTCCGTCACCTTGATGTGGGTGGCCCCGGCCGGGATCTTGGTCACATTCACATATCCCAAATATCCTGTGGGGGGAAAAGGGTCAGAGCAGAGCCTGGGCAGGGCCCGGGGGCACCACGGGGGGACAGAGAGGGAGGGGACGGGGCACAGAGGGGACCCGGGTCTGAGGCATTGACCCAGCTGGGCCCCACGTGCTGGGACAGCAGGGACGTGTGGGCACAGGGACTCGGGGTGCCCCCAGTACCCTGGACACCCCTGGGGACATAACAGACCCCCCCACACACCCCAGGAGTGACCCCTCTGCAACGAGTTAATCCCCCCAAGTGAAGGGGCTGCTCCGAGTCCCTGTCCCTGCGTGCTGGGGACAGGCAGGGACCAGAGACAAGGACCCTCTGGATGGGGGAAGCGCAGAGGAGATGGGACAACGGGGCACCCAGGAGATGCCTTGGGGACACGGATGGGGACAGGAGGACAGGGGAGCCAAGAGCCAAAGCATTCACCCATGGAGGGGGCCGGGGCAATGGTTCATTCACCGGAGGAGGGGTCCGAGCCCTGGAACAGCCGGTGCACGAGGACGCACGAGCCGTGGCCGCTGCCGCAGTGGCCGCAGGCGTCGGGGCGCGAGCCCGAGCCCAGGATCCCGTCACAGCCCACGCTCTGTGGGGAGCCCAGACACCCCCTCAGCGCGGGGCTGGGGGTCCCGGGGGGTGTGGGGGGTCCCGGGGGTCCCGGCCCCGCGCGCACCCACCAGGCAGCGCCCGCCGACGCACAGGTCCGGGGAGCCGGGGCCGCAGCGGGTGCCGTCCAGCACCCGGCCGAAGCTGTAGTAGAAGTTGTGCCCCTCGGCCAGGCAGTTGAGGTCGCACAGGTTGGGGGCTGCCAGCGCAGGGGGGAAGGGGTTGGGGTGATGCCGGGGACAGCCGTGAGCCCCCGGTGATGCCGTCACCGGCCCGGGACTCACCTCCGTGGAAGGGCACCCAGCGGTAGCGGGCGGAGGTGCCCAGGACGGGCCGGTTGTCGTAGAGGGAGCACTGCATGGCCCGGAAGGGCACGGAGCCGCTGGGGCAGCCCTGTGGGAGCACCGGGATGGAGCCGGAGGGCCGCGATGGGGACCGGGGACAGCCACGTCGGTGCCACGGCGCTCCCGGCGCTCACCTGGAGCTGGCAGAGCCGGTACTGCCGCGGGTCCCCCGTGCACGGCTGCTCCTCGCTGGTCCTGCGGTCACAGTGACAGCTCGTGTCCCCCCGTGTCCCCCACAGGGACCCCCCCCAGCTCCAGGACCACGATGCCACCGAGCCACCATGGGACTGAGAGTGACACGTCCCCACAGGGCAGCAGAAGAGGCGTGGGGACCCCGATGTCCCACAGCGTCCCTCATCCCTCTGGAGCTGCAGCCCAGGGTGGAGGCACCAGGCCCTGGGTGCTGCTGCGGGCCCAGGGCCACACGAGGTGGTGGCAAGGCCGTGCCGTGGGATTTGGGTGCCACGCGGGGTTTGGGAGCTGGGGACACCCCGGGGGGGTCTGTGCCGGCCCGTCCCCCACTCACCGCAGGCACCTCCGGCTGCGCAGGGCGACGCCGTCCCCACACGAGCTGGAGCAGGAGCTCCAGGGTCCCCAGGACCCCCAGGTCCCCTGGGGCCGAGGAGGGGCTGGGGGCTCGGGGACCCTCGCTGCTGTCCCCAGGGCTGGGTCCTGCGTGAGGAAGGTGATGGTCAGCGCTGGGGGCGGGGTGAAGGAGCCCGGGGGTGCCACCGTGGGCCCCAGCCCCCCCCCCCCCCCAGCTGCCCCCCAGGCCCCTCACCTGTGCCGTGCCCACCAGGCTGAGCCAGGCCAGCAGCAGCAGCCGCCACGGCCGCCAGGACCTGCGGAGCAGAGAGCCCTGAGCCCGCCGCCCCCGGGGACAGGGGGGTGGCACCGGGGCGTCCCCCAGCCCAGCACCGCCGCCGAGGTGTGGCCACCGCCGAGCCCCCTCCGGGGAGCCCAGGGAGGGGGACGGGGCTGAGGGGCGGCAAGCCCAGAGCCAGCGCGAGGGTCCCCAGGGAGGGGATGCGGGGTCTGGTGCCGCCAGCGGGGGACACGCAGTAGGTGATGCTGGGTGGTGACACAGGGTGGGTGACACAGGGTGGGTGACACAGGGTGGGTGACGCAGGGTGGGTGACGCCGCGTCCCCCACGCGTGCCCACGCAGCCCCGGGACGGGCGACGGCCCCGCCGCCCCCAGGGCCCCGCGGCGGGCGCCGGGCCGGGATCGCTGCCTGCCGGGGCAGGACCAGACCTGCACGCCGGGGCTCCGCGTCGCTCCCCGATCCGGATCCGGCCCCGCCGTGGGGCGAGCAGGGTGGGGGGCAGCGGGAGGCCCCCACGCCCCGCGGCGCCACATCCTGCAGCACCCCAAAGCGCCCAGCCCGGGGGTGCGGGAGGTGCCGGGAGGGTGCGCGGGGGGTGCCGGGGTCCCATCCCCGTGTCGGGAAATCCCCCGGCCGAGCCGGTTCCGTCCCGCCGCGCAGCTCCCACGGCGACCGGGGGGTCGCGGGTGGCCACCGGCAGCCCCCGGCTCTCGGTCTCCCCAGCAGGACACGGGAAGGACCGGGGGGTCGCGTTGCCGCCGCTCCGGGGGGGTTTGGAAGCGTCCGGACCCCGCCGAGGCTCGGGCGATGCCGGGTGGGTGATGCCCAGACCCCGCTGGCAGCGCGGGGGGCACCGCGTGCCTCAGTTTCCCCGCAGGAGCTCCGGGGGAGCGCGGGGGCGCGGGGCGGGGGGGGGTCCGCGAGGGTTAAAGCAGAAATCAGGAGCTTACCCAGCACCGTGGGGTCCCCCGCGGGGGTCCGAGCCGCCCCCACGGCCCCCCCCGACCATGCCGCCCCTCGTCCGCGGCGTCCCGGCGGCTCAGTCCCGGCTCGGCGTCCCGGCGGCGGGGAGCGGGGGGGACCCGGGGCGAGCGGGCATCGCCTGCGCAGCTCCGGGGGGGCCGGGCGAGGCTTCCCCCCCCACCCTCCCCGTTCGCCTCCCGTCCCTCCCCGCCGCGTTATTAATATCCAGCCCCAAAGGTGCGCCCAGCCCTCCCCGGCCGCCCGTTAACCCTTGGGGGCCCGGAGCTCCGGCGGTCGGGGGCGGGGGGGGCTGGTGGCGTCCCGGGGGGGGCGCGGATGCCGCAAAGCGACGTCAGCGCCCCCCGGGACCCCCCCCAGCCCCAGCGGCGGAGGGGAAAAGGCACCAGGACCTCCCTGCGCGGTCGGATCCCGATCCGGGACCCCCCGGTGCTGGGCATTCCCGAGGGCCGGGACCCCCGCGGGGGTCTCCGCTTCGTGACCGGGGTCTTCTGAGCGGGCTGCGGGGGCCAGAGCGGTGGGTGTTGGGTGCGGGGGGGCACCCCTGGGCGCCATGGGCACCCGCAGCCCGGAGCTGAAGGGGTTACAGCGCCGGGGTGCGGGTGTCCCTCGGGGTGTCCCCGGTGCGGAGCAGAGCGGGCAGGATGGTCCCGGGGAGCGCAGGGGCTGAGCCCCCCCCCGGCTGGTACCTCCGGGACCAGGGCAGCGGGACGCTCTACAAGCGGGGACGGCTCCTGGGAGAGGTAAATCCCCTGAACTGCCCCTCGCCCCCCCAGCGCCCCCTCCCCGCTGGGCACCCGGGGGGGGGGTCACACGCCCGCACCCCCCGGGGGGGTCCCCGAGGTGTCCCGATCCAAGGACGGGGAAGGGGAAACTGAGGCACAGGAATGAGCCCCAGCAGCCCTGGTCCCTGGGGCTCCTCGCCCCACGGGGAGGGGCACCTGGGTGGGCACCCCAACCCCCGGGACCCTCTCCCGTCGCCCCGGCTGCCCGTTCCCACGGGGTCACTCGCAGGGCACCTTCGGCCGCTGCTACCAGGTGACAGAGGTGACCAGTGGCCGGCTCTACGCGGCGAAGGTCATCCCGCGAGCCCGGCTGGCTGCTGCGGGCATCGGGGACCGGGTGAGTCCGGGGGGACACTCCCCGGGGAGGGGGGACAGTGCCCCTGGGGTCCCCGCAGAGCCGCACAGCCCCGCCCGTGCCCCTCCCCGCGTGTGCCTGGGTGGGTTCCCGTCCCCGCGGGGTGCGTGCCGGGGGTCCCCGGTCCCCGAGGGTCTCCCCGGGGCTGCCGGGCTCCTGTCGGTGCAGGTGGAGCGGGAGCGGGAGCTGCAGCGTCACCTGCGGCACCGGCACATCGTGCGCCTGCACGGGCACTTCGCCGACAGCGGCCACCTCTGCCTGCTGCTGGAGCTCTGCAGCCGGGGGGTGAGACCTGCACCCCGAAACCGAGCTCCTGCACCCCGAAACCGAGCTCCTGCACCCCGAAAATGAGCCCCTGCACCCCGAAACCGAGCCCTTGAACCCTGAAATTCTGCACCCCAAAACTGAGCCCCCGAACCCTGAAACTGAGCCCCTGAACCCCAAAACTGAGCCCCTGAACCCCGAAACTGAGCCCCTGAACCCCGAAACTGAGCCCCTACACCCCAAAACTGAGCCCCCGAACCCTGAAACTGAGCCCCTACACCCCAAAACTGAGCCCCTGAACCCCAAAACTGAGCATCCTCAGGCCGGGCCCAGCCTGGTGCCTTGCTCTGTCCCCAGCCCCCCTCGCTCTGGCCCAGTCCCGGTCACTCCATCCCCCGTCCCGGTCCCTCTGTCCCCCGTCCCCCTTCATTGTCCCCAGTCCCTCCTGGCTGTCCCAGCCGCTGTCGCTCTGTCCCCAGTCCCTGGCCGACATCCTGTGGGCGCGGGGCCGCCTGACGGAGCCGGAGGTGCGGTACTACCTGCGGCAGCTGCTCTCGGGGCTGCGCTACCTGCACGGGCACGGCCTCGTGCACCGGGACCTCAAACCGAGTGCGTGGGGACCCGGGGGGGACCCGGGGGTGACCCAGGGCACCGGGGGGTGCCCCGAGGGTGACGCCACTCGCGTCCCTCCCTCCACAGGTAACTTCTTGGTGACGGAGCGGATGCGGGTGAAGATCGGGGACCTGGGGCTGGCGCAGCGGGCGGCACCGCCCGGGCGGCGCTGGGGGTGAGCGGGGCCGGGGGGGCTGCACGGAGGGGGCTTCACCCTGCCCGTGTCCCCGGGGGCCACCTCTCCTGTCCCCCCCTCAGGGCACTCTGTGGGACACCCAGTTACCTGGCCCCGGAGGTGCTGGACCGCAGGGGACACGCGGTGCCCTCGGACATCTGGGCCCTGGGCTGCGCCCTGTGAGCGGGGCTGGGGAGGGAGAGGGGGGAGAGAGGGCGAGGGGAGAGGGGAGATGGAGAGGGGAGATGGAGGGAGGGTGGGATGAGGGGAGATGGAGAGAGGGAGAGGGGAGAGGGAGAGAGGGAGAGGGGAAATGGAGAGAGGGATGAAGGGAGATGGAGGGAGGGATGAGGGGAGATGAAGGTGGGATGAGGGGAGATGGAGAGAGGATTGGATGAGGGGAGATGGACGGAGGACAGCGGAGCTGGAAGGAGGATGGAGAGGCTGGAGGGAGGACAGAGGGGCCAGACGAAGGACAGGGACACCGGAGGGAGGACAGGGACGCTCCTGGCCGGTCCCCCCAGGTACACGGCGCTGACTGGCCACGCCCCGTTCGAGGCTCGCCACCGGCCGGAGCTGTTCCGGCGCATCCGGAGCGCTCGGTACCCGCTGCCCCCCCAGCTGTCCCCCCGCGCCCGCGCCCTCATCGCCCACATGCTGGACCCCGACCCCGCGGCACGGCCCAGCCCGGCGGGGGTGCTGGGCCACCCCTTCCTCACCCAGGTGCGGGGCTGGGGGACACGGGGGACACGGAGGGACACGGAGGGATGCGGGGGGGGGTCACCGCCTGTCGCTCCCCAGGGTTTCACACCCCACACGCTGCCACCCCGCGCCTGCCACTCCGTGCCCATCTTCGTGGGACAGGAGCCCCTGTGCCGGATCCTGCGGGGGCTGCGGTGCTGGCGGGGGTGTGGCTGTGTCCCTGTCACCCCCACCCCTCCCCAAAGCACCTGAGCCCGAACATCCACGGAGGAAAACCTTTATTAGTGCTGGGAACCGTCTAAAATCCAGTCGTGGAAACAAGCGGGGTGGGACGTGACCAGTACGAACGGCACACACACACCAGTTTGCCCTTAAAACTGTTAACGGGAAAAAACAACCCCGAAATCCAAAGCCCAAAATAAAAAGGAGCTCTCTTCCCTGCCAGCCTGGGATGGGGATGGGGATGGGGAGGTGCAGCTCCAGGTCCCGGTGCTGCTCCTGGACTGGAGAGGTGCCAGGTCACCCCCGCTGGGCAGTGGGGACACTGGAGAGGGGACAGAGGGAGCTGTGGGCTGGGAAGGAGGGAGGAAAGTGCGTGGTTTCCCTGTTCAGCTTCACTTCTCTCTCTCTGGAGAGAAGAGTCGGAGAAAACGATGAAAGCTCAGTAAAACAGGACACTAAAAACAGCCGGGGCAGCGCGGGCCGGCCCCGCCCGGCCCCGCCTGACACACGGAGGGAGGGACAAGGACAAGCTGCTCGAGGTGGCCCCAGCAAGCACCAAGGAGCCGCTCCCGGACCCGTGCACGTGTCAGCGCCAGAGGGGACGGGCCGGGGGTTGTCACCGGCCTTCCTGTGTCACCAGCGGGGCCTGCGGGAGGGAGGTGACAGCAACGACTTTGTCTGCACTGGGGGGAGCCTTGTTCCTTTGGTGACAAAGCAGAGGGAACAGGGAACAGCCTGCAGTGGCTGGGACGGTGCCAGTGAGCTGGGGCACTGGGGCTGTCACTCGTGTCCCCAAAGCACGGCAGGGCGGCAGGGAGGGATCCCACAGCCCTCCAATGGCCTCACGCAGTGCACCCGAGGCTGGAAGGGGTGGGACACAAATCCCAGCTCCCCGCGATGCTCCTCAGCTCCCGAGGAAGCGCCCCAGACCTCTCCCAAGCCGGGAGCAAAGGCAGCCTTTGCCCTCGGGGTCAGGAGCCTTGTGCCACAGCACCCTGTGCCACGCAGGCTCCTGGGGCACGCTGGGGACAGCCCGGGGCAGGTGGCCCAGCCCGGGCTGGCTGCTGTCCCTCCCCGTGGCGCCGCAGCCCGGCCGGCAGCTCGAGGGCTGGCACGGAGCCCACGGGATATTTTTGTCTCGTGTTGTTTGAAGCTGTCAGCTCGGTGTTTTCGGTCATAAACACAACCCTCCCCTGTCCCAGCCCGCCTGGGAGCTGACAGCAACAGCAACACCCTGGGCTGCCGCAGCCTGAGCCCCTGGCTGCCCCGGGGTGGCCCCAGGATGACCCCGAGATGGCCCTGGGACATCTGGCAGCACACAGAGGCCACGTCCCCAGACTCCCTGTTCTGGAACGCCTGCAGCGGCCACCTCTGTCCCCCTGCCAGGCAGGAAGGTCCCTGAGGGGCGCAGGGCAGGATGCTCCAGTCAATTCCCTGTGGGTTTTGAGCTCTGGGATCTCCCCATCTTTATGGCACAGCCAAGAGCTGCCCAAAGATGAGGAGAGCAGGACTGTCCCTGCCCTGGTGACAGCTGTGTCTGTCCCGGGGCACAAACCAAGCCAAGGTGGCAACAACAACGACAACAAGGTTTCTTAAAAGAGAAGGGATTTAAAAACAAAGATTCAAGTTTGGGAACTCCTCTCCCCCTCCTCCCCGGCTCCAAATGAGGCCAAAACTCACCCTTGTGCAGAAATCAGGTTCAAAGTTCAGCCAATTGGTGTGGGTGACCCGCAGCCCCGGGGTGACGAGGGCAGGTCACCTCTGTGTCACCACAGAGCCCCGGCCCAGGAGGGGCTGGGAGCGGGAGCCTGGAGGGGCAGCTCCAGGCAGGGGTGGCCCGGGGCTCTTTGGTGACAGGAACCAGGCGAGGGCAGGCGCGTGGGCAGGGCCGAGCAGCACCTCAGGCCGAAGGCACCGAGTTGCTCTCCACCTTCAGTCCCTTGCTGGCCAGGAAGGCGTCCTGCTTGGGCTCCCGGCCCAGGAACCTCCTCAGCATGTCTGACGCGTCCACGGAGCCGCCGGGATGCAGGATGCACTTCCTGTAATCCATGCCCACCTGCGGGCACACACGGGGCAGGGCTGGGACACCCGCCCCGGCTCCCGCAGCCCGGCCACGCACGCAGAGCCCTCTCCCTACCTTGCAGCTCATGATTCCCTCCTGCTTGAAGCGCGTGTGGAACATGTCCATGGAGTACACCTCGCTCCAGAGGTAGCCGTAGTACTGGGCGTCGTAGCCCCCGGCCAGGTGGCCGAAGGTGGCCGGCATGTTTGTACCTGAGAGGACACAGGGGGTCAAGGGGGATTCCCCACGGAAAACCCCCCCCCAGTGCTGTCCCAGCAGGCTGGCTCAGCTGTTCACAGCCCAGGGGACAAAGGGAGGAACTTTCCAGGCTTTTCCAGCCCCGCTTTTCCCGGAGCCAGCAGAAACCATCCCCACCCGAGAGGAACTTGCTGAGCCACGTGTGCAGGGCAGGCCGAGAGGGGCAGGAGGGTGGCACCCCGTACCTGGGGTGGCAGGGACACCCAGCACCTCTTCACAGAGCTGGGCAAACACCTCCACGGGGTCAGCCTTGGTCTGGGTGTGCAGCGCCTGGTCCACCTTGGCCAGGACGATCTGGCGCAGGTTGAAGAGCCCTGTTCCAAGAGGAGGAGGAGAAGGGAAACTGAGGCTGGAGTGCTGCCCTGCAGGAGTGTCACCGAGGCTGCTGGCAGCAGGGCAGGCTGCGTGGCACCTCTTTGTCCCTTTCACGTGCCCCGTCACCCTCTCTCTTCCCACGTGTGGGCTCCTTCCCCCATCCCCTCAGAACCCCCAGCGCCACGGCGAGCATGGAAAAGCCTTTCCCGTCCCCAGGCAGGTCACTGAGTGTCCCCTTCCCGTCCCCACGCCCAGGGCACACCCATTCCCTCCCACCTGTGTTTGCCTGCCGGGATTTAATCAGCTTCTCCAGCAGCTCATCCGGGATGGGGCTCCCTGTCTTGTAGTGCCTGGACATGCGCAGCAGCGGCTCCTTCTCCCACACCCAGTTCTCCAGCATCTGGGACGGGGCCTCCACGAAGTCCCGCTCCACGTGTGTCCCGCTGAACATGGCAAACTCCGCCTGGGGGACACGGCCGGCTCGGAATTCCAGGGGAAAACGCGAGGGGGGCAGAACCCCAACCTGTGCCAGCGCAGGGAGGCCTCACCTGAGAGCACAGCTGGTGCATGACGTGCCCAAACTCATGGAAATAGGTCTCCACCTCGTCGTGCTGCAGCAGGGAAGGGGCGTCCGGCGTGGGCTTGGTGAAATTGGCCACCATGGCGGCCACCGAGATTTGCCGGCTGGAGTCCGGCAAGAGGCAGCCGGGCTGGAGGCCGAAGCAGGCGGCGTGTCCGTACTTCCCTTCCCTGGGGAGGGACAGGAGGCTCAGGGATCCTTCCAGAAGCCAGACACAGCCACGGCCTCCCCCACTGTGGTCCTCTGAGGAGCCCCCAGTGACCCCCCCGGTGACACCCCGGTGACATCCCTGCCCCAGCACACGGCGCTCGCTCCACTCCACACAGCTGGGAGCAGGAATCTCCTCTTCCTCAGGCTCTGCTCCCCCTGCCCCAGCCCTGCTCGCCCCAGGGCTCACCGTGGGTACAGGTCCAGGTAGAACTTCCCGATGGTCTCCCCGGAGGACGCGTCCTTCACCGTGTAGAGCTGCACGTCCTCGTGCCACACCTGAGCCTTCTCCTCCAGGTGGAAGGTGAGGCCCAGCAGCTCCTGGTAGATGGCCAGGAGGCCCGTGGTGACCACCTGCATGGGGAAATACTCCTTGAGCAGGTTCTGGTCCACGCTGTACTTGGTCTCCTCCACCTGGTTCATGTAGTAGCGCATGTCCCAGGCGTTGATGCGGTTGTCGAACTCCAGCCCGCGCTTCTCGCACTCCTTCTTCTTCAGGTCCAGGATCACGGCCCGCTCCTTCTCCCCCAGGGGCTTCAGCTTCTGGGCCAGCTCATCTGGGGAAGCCAGGCAGGGTTGGGATCAGGGATCAGAGCAGCACACCCGGCCCAGGATGTCCCTGCTCGGCCCCAGGGCGTACCCAGGAACGTGGCCACCGTCCGGCTGCTCTTGGCCATGTTCATCTCCAGCACAAAGTCGGCGTGGGTGCTGAAGCCCAGCAGATTGGCCTTCTGAGCCCTCAGGTCCACCAGCTCCTTCAGGATCAGGCAGTTCTCCTGCAAGGCAGAGGGTGAAGCACACAGGGGAGAAGGGAAGCAGTGTGGAAAGAAACACAGCTGCCAGGGGAGATCCCCTGGGGCAGATCCCACCGACCTCTTTGCACCTGGAGTTGAACATCTCCTCCACCTTCCTCCTGGTCTCGGGCACGTAGCACTTCTTCAGCAGGGGGAAGTAGTGTGGGTACTTCAGGGTGACCTTCAGCTTCCCATCCTCCGTCTTCTCCAGGGAGTTCAGGAAGTCCTCAGGGAGCCCCCCTGGGAAAAGAGCAGGCAGGGGCTGAGGGCGAGCCCAGGATTCTGCAGGAATGCTCTGGGATCACCCAGTGCAGGCACTCAGGGCCCTCCATACCCAGTTCCTCCCTGGAGAAGGGCAGGAAGGTGGTGTCCTCGTTGAGGTTCTTGTTGAAGTCGATGCACAGCACGCTCAGCTTTTTCTTGATAGCTTTGATTTTCTTCAAAACGCAGAAAATCGCAGAGAAGTCAGAGCTGGGGGGGCACTCAGGCTGTCCCCACCCTGCTGAGCTGCCCAGCACTGAGCCTGGCCTTGGCTCTGACCCAGCCCAAAGGTGCACAATTAACAAATGAACCATGGTGAGCCAGCAGCCTGGAAAGGCTCCCCGGGGTCACACCTGGCAGGGATCAGCCACCTCAGCAAGGTCCTGCCTGTTCCCTGCCGCCCCAGGAGCTGCAGGTGCTGCACTAACAACCTCCTCTCTCCTTATTTCCCATTTTCTACGGGTTTTAACCCAGTTTTGAGCTCCTCTGCTGGTGCATGGTAAGAGAGGGAGGCCCCTGAGCAGCTCAGCCCCCTCACCCCAACTCTGGCCCTTGGCACGTGGGGATTTGGTGCTAATTCCCCAATTTCACCTTCCCAGGAATTCCTCAACTCCCACTTTGTTAACATCATCCTTTCAATGGAAAGGAAAAAGGGAGGGCTGGAGACATCACCCAAAATCACCGGAATCGGGGGCAAAACCCAAACCTGAGCCTCAGACCCTGCCCTGAGCCCTGCCAGGACGAGAGGGAATGGATTCAGACTGACAGGAAGTAGGATTAGAGGGGATATTGGGAAAAAAACTCCTTCCTGTGAGGGTGGGTGGCCCTAGCACAGATTTCCCAGAGGAGCTGTGGCTGCCCCTTCCCTGGAAGTGTCCAAGGCCAGCTTGGAGCACCCTGGGACAGTGGAAGATGGGCTTTAAGGTCCCTTCAGCCCAAACCATCCTGGGACTCCGTGCTCTCACCTCCTGTGTCTCCTCGGGGAGGTGGAGCCCGTTCCTTTTTCCCAGCTTGATCAGCCTCTCCAGGTACCTCTTTGCCTCGGGCTTCAGGGAAGCACTCTCTGCTTTCTCCTGCAAAACAAAACAAATTCCTCCTCCTCAGGGAGCTGCAGGATCAGGTGCTGCAGGAAGCTGCTTCCCAGTGGGAGTTCTGGGAACACCAGAGACCCGGCAGCAGATGGAAAAGCCCCAGGGAAGGCTCTGGTTTGGTGCAGAGGTTCCTGTGTCACCTCGGGGCACGGGTTCCTCCCAGACTGCTTTAAACACGGCACCTTTGTGCCATGGCAGCATTCTGGGGGGCACTTTTGGGGGCATCACCACTGAGGTGGGTTGGATTTACCAAGAGCCCCTCAGCAAAGGGGTGAGGTCACGGCTCTGAGCGGGGGCAGAGCCCTCAGTCCCAAATTTCCCATCCCTCACTCGAGCTGGACCACTCTGCCGTGACCGCACCGCGCTCCCGCCCCACTCCTGCATCGATCCCTTCTCAGCTCTGGGATGAGGGAACGGGATTTGCCGGACTCCCAGGGGGTTCCATCGCCCTGCCCGGGTGGCAGGGGACGCACCTGGAGCCACACAATCCTCTGGTACACGTCCTGCCTCATGCTCATCTCCACGTCGAATTCCGAGAGCTTCTTGTCGGCCTCGGTGCTGGCGGCGCGGATGGCCTTGCAGGGGGACACGTGCTGGGGGAAGTCCAGCATGTTCCTACGGACTGGCAGGAGAAAAGGGGACAGGGACGGTGGGCCCACGTCCCAGAGCACACCCAGAGCCAGGCTGGCAGCCCCAGAGCCTTTCCCACCGCCCACACACGGCAGGGGAGAGGTGGGATGCGGCTCCCGCTCCCTTTGGTCCCTTCCCTGCTGCCCAGCACATCCACCCGCTGGATTCCCACCACAATCCTCCCAAAATCCACGGGAATTCTGTGCCTGTGAGCCCCCAACAGCTCTGCCCCAGCTGTGGCAGCACGGCAGGTTTGGGGACTCCTGTGCAGGCCAGGAGTTGGACTCGAGGCTCCCTCCCAGCTCGAGGAATTCCATGATTCCTGATGGCAGCAGCATTCCCTGGCTCCTTTAAAGCTCCAAGTGGGACAATCCCTTCCCACAGACACTTCCCAAAAAAAACCCCCACGCCCCAGGTGCGCCCTGTCCTGGTGCAATTCCACGTGGGAAAACGAGGAGAACATTCCCTGCTGCTGTCCCTGCAAAAGCTCCAAGAGCAGCACTCCAGGTGCTCTCCAGGCACCTGGATCCTCCCCCCAGCAGAAGCTGAACCCGCAGCTCAGCCGGGGAAGTGCTGACAGCCGTGCTGAGGTGAACATTCCTCCTGCTGACCAAGAGGAATTACTTTTTTCCCCTATTATTTTAGGAAAAAAGAACGGGGAGAGGGGGGAGACGAGGCTGCTCCCTGCCCCAGACAGGTGGGACAGCTCGAGCACAGGTGTCACGAGGAGGGGCCGCCTGAACTGCCACCCTGCTGCAAATAATCATCCAGAAAGCCACCAAAGCTGCACAGTTTTGGTGCCACCACGTCGTGGTACTCCCCCCCAAAAAATCCCAGAGGGATTTACTCCCCCAAAAAAATCCCAGCAGGACTGATTCTCCCAAAAAATCCCAGCAGGACTGATTCTCCCAAAAAATCCCAGCAGGACTGACTCTCCCAAAAAATCCCAGCAGGACTGATTCTCCCAAAAAATCCCAGCAGGAAACAAGGCACATGGAGAGACATTTGTCCACTGCCCCAGGGGAAACTGAGGAAGGAGGTGAGAGTTTTCTTTTCTCTGTTTGCCCCCACGGGTGACCCCTGGAAGCCAGGACAGCCTGGGGAGTGGGGCTGCTCCTGCTGCCACAGGGCTGGCCTTGGGTTAATTTGCTTTTCCAAATCTGTCCTTTGTGCTGGTTCCTCGCTGTATAAACATTAACTGGGAATAAAACCAACACCCTGCTGGCAGCCACGGGGAGAGAAAAGCAGGTGACAGCACAGAGCTAAAAAAACAAACCCAAAAATCCTAATAATGGTGGAACGGGTTAGAAATTGCCTCAAAGCTCAGCCCTGCTATGGGCAGGGACATCTCCCACGATCCCAGGTGGCCCCAAGGTGGCCTTGGACCCTTCCAGGGATGGGGCAGCCACAGCCAGGCAAGCTCAGAGCCTCCCACCTTCCTGGGAAGAGCTCCTCCCCAGCATCCCACCCTCTGCCGGGGGGAACACCTCCGGCCGACCCCACCTGTGTATTCCACCTCCACGTCCGCCAGAGCCTTCAGCGTGCTCTCGTAGGAGACCTCCCCGCGCTCCTGGGCTCCCACGCGGTCGTACACGAGCTTGGTGCTCTCGGTGAGCTCGGCGGCCATGGCCTCGATCTGCTCGGCCGTCAGGTCCCAGCGCAGCCGGCTGGCCACGGCCCGCGGGGCCTGGCTGTCCACGACATTCCCTGCGGGCCAGCGGCGCGGTCACGGCGGGGACAGCGCGGGGAGAGCATTCCAGGGAGGGCCCGCGGCCCCGAGCGCCGGGAATTTGCGGCAGGATGGTCTCGCGGGCGCTCCTCGCCCTCCCGGTCCCGGTAAACGCTTCACCGAAACCCGACCCCGTGCGCCGCCGGCTGCCTCCGCCAAGGCTGTCCCCGGCTCGGGGACGCGGCCGTGCGCCGCGCCGCGGGGCACAGGGGCGGCCCGGGGGGAGAGGAGACCCCGGCCGGCCCGGGAGCCGCCCCCGGCCCCGTGCCGCCGCCCCAGCCCTCTCCCCTCAGCCGCTCTCCCCCCGCCGCGCCGGCCCCTCGCCCTCTCCCCGGTGTCCCCGCGCTCCCCGTGCGCCCCCATCCCGCCGGTACCTGTCGGCGGGGCCATGTCGGGGGTGCCGCGGGTGCCGGCAGGCCCCGCGCTGCTGACGAGGCCGGGAGGAAACCGGGCCGGCCCCACGCACCGAGCATGTGCCCCGACCGGAGAGGCGGGCGGGAGAGCGGGGCATGCTGGGAGCGTGGAGGACCGGGCCGCTCCCGCCGCGCCCGCACCGCACCGGGGCCGGGCGGCGGGGGCGGCTCATCCCCGCCGCGACCCTCCGAGCCGGCCGGGAGCGGCCCCGGGGCGGGCGCGGAGCATCCCCGGGTCCCGCCCGCCCGTTCCCATGGCAACGCCCCCGCGCGTTGCCGTGACAACGCCGCATCTCTATGGTACCGGTGGGGGCGGAGCTTCCGCCGTAGGCCGCGCCCATTCCTGTGCTACGGGCAGGGGCGGGGCCGCAGCGGCGCCGGCGCGCGGCGGGCGCGGCGCATGCGCAGTGCGGGAGCGCGCCCGGCCCAGGCGAGTGTCCGGTGAGCGCGGGGAGACCGGGGAGCACCGGGGCCGGGACGGGACGGGACGGGATGGGGGCACCGGGGCCGGGCCCCGCCGGCACCCTCCGCCCCGGACCCGCTGGTGCCGGGCCGTGCTGCCCGCCGGCAGCCGCGGTTCTGCTCCGCCTTGGGACAGCGGCACCGGGGCGTACCGGGGACACCGGGGCCTGGGGGGGGCGGAACCGGACCGGACCGGGCCGGACGGGACGTACCGGGAGCGGGCTGTGCCCCCCGTTGGGACTTCTGTGTCTCCGGTGGTGCCGGTGCCAGGCCCGGGGGTCGCCCGCCCCGGTCCCGGTGAGGGCACCGGCGGTGGCGGCGGGACCCGGCGGTTTCCGCGGCCGGGGCCGGGCCGGGGGTCCCCGGTTGCCTCCACCGGGGCAGGGTCCGGGCGGTGCTCGCGGGGCTTTGGGAAGCGGGGCGGGGGCACCGGGGAGCGGCGCCTTCCCTCTCCGCCCGGCCCGGGGCCCGGGGGCTCCGGGCGGATGGGCCCGCTCGGCTCGGTCGGACTCGCATTAAACGGAGCTCGTTTCTCGGTTCAAGGAGCCTGGCTGTGCTACAAACCCCGTTAAGGGCCGGGCTGGCGGCAGCGGAGCCGGAGCCGCTTTCCCTCGGGAGCTGCCCCGGGAGCGCTGGAATCCCCAGCCCCGGGCTCTGCTTTTCGGGACCGCTTTGGGATTTCTCTCCCTTTTCCCTGCCGGGACAGGCTGGGACAGCCCTGGCTACCAAGGGCTACCAAATCCCCGCTGCTCTTGGTGTGGTTTCAGGAGCAAGCCGTGCTCGGGGAGCAGAAAAGTGGGGATTTTTCCTGGCGAGCTCCGGGGATTTCACCCCCTGCAGCCCCTCTGGGCTGTGCCAGGCAGAGGGTGAGCCCCGGCCTGGGGAACTGCTGAGGAGCACGAGGAAGGTTCTGGATTCTTACCGGACCGAGAGGGCAGGGCGGCTCCCTCAGGCCCCACATCCATCCTGGCCCCTCAGCCCCCCTGCCCTCCCTGGTGTCTCTGCAGGAGATTTTGGGACGCCAGGAGCGGCGGAGCCCGGCCCCTCGCAGCCTCTGTCCCGGCATGGCAGACCAGAAGCGGCTCGCCTTCTCCATCATCCAGTTCCTGCACAGCCAGCTCCAGAGCGGGAGCATGTCTCCCGACGCGCAGGAGAGTTTGGAAGGTGGGTGGATCTGCCTCTGGCGGGCCAAAATCTGGGAGGATTTCGCCGCTGTCTCCCCGTTCTCTACCCCTGGCTCGGCCGGGCTGCTCCCGGTGCCGAACCCCGCTGGAAGTTTGGAGTTCGTTTTTCCTTTTGGGATTTATCCGGGGATGCTGGTGGCTCGTGTGGCTTCTGATCTCCTCCAAGAGCAGCTTAGCTGGAGGCAGGGATGTGCCTGGGGTCAGAAGCCTCCCTGATCCCTGCTTGGAGACTCAGAGGGTTCATCCGGGAGCGTTCTGTGGGGTGGGAGGTGGGAATTCCGTGGCTCCAGGGAAGCTTTTTGTGCTCCTGGCGTTGTTTCTCCTCCTCTGCTCCCCAAAACCTCGTCCCTCAGGGCTTTTCCAGGCCCTTCGGAAGGAAGGGATCTTAAAAGGATCTCCCTAAGGAGCTTAAGGTTTATCCTTGGTTTGTGGGCTCGTCCTGGTGAAAGGAGCGTGGCTGTGGGGTGCTGGGGATGGGATGTTTTGGGATGTAAAGTGTGGCAGGAGGGCTCGGGGAGGCTCTCCTTTCCCTGGGAGCAGCTTTTCCCTGGGAGCAGCTTCCCAAGCCTGAGGAGGGAGGAGGCGGCTCAGGGCTCCCAGAGCGAGGGGAACGTCTGGGTCTCTCCCTGGAATTCTGGGCCATTCCCACATTCCCAGCTGTGGGAATGCTGCTGCAGCCCCAGCCTGATTCACTTCCAACCCCAGGAATCCCTCGGGGTGGGAACTGGGACTGGCTTCATCCAGGATTTCCAGAGGGAAGCTTTGCCCGGCTCCGAGTTCTGGCACAATCTGAGGATACAGCCCGAAAATCCCATCTGGTGTGGGGACAGTGTTGGGGTTTTTTCCTGGCTTTTTGACAGATGAGGGAGAGGGATGAATATTTATTAATTAATGACCTGACTCTCCTTACCCAGTGGCCATCCAGTGCCTGGAAACAGCGTTTGGGGTCTCCATGGAAGACCAAAGCCTGGCTGTGTCCCAGACCCTTCCCGAAATATTTGAAGCCGTGGCAGGGAAGGTGAGCACCTGGAATGTTCCCTTTTCCCTGAGTTCTGCTGGATTTTCCTGGAGGCTGCTGCTCCCCTCAGGAGCTCCGTGTGGGAGGGGAACGTTTTGGGCTGGAGAAATGGGAATTGTGGGAATGCTCAGCTCAGCTTCTCCCTCTCCTTGGAAGGAGCCGGAACGCTCCAGGACGAACTCGGAGCCCGTCACGCCCTCGGAAGATGACGTGGCTGAAGCTGAAAGACTCAAGACTGAAGGTACCAACCCCTGGAGCTGCTGGATAACGAGGGTTTGGTGCTCACTGGGAGGGGATCTCAATTCCCTGGCACCTGGGGAATGCTTGGATCTGGGGGGAGAAAAGGAATGTTTTCTGTTTCTGCCTCTTGGCTCTGTTTGGGCTGCAGGAGTGTGGGGAGATTTTGCTGCCAGGAAGGTTGGATCAGTGGGATTTTTATCCCAGAAATCCTGTGGGGTGTGGAGCAGAGCAGCCATCCTTCCTGCTCTTGTGCAGGGAGGCTTTTTCCTGGGAAGAAGTGGGATGAGCGTGGATGCAGCACTTCCCCCTGAGCCAGCACCTGGGCTGATTTTTGGGATGCAGCACCAGGAATGCTGGAATTTCCAGCACGGCCTCGCAGCTGGCCCTGCCCCACGCTGACAAACCTCTCCCCTGTGCTATTTCCATGCATCCAGGCCTTTTTCTTTGGTTTGTCCCAGTTCTTTTCCATCCTTTCCCACCCTCCTTTCAGGAAACGACCAAATGAAGGCAGAAAACTTCGAGGCTGCCGTGTCTTTTTATGGAAAAGCCATCGAGTTAAACCCAGCCAACGCCGTTTATTTCTGCAACAGGTACTGAGCAGCCCCCCCAGCTGCTCCTGCTGGGATCCCAGGCTCCGGAATGCCCAAAATTCCCAGTTCTGTAATGGTTCTGTGGAGTTTCGGAGCAGTTCCTCGCTTGCTGTGGGACCGTGCCGTGCTTTTGGTGCCTCCTGGGATCTCTGGGTGGGCAGTGGGTGTGGAAGTGACCTTTATTCAGCACTGGAGGGATGAGGGCTGCCAGGGAATGGGGTCTGCTTCCATGCAGAGTGGGATGTGTTGGGAATTCAGGGTGGAATGAGGAGCTGGAGGCTCCTCGTGGAGAGGTGAGGCAGCTGTGTGTGCAAATGGGCCGTGGAAGGGGGGAGGTCTTTGTGTTCCTCAGGCAATTCTTGCATAAAACAGACTTTGAAGTTTAATTTGATGGAATTCCCTGGTTGTGGTGGGAGCTCAGATCCACCTGGACACGGTGGGAGGGGGATTTTGGGTGGGAATTGGTGCTTTTGGCTCTCTCGGAGGGTTTGGGACCGGTGCCTCTCAGAATTGTGAGGTCGAGCATAAAAGCCAGCCTTAGAAACCAAATCTTTCCTCTTTGGAATGCGGGGAAACGTTGAGAAATCGAGGGATGAGGGGAACCAGAGGGATTTTCTCAGCTGGGAAGTGATCCTGGGATGTCACCAGGAGGAGTGAGAACCCGGAGCAGCTGGGACTCAGCTCACACCAGGGGTGACTTCCCTCGGGATATTCCAGCTGCTCAGCATTCCCAGCCTCCCGCTCTGCCCGTTTTTCCAGGGCTGCTGCCTACAGCAAACTGGGGAATTACGCGGGAGCCGTGCGGGACTGCGAGCGCGCCATCGGCATCGACCCCAGCTACAGCAAAGCCTACGGCAGGATGGGGTGAGCAGCAGCCCCCTGGGAAATTCCCACCTTTCCTCGGGAATTCGGGGTCCCTGGACACCCCAGCACAGGGATTTTATCCATGTTCCACCGTGAAAAAATTCCTGCTCTTCCAGCTTTTCAGGGTGGAGAAAAATGTCGCCTTTTTCAGTTTTTAGGAAGTTGGTGGGACAAAACAAGTGACCAAAAAATTCCTCTGTGGCTTTGATTTTTATTTTCTTTTCTGCTGGAATTTTCATTTCCTGAAAATTTCTTATTTCTCAGTTCTAAGAAAGTTGGTGGGGACAACTGGATTTAAAAAGTGCCAAAAAAACCCCCTCTGTGACTTTGATTTTTTTATTTTCTTTCCACCATTCCTGCTGGAATTTTCAACCCCTGGACACCTCAGCACAGGGATTTTATCAGTTCATTCCACCATGAAACAATTTCTGCTGCTTCAGCTTTTTAGGGTGGAGAAAAATTTCACATTTTTCAATTCTGAGAATTTGGTGGGGACAACAATTGGGTAAAAAAAGGTGACAAAAAAGCCCTCTGTGACTTTGATTTTTCTTTTCCTTCCCAGCTTGGCCCTGTCCAGCTTAAACAAACACACAGAAGCTGTTGTTTACTACAAAAAAGCTCTGGAGTTGGATCCGGACAACGAAACGTACAAATCCAACCTCAAAATAGCTGAACAGAAAATGAAGGAGACTCCCAGTCCAGTAAGTCCCGGGTGGAATTTGGGAGTTTATTCAGGTTCCAAGAGGTGCTGGAGCAGGAGCAGGGTTTTGCAAGAGCAATTTCCGCTTTTGTGATCAAATCTCTCCAAAACTCAGCTTTTTTAATTTTCCCTGTGCCCTCTGAACAGCAGCAGAGGGGGTGAGCAGGAGTCCCTGGGGCTTTCCAGAGCCTCCTCCCCACGGCAGGGTTTGAAGCTTGGAGCTGGGATCCTCCCAGCACCTGCAGGGAGCCCGCAAAAAATGGGGAAGGATTTTTCCAACTGCCTGGAGAGACAGGGGAATGTTGGGAAGGGTTAGGTGGGGTGATGGGAAGGAGTCCTGGGATGGAATTCCCAGAGAAGTTGGATCCCTGGGAGTGTCCGAGGGAAGGGTGGAGAAGAGAAGATCCAGGGAGCCACTTCCAGGGGTTAAGGGCTCCTGGAGAGGGATTTGGGACGAGGGATGGAGGGACAGGACACAGGGAATGGATTTAAACTGGGAAAAGGGAGATCTGGGTGGGACGTGGGGAAGGAATTCCTGGCTGGGAGGGAATGGGGTGGAATTCCCAGAGCAGCTGTGGAAGTGCCCGAGGCCAGGCTGGAGCGGCTGGGACAGTGAAGTGTCCCTGGCCCTGGCAGGGCTGGAAATGGATCCCTTCGTGGCAGCCCATTGCTGCAGGGATTCCCTGGCTCTGGCAGCTCTGGGAATGAGGGATGGGAGTGGGGAACGAGCAGTGACAGCAGCTCTGGTTTCTCTCTTCCAGACCGGCGGCCCCGGAGGCTTCGACTTGGCCGGATTGCTGAACAACCCCGGCTTCATGAGCATGGTAATTCCAGACCTTGGGATTCCCTGGATGGAGCCTCCCTGGGGGCTCCTCACGTGGGGTTCCTCGGGATGGAGCCCCTCTGGAAGCTTTTCCCACTCCCTGGGGCTGTGTGGGAGCTGCTGCTGCTCCCTTCAGCTCCGACAGAGCTGGGAATTTCTCCTCAGGCTTTTCCCGGGCTGTGCCAGGGCCTGCTCTGCTCTTCTTTTTGCCATTTCCCCCCTTTTCCTGGATTCCCAAGGATTCCCAGGCTTTCCCGCCTTCCCTTCGGGGTCGATCCCACCCCGTCCCTGCTGCCTCACCCTGGTGTTGTTTTTATTCCCCACAGGCCTCAAACCTCATGAACAACCCCCAAGTACAACAGCTGTGAGTTGGATCCCGCTTTTATTTATTCCCTCTTGGAATTCTGGCCTTTCCTGCCGGGAGCAGGAGGGAATTTGGGCCAGGAATGTGGAGGGGGGCTCGGAACCGGCCCAGTTCCCTGAGCTGGGGGGGTTTGGGTGCTCTGGAAGGTGCTGGGAGAGGGATTGGAATAAAATTATTCCGGAGGGAGGTGGGATGGGATGGGTCATGGCCCTGGAATTGGCTCTGCTGTGGTTTCGTGGGATTTCAGGATTTCCCAGCTTGGTTAAAATGGGAATATTCCCATTCCTGGATGGTTGTGAGGAGCAGTTCCCAATATTGGAAGAAAATGGATAAATTCATAAATCCAAGGAAGGCTCAGGCCATTCCTGAGCATCCCTGCGGAGCGTGGCAGGAGGGACAGACCCTCTGGAGCCCCAAGATGTTGGATTTTGGCATGAGACCACTGGGCTCCCTTTGGCTTCTCCCTGCTCCTGTGCCTGGTGCCAGCAGGAATTCCCACCTGGATACAGCCCTGGAGGGAGTCCAGGGAATCCTCTCCTGGATGCAGAGCAGGGAACGAGCAGGGCTGTGATTCCATGAATCGGGGAATATCGACATTATTATAATCATTTATTTACTGTTCAGCTTAGTTACTTATTTCCAGCTGACCCAGGAAAGGCTGCTGCAGGGAATTCCGAGATGCCTGGGGTGGGAAGTTGCTCCCATCAGTCCCCAGGTGATTTTTTGGGATTTTTTTCCCCAGTCCTGAGCCCTTTCTTTCCCTTCCCAGAATGTCCGGGATGATCTCGGGAGGCCACAACGCCATGGGAGCGGCCGGGAGCAGCCCCTCCACCAACGACCTGGCCAGCCTGATCCAGGCGTGAGTGGGGACAGCGGGGACAGGACTGGGGACAGGGCTGGGGACAGCTGGGACAGGGCTGGGGACAGGGCTGGGGACAGCTGGGACAGGGCTGGGGACAGATGGGGACAGCTGGGACAGATGGGACAGGATTGGGGACAGCTGGGGACAGGGCTGGGACAGGGATGGGGATGATTGGGGACAATCCCGGGGGCAGTTTGGGGACAGGACTGGGGACAATCCAGGGGGACAATCCTGGATCCAGGGCTAGGAATGTCCCAGGGTCGCCTGTGTCCAGGTGTCCCCTGCTGTCCCCATGTCACTGCTGTCCCTGACGTCCCCGGTGTCCCTGTGTGTCCCCGGTGTCCCCGGTGTCCCCTGTGTGTCCCTGACGTCCCCGGTGTCCCCGGTGTCCCTGTGTGTCCCCGGTGTCCCCAATGTCCCGGTGTGTCCCGGTGTGTCCCTGACGTCCCGCTGTCCCCGGTGTGTCCCCGGTGTCCCCTGTGTGTCCCTGACGTCCCCGGTGTCCCCGGTGTCCCTGTGTGTCCCCGGTGTGTCCCCGGTGTCCCGGTGTGTCCCTGACGTCCCGGTGTCCCGCTGTCCCCAGGGGCCAGCAGTTTGCCCAGCAGATGCAGCAGCAGAACCCCGAGCTCATCGAGCAGCTGCGCAGCCAAATCCGCAGCCGGACCCCGAGCGCCAGCAACGAGGAGCAGCAGGAGTGAGGTGGGGCAGGATCAATGGCTATTGATCGATTGATTGATTGATTGATTGATTGATTCAGTACAGGAATCAATAACTTCAGTTCTGATCAATCAGGAGTGAGGTGGGGCAGGATCAATGGCTATTGATCGATTGATTGATTGATTGAGTGCAGGAATTGATAACTTCAGTTGTAATCAATCAGGAGTGAGGTGGGGCAGGATCAATGGCTATTGATCGATTGATTGATCAATTGATTGATTCAGTGCAGGAATTGATAAGTCCAGTTCTATCCACACAGGAGTGAGGTGGGGCGGGATCAATAAAATAAATAAAATAAAACTAGAAGTAAATAATACAGATCAATCAGATGAAATTCCCCTTTCCCCAGGTGAACTCCCTGCTTTCCCTCTCTCCGCAGCCCCTGGGAATTCCAGGATTTGCTTTTCCAGCTGGGAGCCACCTCCGTGTTGCCAATTCCTGACTTGGGAGTGTCCAAGAGGGGGAAAAGCCCAAAACTCCAAGGGATGAAAACCACAAAAATCCCCAAATCTCCCCGTGCCCTGCATGTCACCGAGAATTCCCACTTCCCGCCCTGCTCCTCCCTTTTTTCCCTTTTCCCAGGTTTATTTTTTGGGTTTTTTTCCCTGGCAGAGCTGAACTCAGAATTCCGCTGGGAAATTCCCAGATCCCCGCGGGATTTGCTGCTGGGGGATTTTTATTCCCCATTTTTTGGTTGGTTTTGGTTTTGGCTTTGGTTTTTTGAAGGATTTCCAAGCGAATTCCTCATTTTTTTTCCTCTCCCCACTTTTCCCCTCGGGAGCCACTTCCAAGAAGTGTTTGAGTCCCTGCTCGGCCCCACCCTGGAATTCCCGGGATTTTCCACCTCTGGGAATGAGGATTTCCCTCCAAGTCTGGGATTTTCGGGAATTTGGCTGCTCCCCTCCCCGGGATCCGCGGGGCAGTCAGGGCTGAGCCTCCCCCAGGCGTTTTTGGGGGTTTTCCCATCCCAAAAAATCCTGGAAAATCCCATTTGGGCGCGCGGCGCCGCTCTGGCAAAACGGGAATCTCTCCCATGGAATGTGAGCAGGGAGGGAGTGAAGGGGTTTTTAGTGTGTTTAAAGGAGTTTTTTCCGAATTATTTTGTTTTTTTTTTTTTATCTTAATTGCATGCCACTGGTCGGCCTGGCTGGGCTGGGGTGGAGGGAATCCAAAATCCCCTTTGGATCCAAAATCCCGGATTTGGGCAGGGAAAAGCTCCTGGAGCCGCCTCAGACCCCAGCTGGGGGAGACCAGAGGGATTTTTTGTTAAATCCAGGATGGATTTCAATCCTGTTTTTGGCTCCTGGGGGAGGAGGAGCCCCTCTGGAACGTTCGGGAGACGGAAAAAATCATGGGAAAAAGTGATTTTTTTTTTTTGGCCGAGGCTCCGTGGAATTCATGTGGTTCGTGTCACTCGTGAGGAATAAAAACCATTTGGACACTTTGGTTGTTATCCCGGCGTGCTCAGGTGATTTTCCAGAACTTTCTGTGGGCTCGGGGCTCTGTTTGGGGCACATTTTATCCCATTTTTCCCCCTTTTTTTTTCGTCCTTCCCAGCGGGAATTCTCCTCCTGCGCGTTCCTAAGGCACAGAAATAGGAAAACTTTTCTTTTCCCCCCATTTCTCCTTCCCCAAATTGCCTTTAGTTTCTCTCCAGCTGCTTTTCTGTAGCCCCACCAAAGGAATTCCAGGCTGGAAAGGAAAATATTCTGGAATTACCCAAAAACACGGAAACCACGGAGCCATTTTCCTGCTGTTTTCTGCTCATTCCGTGCTGTTTCCTTTCCCTCACCCTCCTCGTTCTTCCCTGACCCGTTTTTTTCTGTATTTTTCCTCCTCTCTGGGTTGGGATTTTCCAGCCCTGAATTCCAGGTGAGCTTTTCCAGGGAATTCCTCCTGCCCTGCCTGGAGCTGCTCCTGAACTCCAGGCTGAACTGCCAGCCTCCTTTTGGACTTTCCCAAAAATTCCTGGCTCCTCTGGGAGCCGACAGCGAAAAAAAAAAAAAGGGAATTTAATGGAATTTTGTGGAATTTTATGGAATTTTCAGGTGGGCCTCGGCTCTCCCTGCAGCATCCCGCAGCTGCCATTGGTGCAGTTTGATCACAGAGCGGCAGGAGCAGGGGGTGTGGGCGTGGCGGACGCTGTTCCAGGGCCGGTTTTCCCGTTCCCGGCGCTCCCGGTTCCCGTTTTTCCCGTTCCCGTTTTTCCCGTTTTTCCCCGTTCCCGGCGATCCCGGAACCCAGCGCTGCGGGACGCGTTTCCCGCGGACCTCAATCGCCGCTTCCCCAGCGCTGGACCCGTGGGCGCGTTGATTGACAGCCCTGGCGGCCAATCACAATTCGGCTTTTCCGCCTCAGCCAATGGGAGGGCGCCGTGGGCGGGCGCGTGCGGGGCGGCCGGGCCGGGAGCGAGCGGGGCCGGCCGTGAGTGGGGGGGCGGTCACCGGGGTAACGGGGCCGAGGGGCCGTGAGGGGACGGCGGGGCCGGGCCGGGGACCCGGGGGTCACGGCGGGGCCGGGGGAGCCGGGGCCGCGGGGCAAGGGGCGGGAGAGCGCGGCTGGGCCCCCTCGCCGTGCGAGGGGCTGGACCCCGGCCGCGTCCTGAGGGGCCGGGGCTGGGGCCGCTCTGGGTGTGAGGGCTCAGGGTGGAGCCCAAGCTCCTGCTGGGGGGCTGGGGCCCCCTCCTCGCCGTGAGGGGCTCGGGCCGGGCCCCTTCCCCATCCTGAGGGGCCCCATCGGCCTGCGAGGGGCTGGAGCTGGGCCCCCTCCCCAGCCTGGAGGGCTCAGGGCGGACCCCGAGCCCCTCTGAGGGTCCTCCCAGCTGAGCTCTCCCCGTGTGAGCTGCTCGCCCCCCTCCCGGCGCCCCTGGAAGCGCTCCCCTCATCTCTGCTCCCTTTCGGTGTGCTCGGGGTGGGCTGGGAGGAGCCCCTTCCCCATCAGCCCCTTTCTAAAAGCCATGGGTCAGTCCCAAAGGGCTTGCAAGGGCCGGTTTTTAACAGAAACACTGGGATTTACAGGCTCACGGATGAGGAACCCCTCTGTTTTTCCTCCCACAGAGCCCTGCCTGCTTTATATAATATTTTTCATCGCTTGGATGCTTCATTTTGAGCCACTAACCCGAGCAGGAGCTGAGCTAATCCCTCGTTGCAGCGGTTTTGGGGCTGGGCACACAGCCCAGGTGTGCAGGAGGAGCAGGTGAGGAGTTCCCCCGCTGTTCCTGGGGCTTCCTTTCCCTCAGGGCTGCTCCAGCCCCACTCAGGGACGCTGGATGTGGCTGCTCCACCTGAGCTTGGGAGCTTGAGGCTTTGGATGGGGCTGGTTTGGGTTACAAATGGGGGAAAAAGGGAAAAAAAGTGCGGTTAAAGGGTTTGTGGGGGGAGCCAGGCGTGTTCCAGGGGTGTGAGCTCTGGAAAAGGAGGATTTTATCCCTTCCCTCTGCCCTGGCACAGGTGTGGGTGGTGCCTGGGCCCCGATTTTGGGCTTGGCCAGGCCTGGAGTGACTCAGTGTCACCTGATGGGTTCAGTGTCACTTTTTGTCCCTTGGAGAGGGACTTGGCCCAGGGCCTGGGGTGCCAGGACACAGGAATGGCTCCCCACTGCCCGAGGGCGGGGATGGGTGGGATTTTGGGAAGGAATTCCTCCCTGGGAGGGTGGAGAGGCCCTGTCAAGGATTTCCCGCTGCCTGCCACATCCCTGGAGGTGCCCAGGGACAGGGCTTGGAGTCCAGCCTGGCCTCGAAGACCTCCAGGGAAGGGTGGTTTGAGGTGACCACAGTTCCAGGCCTTTCGAACTCCTTTTGAATGCAGTTTTAACTTTTCCCCGCTGCTTCCTGTGGCTCGTAAAGAAAAGCCCCTGTGTTCTTCCCATGCCCAGGCAGCCTCTGTCCCGTCTGTGGGGCTGATGTCCCCGCCCTGAGCTCGCCCAGCGGGTCCCTGCAGGGGCAGGATGCGGGTGCTGGTGGCCAAGGTGCTGTGTCTGCTGGGGGTCTGTGTGCTGGTGCTGGCCGGGGCCCTGCTGCCCGTCAGGCTCATCGAGGCCGACCACGAGAAGGCGCAGCGCTCCCGCAGGGTCCTGGCGCTCTGGAGCTCCTTCGGGGGCGGCGTCTTCCTGGCCACCTGCTTCAACGCCCTGCTGCCCGCTGTCAGGGGCAAGGTGAGTCCTGCCTTCGCCAGTCCTGGCTTAGTCTGAGCCCGCAGGGTCCCGGCCGGGACGGGAGCGAGGGGTCTCCGCTGTGCCCGGGGCTCGGCAAGGGGAGCTGTGCCCACCTCCTGCCTCTCTCCATGGGGAAATGCAGATTTTTGGGCTGCAGGGGAGGCTGTGGGGTGTGAGCACCAAAGAGCAAGGCAGAGCTTCCCTGGCCCCTGCCAAGGCCGCTGTCCGAGGGTGTGGCAGCATCGCGGATCGATGGAGTGTCCCTGTGGGAATGGTTCCCTGCAGGGGGATAAAGGAGTGGATTCACTGTGGGAATGTGGGAATGGTTCCCTGCAGGGGGATAAAGGAGTGGATTCACTGTGGGAATGTGGGAATGGTTCCCTGCAGGGGGATAAAGGAGTGAATTCACTGTGGATCTGTGGGAATGGTTCCCTGCAGGGGGATAAAGGGGTGGATCCACTGTGGATCTGTGGGAATGGTTCTCTCCAGAGGGATAAAGGGGTGGATCCACTGTGGATCTGTGGGAATGGTTCTCTCCAGAGGGATAAAGGGGTGGATCCACTGTGGATCTGTGGGAATGGTTCTCTCCAGAGGGATAAAGGGGTGCATCTTTTGCTCCCTTCCAGCTCGATGAGGTGCTCAGGCAGAACAACGTGACCACGGACTACCCGGTGGCCGAGACCATCATGATGCTCGGCTTCTTCCTGTCGGTCTTCGTGGACCAGCTCTTCCTGACCTTCCAGAAGGAGAAGCCCTCCTTCATCGACCTGGAGACCTTCAACGCGGGCTCGGACGCGGGCAGCGACTCGGACTACGAGAGCCCCTTCGTGGCGTCGCCGCGCGGGCGCGCGCTCTACGGGGAGCACTCGCACAGCCTGCACCTCCCCGAGCTGGCCCGCTGCGGCCCGCGGCGCCTGCTGGGGCTGGTGTTTGCCCTCTGCACCCACTCCATCTTCGAGGGGCTGGCCCTGGGCCTGCAGGAGGACGGCGGCAGAGTGGTCAGCTTGTTCCTGGGCGTGGCCGTGCACGAGACGCTGGTGGCCGTGGCCTTGGGCATCAGCATGGCCAAGGCCTCTCTGCCGCTGAGGGACGCGGCCAAGCTGGCGGTGGCCGTGTGCCTGACGATCCCGCTGGGAATCGGCGTGGGCATGGGCATCGAGAGCAGCCGCAACGCCGCGGGCAGCGTCGCCTCCCTGCTGCTGCAGGGCGTCGCCGGCGGCACCTTCCTCTTCGTCACCTTCTTCGAGATCCTGGCCAAGGAGCTGGAGGACAAGAGCCACCGGCTGCTCAAGGTGCTGTGCCTGGTGCTGGGCTACGCCGCGCTGGCCGGGCTGGTGCTCGTCCCGTGGTGAGCCGGGAGCCTCAGGAAGCCAAGGGAGCAAAAAACATCACCTCTCCCCTCCCACCGGCACCGGGAGGAGCCGCCCCTTTCCCCGCTGGAACAGCCCAGCCCGGGCGGAGTTTCCATGATGACCTGGAGGAGGAGAATCTCTTCCCGTGTGCTCACAGTGAGGAATAGCCCGAGGGATTGTCCCTGCCCGAGGGGGCTGCAGGGAGTAGCGGACACAAGCGTTAAGGATCCGGGTAAAATCTGCTTCCCAGAGCTCCTCGAGTGTGTGTGTCTCCCTCCTTCCCCCCGGCCACGCTCCGGAGGCTCCGAGGAGGTGAGGAACAAACAGGAGTGGAGGCAGAGCAGGTGGGAGCAGGGATTGCCAGGCTGCACTAAGCTGCTTTCGCTGGCTTAGTTGGGAGTAAAACCTGGTTGTAAGAGCTGCCAAAAATAACATCCCTGTGGGGCTCTGGCCTTCCAGGCCCTGCTGCCTCCGCACAGCTTCCAGTGCCCCACCTGGGGCTCGGGGAGCTCAGCTTTTCCAGGGAATCTACCCTGCTTCCTTCTCAGCACCGTATCCAGAGGCTGAGCATTCCCTAAGGAAAACCTCTGAAAATCAGAGGATGGATCCCAGGATGGTTTGGGTTGGGGAGGACCTTAAAGCCCATCCTGTCCCAGGCTGCTCCAAGCCCCGTCCAGCCTGGCCTTGGACACTTCCAGGGATGCAGCAGATCCTCACGTTATCCAGAGCCTGGGATCCACGAGCTTGCAGGAAACGGGCACTAACAATTTCCAGCACTGATATTTTGGGGCAAACTCCTGTGTTTTCAGTGCCCTGCAGTCAGAGGGGCTGAGCAGTTCCCACCAGGGGCTGCTCCAAGGCTTTTCCAGGTTTCCAAAGGAATGGGATCCCCTCCCTTGGGGGGGAGTGGAGGAGGTGCTGAGAGGCAGGAGCAGCTCTCAGCAGCTGCGGAGCCCCTGGGAAGCTCCGAGCGCTGCTGATCCCGCTGGATTCGCCTTCGGGAGCCAGGAGCTGGGATCAGAGGCTGGAGCTGGGAATGTGCTCCCCCCCAGCCGTGAGACACAGCCCGGCTCAGGCAGGGGCTGCATTTTAATTACCCGGAGCCCTCGCTCCTGCAGCAGCTTCCGCCGGGCCCCTGGAAGCGCTGATGGAATTATAAGGATGGCGCAGTGGCGGCAGCGGGAAGGAGGCGCCGAGCCTCCGCGGTGGCCCAGCTGCAGCATATGGAGGCAGCTGAGCATCATCTGACAGATCCTGGGGCTCGTTAGTTTAATTGCTGCAACATCCCCGAGTCAATTAATCTTCCTTTGAAAACCTGGAGTGGAGGGGGGGGGGGGGCGGAGGGAGGTTATTTTGGGCCTGGCACGACACAAACCAGCAGGATGAGGAGAACGTGATTTGCCTCGGTGTGGAAAAGCCTCGGGGCTGTTTCAGCTCTCCTGGGGGGTGACCTCCCTCCTGGGGGGGATGAGGGGGGAGAGGTGACACGGTGCTGAGTGTCCCCTGTTGGGCTGTCACCTGCCTTTCACACCCTCCCCTCGCTGCAGTTTGGGGTCGGGGTCGGGGGCTGTGAAGTGCCGCGGGGTGCTGAGCTCCCCCATCCTCATCCCGCCGCCCTGGGGGCGGGGGTTCATCCACAGGATCATCCCGTGCTCCAGGGTGGAGGAGGAGGAGGAGGAGGAGGCCCCTGCTGCTCCCAATAAATTCCCTGCCCTTCTCCCCTCGCTGTCACTCGCTTTTTTTTTGATGTCCCCCATGGCTGCTCCGCGTCCGGCTCACGCGGCAGCCGCACGTGCCCGGCCCCGGCGTGGGCTGAGCCCCCCCATGGCAGCCAAGCCCCTCCGGCCGGACCCCCCCAGAGCCCTGCTGAGCCCCGGGGCGGGGGCCAGGACCCCCCCCCCCCAGCACCCCCTCCCCGCTCGGCAGCGCCGTGATTCAGCCCTGCGTGAGCGGCCGCCCCGTTGCGTCAGGCCTGGCGGGGAGCTGCGGCTCAATGGAACGAGGAGGAGCCGCAGGAAAATGATCAAGGAAAACTCATTCATTCCCTCTAACGAGGAGTATCCGGCCGGCTCCGAGCGCCGCGGGGGTGCTGAGGCTGCCACCACCCCCCGGGCCTTGTCACCTCGCGGGGCGGGCCGATGTCCCCGTGCCCCCCCCCCCAGTCCCCGTGGGGACGCGGTGCCAGCGCGTGGGTGCCACCGTGGCCCGGTGCCCGCCGGCTGCTATTAATAGAAGCTGCGGATTTTAATTGCTGCCACTCAGGAGTGGGGCGGGGGGCAGGCAGGAGCAGAGCCCGGCTGTGACGGGGGCCGTCGGACCCCCGGAGTCAGCGGTCACCTCCAACGCCCGGTGCCAGTGGTGGGACACAGAGCTGGGGATGGACCCTGGGGCTCTTCTGGTCCCACTCAGGAACTGGGGGGGGGGCTCAGCCAGCGCTTGAGTGTCCCACAGCCCCACCAGGACCCCCCGTGTGTCCCCTCAAGGGCCCCTCTGGCGCTGGGGCTCTGCCATGAGCAGGTGACACCAGTTGGTGGCAAAGGCCCTGCACAAGCTCCCGGTCCTGTGCTGGGGTGGCACCGTGGCCTCTGTCCCCAAAGCCCAGCATTGCTGCCCAGGCCACCCCCAAGTGCCACGGGGGCTCACAGCACCCTCTGCCACCTGTGCCCCGCCTGGCTGGGGCGTTGGTACCCGTCTGTCCTGTCCCTGTGTCCCCTGTCACCACCTGCGGGGCTCTGTCCTCATCCACGAGTCCCTGGACTGTCCCTCGTGTGAATTCATGTCCGTGCCTGTGCAGGTGTCCGTGTGGGGTCCCTGTCCATCTGTCCTCATCCCCAAGTGTCCCTGTCCGTGTGTCCCAATCCTGTGTCTCCCTGCCTGGCTGTCCACTCTCACCCCCGTGTGTCCCTCTCTCTCTCCATGTGTCCCTGTCCCCATCCCCGCATGTCCCCATACGTGAGCCCTGTTTGTGTCACTTCTCCGTGTGTCCCCATCCCGTTCCTGTCTGTCTGTCCCTGTCCCTGTGTTTCCATCCCATGGATCCCCATCGCTGCCCGTGTGCCCCATCCTCGTGCATCCCTGTCCGTCTGTCCCATCCCTGTCCGTCTGTCCCATCCCTGTCCGTCTGTCCCATCCCTGTCCGTCTGTCCCTATCCCTGTCCGTCTGTCCCATCCCTGTCCGTCTGTCCCATCCCTGTCCATCTGTCCCCATTCTTGTCCATCTGTCCCTGTCCGCGCATCCCTGTCCGTCTGTCCCCATCCCTGTCCGTCTGTCCCATCCCTGTCCGTCTGTCCCCGTCCCGCCGCCGCCGCGTCCCGGAGCCGCTCGGGGCCGGGCCCGGGGGTCCGGGGCCCCGGGCGGGGCGGGCGCGGCGGGCGGGGCCGGCGGCGGGGCGGGATCGGCTCTGCGGCGGCCGCACCGCACCGAGCCGAGCCGAGCCGAGCCGAGCCGAGCCTGCCCAGCCGAGCCGGCCCCGCCGCACCGGCCGCAGCCCCGCCGAGCCCCGCCGCACCGAGCCGCGCCGGGCGGAGCGGAGCCGCCGCGCCGGGGCCGCCCCGGGCCGGGCCATGCGCTGAGGCCGCCGCGCCGCCCGCAGCCAAGGGCGGATCCCGGGCAGGACACGGTGAGGCGGCGGGCACCGCAATGCGACCGGCGCGGCGGGGGCCGGGGGAGCGCGGCCGGCGCGGGGACCGGGGGTTGCTGCCGGCGAGGGCGGGGAGCGGCGCGGGGGGACCCGCGACCCTGCCCCGCCATCTGTGCGTGCCCTCCTGCTGCCGCTCCATCTCCACCCCGAGCGGGATGCTGGTCCCTCCCGCGCCTTCTCCCGCTCCTGCATCTCCATCCTGCCCCTCCATCCAGCCCCTTCTGCCTCTCCGTCTGTGTCCTGCTCTTCCCCTGCCTCTCCATCTCCATCCTGAGCGGGATGCTCGTCCACCCTGCTCTTCCTCTGCTCCTCCGACCTCCATCCAGCCCCTTCTGCCCCTTCATCCCTCCATCCTGCCCTTCCCCTGCTCCCCGTCCCACCCCTGCTCCCTCACCCCTGCCCTGCCCTCCATCCCGACCCCCAGGTCCCCACCAGTGTCACCCCCAGTGCCGGGGACCCGAGTGGGGGGGTGCTGGGGGGCTGCAGAGCCCCCCGGCAGGATCAGGCCCGAGCGGTCCCTGCCCACGAGCTGAGGGGGGGCCGTGCTCCGGACCCTCGGGCTCCAGGGACGGTTGGGATCGGGGTGCTGCTGGGCACAGGCCGAGGGGTCACCTAAAGAGCCCCCCCGGTTCCATGAGGGTCTGCCCAGCCCAGCCCCTCACCTCAGTGCCCCATGGCAGGGCTGTGGTGCCGGGGGCTGTGCCATGGACAGGTGGGACAGACAGGTGGAACAAGTGGGATGGGACAGGTGGGACAGGGTGGGACCACTGCCAGCCCCGGCCGAGGCTGGACGTTCCCACGTGCCAGCTCAGCCCCAGCCCCCGCCGCAGCCCCAGCCCCCGGGCGCTGCTGACGCTCCCAGCGTGGTGGATCCAAGGAGCCCACGGTGGGATCAGCTCCTTGGCTGCCCGAGCCCGCGGGGATGGGCTCCTCCAGCTCCCAGCCTCGCCTGGCTCCGGTGTCTGGGGACATGCCGGGGGTTTGGGGCTGCTTTGCGGGGTCCGGACCCCGGTGCCCTGGGACGGGGATGCAGCGGCCGTGGGAAGGGGCTGGTTCCCCTGGAGATGCTCAGGGGTGCAGGAGCTGCCCTGCCCAGGGCAGCCACCAGCACTGGGGCACTTTGCTGTCCCCCTTCCTGAATTGGGGTGGCAGGAGTGGAGCTGACTGGGGACAGTGCTTAAGCAGTGCTCAGGCCCCCTCCCCTCCCCTCCTTCCCACTCATCCTGTGACTGGGCACCTTTGGAAACCCCGTCCCATGGTCCCGTGGTGAGTTTAATGTCCCCAGGGCTCTGTGAGGGTCCCACACGCCCTGGGGACCCTCGTGGGACAGAGCTGCTGCTGCCCCCCCTGCTCTGCACTGGGGGAACTGGAGCAGGGCCCAGCCCGGGGCTCAGCACCAGCGACTCTTTGTGCCCCTCGTTTCACACCCCGGGGCTGCACTGGGGGGCACTGGGGACCTTGCCCGGGTCCAGGTGTCCCCTGTGGGTGGGCACCGAGGTTTGGCAGCGTGAGGGTGCCCAAGGGGTCTCTGACCCGCTGCCCACCGCCCGCAGCCCGCGGCTGTGCCACGCATCCCTGGGGGGGGAGCACAGCAGAGGGGTGGCACAGCGTGGGACAGGGTGGCAGGGAGTGACAGGGGTGACAGGACACCAGCAGCACGGCCTGCGTGTGAAAGGGCACCTCTGTACCTGGCCAGAGAGCCCAGCGGGGCGCTCCAGGTGCCACCGTGACCTCGCCGGGGCAGTGACTGCCCTGCAGAGGCAGGGGGGGTCCCTGCCCAGCGAGCCCCCCCGGCAGCCTCGGCAGCAGCTGCGGTGCCGGTGGCCGCGCTCGGCCATATGGCCACAGCGGGCGGCCGGCAAAAATAGCCAAGGCGGCTGCACCCCGGGCCGGCCGGCAAGGGCGTCCCAAGGGCGGCGAGCCCAGCTCCCGGCCGGGGCCGCGCCTCGGGGGGGCCGTGCCCCGGAGTCGGGGTGACGCCTCCCTGTGCCCCCGCAGCGACTGCGGGGCAAGATGCCGGAGCAGAGCAACGACTACCGGGTGGTGGTGTTCGGCGCCGGCGGCGTGGGCAAGAGCTCGCTGGTGCTGCGCTTCGTCAAGGGGACCTTCCGCGACACCTACATCCCCACCATCGAGGACACGTACCGGCAGGTGATCAGCTGCGACAAGAGCGTGTGCACCCTGCAGATCACCGACACCACCGGCAGCCACCAGTTCCCGGCCATGCAGCGCCTGTCCATCTCCAAGGGCCATGCCTTCATCCTGGTCTTCTCGGTCACCAGCAAGCAGTCGCTGGAGGAGCTGAAGCCCATCTACCAGCAGATCGTGCAGATCAAGGGCAGCGTGGAGAGCATCCCCATCATGCTGGTGGGCAACAAGTGCGACGAGACGCAGCGCGAGGTGGAGAGCAGGGAGGGGGAGGCCATGGCCAAGGAGTGGAAATGCGCCTTCATGGAGACCTCGGCCAAGATGAACTACAACGTCAAGGAGCTCTTCCAGGAGCTGCTCAACCTGGAGAAGAGGAGGAACGTCAGCCTCACCATCGACGGGAAGCGCTCCAGCAAGCAGAAGAGGACAGACAAAATCAAGGGGAAGTGCAGCATCATGTAGAGCCCCGGACTGGCCCGCGCCCCCCTCTCCGGATGCCCCCCCTCCCTCCCCCCCCCCACGGCTGGACGTGGCAGTGGCATCGCAGCGGGACCGTCCCCTCGTCCTCCGTGTGCCATCACTGTGACTGTGCGGGGACGCCGGCGCTCGGCCCGGGGCCGGCGGTGAAGACGGGGCCGAGGTGAGGGACACGCAGCCGCCCCCCCGGGCACGGCAGGACCGGGGACTCGCCGCCGGGACCCCCGGACCACACCCCCCGCACTCAGCACAACCGGTGCCCCCGGGCCCGGCCCCCGTCGGTCCTCGCGGGAGGGAAGGACGGTGCCACGTGGGGGTGGCGGTGTCACCCTTGGGGACAGTCACGCGCGTCCCGGGCCCCCCCCCCCGCGCCCCCGTCCCCACGCCATAGTGCTCTGCTCCTGCGGGCAGAGACCCGGGGCGGGGGCAGCCCCTGCGCGGTGCCCGTGTCCCCCCGAGCGGTGTCCCCCGGCCCCCGGCCCCGTCCCGGTGCCATGGCCCCCCAGCCCCGCCTGCCACCGCAGCCCCCCGAGCCCCCAGCCCGGCACCGTGGCCCCCTTTGCCCCCCAGCCCCACCGTGGCGCCGCGGGCCCCCCGTGCCCCCCCAGCCCCGTGCCGGTGCCGCAGCCGGAGCCGCCAGCCCAAGCACAAAGCATCGGGTCCGCGGGAGGTCCTGACCCAGCACAATCCTGGTGAGCTCCGGCGGGAGACCCCCGGCCCCACAGCCAGCCGGGCCCCCCGCGCCCCCCGCTGCCCCCTCCCCACCGATGCCGCGGGCCGGGCGCTGCCGCGGTGCCCCGCTGGCGGCCAGTGCCACCCCGTCCTCAGCGTCCCCCCGCGGGGTGGCCTGGCCCCGCACCCCCGGGACCCCCGACACCCCCCAGCTCTGGCGCAGCCCCGCTTGCTCCCCCCTGGCCGGAGCGGGGTCCCCGCGCTGTCACCAGCCCCTCGTCCCCTCGAGGTTTGTCCCCTCGCTCCGGCCCCGCTCCTTCCCCCGCCGCCACCGGGGTGTCCCCGAGGGGGTGTCCCCGGGCAGGCCGAGCCCCCCCCAGCTCCCCGCGCCCCCCGGCTTTTTACACGAGGATCCGAGCGCCCAGGGGACGAGGTGACGTGACGATGTAGCCTTTATTCTAGAAATAGTCTTCCTTCAATAAAGAGACGAGAAACGCTCCCGCGTGCCCCGGAGCCGCCCCCGGCCGGGGCGGAGGCCACGGGGGGGTCACGGGAAGGGGGGTCACGGTGGGTGTGACGTCATGCGTGTGTGTGATGTGCTTGGGGACAGCCGCGGCTCAGTGGGATGGCCACAGACACGCGTGTGCAGGTGTGAGACACGTGTGATGTGCGTGCAGGGCCGTGTGCACGTGTGACATATGTGACACGGTGTGTGCGTGTGGCACAAATGTGACACGTGTGCACAGGTGTGTGTGTGTGACAAACGTGACGTGTTCCGTGTGCGTGCGTGTGACAGAAATGTGACATGTGTGTTCCGTGTGTGTGACACAAACGTGACGTGTTCCGTGTGTGTGTGACAAGTATGACACGTGTGTGTGTGACACAAATGTGACGTGTGTGTGTCCCGTGTGTGTGTGTGACACGTGTGTGGCACGCGTGCCGTGCTCGTGCCCGCGCGTGCCCGCGCGTGTGACACGTGTGTGACCCGTGTGTGACACGTGTGTGACCCGTGTGTGACACGTGTGTGACGCGCGCGCGCGCGCTCGTGCCCGCCGTCCCCCCCGCCCGTGCCCGTGGGGAGGGGGCGGGAGCGCGGCGCGTGCGTCATCACGCCCGTTGCCATGGAAACCAGCGCTGCTCCCCGGGCGCGGGAGCCGCGTGGGCTCCGGGAGCGGGCGGGGGGGGGCGGCGGGAGCGGGGGGGGAACGGGAACGGGGAACGGGAACGGGGAACGGGGACAGGGAACGGGAGCGGGGAACGGGAGCGGGGAACGGGAACGGGGAACGGGAACGGGAACGGGAACGGGAACGGGGAACGGGAACGGGGACAGGGAACGGGAGCGGGGAACGGGAGCGGGGAAGGGGAACGGGGAACGGGAACGAGAACGGGGAACGGGAACGGGGAACGGGAACGGGGAACGGGAACGGGAACGGGAACGGGGAACGGGGAACCGGGAACGGGGAACGGGAACGGGGAACGGGGAACCGGGAACGGGAGCGGGGAACGAGAACGGGGAAGGGGAAGGGGAACGGGAACGGGAACGGGAACGGGGAACGGGGAACGGGAGCGGGGAACGGGGAACGGGAACGGGGCTGCCGCGGGCACCGAGAGACCGGCCAAGGGCACGGCTCCGGGGGGACGGCAGGGATCCGTGGGGACGGCAGGGATCCGAGGGGATGGTAGGGATCCGTGGGGACGGCAGGGGTCCATGGGGACTGCACGGATCCATGGAAATGGTCACGGCTCTACGGGGATGGCGTGGGTCCATAGGGATGGTCACGGATCCATGGGGATGGTGATGGATCTGCGGGAATAGCCACAGCTCTGTGGCACGGTCACAGACCCACGGCGATGCTCTGAGCTCCGTGGGGACAGTGCCAGCTCCGCAGGGATGTCACAGCTCCCTGGCACTGCCCGTGGGACCTGCTCCTGTCCCCGTGTCCCTTCTGTGGCCTGGGGGGATCCGGGGCCGTCTCTGGGTGCCAGGGCAGGACAGTGGGACAGGCACACGCGGGCATGGGGACACTCGGTGCCAGTCCCCACCTGCTGGCACCCCTCAGAACTCTCAGGTATTTGGGGTGGCACCATCACACCAGAACCCGGAGCACTTCCAGAGGCTCCCAAACGCCTTGGGGGCAGAAAATCCCCACTTGCCCCCATTCCCGGATCTCCCCCTCCCCATCTCTGTCCCCTCCCACTGCCCCCCACCTAATGGGGACCCGTGCCCAGGGGACGCCCCGGTCCTGCTGCAGCCCCGCGTGTCTCCCGGGGTGCTGCCAGGGATGGCCTCCAGGATGCTTCCCCCGGGAAGCGCTGGGTCCCTGCAGCCCCCCAAAACCCCCATCCTGAGCCCCCAGCAATCAGCGCAGCACCGGGAAGGGAGGATCCTCGCCGGGCGCCCGGAGCCTCCCCCGGGTCCAGGCGTTAAACAAAGCTGCTCCTGAGCGTTAATTAGCGGGATGAGCCCTGGGATGAGCCGCGGGATGCAGCCGGTTCCCGGCGCTCCCTCCGCCACGAGCAGCCGCGGCTGCATCCCGCGGCCATCAGTTTCACAAATGCGGATTTTGGGACCCAAAGCAGCTCCTGGCATCGCGTCTCGCACTGGCATCGGCGCTGTGGGGAATATTGTCCCTTGTGCCCCCCACGGGGGGGGACACCGCGGCCCCGGCACCCCTCGGGGCTTCCCCCGCGCCCGGTGCTGCCCATCTGCAGGAAAAGCGGATTGGGACTCGGCGGGCCGGGACATACGGGAGCAAACTGGATTAGGGGGAAAATCAGCCTTCTTCCCACTAACAGGATTATTGAGTTTTCCAGCCCGATCCGCAGCTGTGCCCGCCGAGCTGGGGACAGCCCGGGCTTGGCATTTCCCCACCTCAATTCCAGCTGGGATCGCAGCTGCAACTGGTGCGTGCTGGTGCGGCCCTGCCGCGGGCCAGCGCAGACTGGGATGCGCTGGGAAGCGCTGGCTGCTGCCCGGGGGCCGTGGCTGTGTCCCCCCACGGTGACTCCCGAGGGGACTCCGGGCCTCCCTCGCCCCGCCGGGACCGGGCACCACCGGGACCCGCCGGCCGCGCTCGCCCGGTGCCTGCGGCAGCCGGGGGGGAATCAAAGCCTCGATTCAAGGCGTGATTTCTGCTCCCCCCGCGCCGCCGGCGTGACTCCCGCCCGCTGCTGATTCATCCCCACGGATTTCCCCTCGGTCCCCAGGGGCAGCAGCTCCCCGAGGTGGGGGCAGAGCGAGCCCGCGACCCCCGGCACGCAGGGCTGGGCAGAGCCCGGCTGGGACGGGCTGTGCCCGGGGACGGTTCGGGGGGTCTGGGGTCACCGGGCGGGTCCGGTCGGGCTGCACCGAGGCCTCCGGAGGAGCACGGACCGGGGGATCCCGGCGGCACCGTGGGGGCACCAGGGGCGGCACCCACCGGGGGTCCCCGGGGGTCCCCGGGGTGTCCCCGCCCGCGGCCTCGCGCCCCGGCGGCCACGTGCCCCCTCCCACCTAATTAATATTAATGAGATGTATATGAGACCACGCCCCATTTCCGGCCCCGCGCGCTGATTGGCCGCTCCTCCCGCCGCTCCTCCGCCGGCCCCGCCCCCTCCCCGTCCTCCCTCCGCGCCGCCGCCGCCGCAACCGAACTTGGCGGCCGCTCCCGGCCCCGCCCCCCCGCCGGCCCGCCCCCCGCGCGCCGCGCTCCGCGGGCTCCCATTGGCTGCGGGCGCTGTCCGTCAGGCGCGCGGGGCGGGGCCGGCGCCGCCCGCGGGCCAGCAGGGTGCGTTGCGCCGCGCGGTGTCTGAGGCGGCGGCTCCGCTCCGCGCCCGCCGCGCCCGCTCCCGCCGGGACCGGTGAGGAGCCGCCGGGAACGGGGCGGGACGGCCGGGGGCAGCGGGGGGACACGCCCGGCTGGCCCAGGCCGCGGCTTGGCGGAGCCCGCGCCTCGGCGCGGCCCTGCCCGGGGCCCCTCTCCGCCCGGGGGGGGCGGCGGGGCCGGGCCGGGGAGGCTGGAGGGGCTCCGGGGTGAGGGGGGTCGGGGCGGGGGCAGGGGGGCGGCGGGCCCCAGGAGGGCGGGGGAGGCTCCGGGAAGGCGGTGGGGAGCGGGGGGCCCCGGGCAGCGCTGGGGTCGGGGGGCTCGGGGCGGGCTGGGGGTGTGGGGGACCCTGGGGAGGTGGAGGGGGGCGCTGGGCATGGGGAGCGGGCTGGGGGTACCGGGGGGCTCGGGGGGAGCTGGGCAGGAGCGGGGTGGGACAAGAGAGCCCCTGGGGGGAGTATGGGTGGGGGCCTGGGGGTCCCGGGGGGGAAGGGGGTGCTGGAGCCCGGTACAGGGCGGGGGGGGGGCTGGCATCAGGGGGGCCCGCAGAGGGTCCCGTGGGGGTCACAGCGCTGGCTGGGATTTCGGAACAAGGCTCAGGGCCAGGAGATGACGTGGGGGTGTTTGGGGGGCACAGAGAGGGGCCGTGGTGGATTTTTGGGGGGGGTCTCCGGGTTTCTGGGTGAAGGAATGAGGGGATGGGGGCAGAGGGGGGTGGCTGGCGCTGAGGGTGGGGTGGGGACGGCGAGGGGCATCTTCGGGTGGATGAGCTGACAAGGGACGGTCGGAATGGATGAGGGGCACGGCTCAGTGCCAGCTGCCTGGGAAGTTGGGTGCCTTGATGGTGAAGCAGCCCCGGGTTGGGGTGCAGGGGGAGGCTGGGAGCCCGGCAGAGCCATCCAGCATCGCATAATTGACTTGTTTGCTTGCCGCCGGCGAGCTGGGGCTGGGCTGGCGTGGCTGGCGCAGGACAGCCGTGGCATCCCGCCTCAGCCGGGCAGGACGCGGGGCGCTCCGGGGAGCTCTGTGGGTTGCGTAAAGGAGGGGTGGCTGCGGGATCTGGGTTTTGTCTTACCGAGGTGTAGAGGAGGTAAGTGGGTGCCGCAGACAAAGGGAGAGAGAGAGAGAGAAATCTGTCTCCTGCTCCTCACTTCCAGTTGGAGGTGTGGAATGGGAAGCCGGGCGTCCTTTAGGAGTTGGGCAAGTGCAGGGAAGCAGGGATTGGAGCTGTGGGCACAAATCTGGGCTGTGGCCATCAGGTGTGGCCGTAAACCAAAGCCAAACGGGCTGGGCTGGGGCTGTGTCTGCTCCGAGGCACCTCTGCTGCTGCTTGGAGGAAGTTATTGTGGCTAAATAGGGGTTTTTTTTGGGAAAACTGGCACCCTCCAGCTTTGTGAGCTTCTTGTGGCGCTGCCCTGGAGGCGTCCAGTGGGGCTGATTCCTACCAGGAGGAAATCTGGTGTGATGCAGACCTCAGGAGTCAGCAGCTCCCTGTTAATCCAGGCAAACTCGAGGCCTTTCAGGTGATTGCTTGGTTTTCTTCGGCTCCTCAGGGCTGAGCTCAGGCCTCCACCCCCGGGAGGTTCCACAGGTCTTTGTCTCCCTGCCGCAGGGATATCCACAGGCAGGTGAGCAGATCCTCCAGGCTTCAGCTCCCAGCTCAGCTCTGTCACCGTCAAACAAATTCCTGGGAATTTGTGACTCTGTAGCCACCACCTATCCCGTTCCTTTGCGGGGAAAAGTGGGAGAAACGCCCCCCAGAAAGAGCTGGATCAGCAGGGTTAAACGGAGCTGATTGTCCCAGAGGTTTTCTCCTGCCATCTGTGGCTGTGACACGAATGGAAATGGCTCTTTTGTGTGGCTGCTGGGGGCGCTGCCGTGGCTGACACAGTTTTGGTGCCCATTCCCGTTTTCCTGCTGCTCCCATCTCATCCCCGGGTGCGTTTAACACCCCGGAGGGAATGAATGCACCCAGAGCTGCCCTGCGGAGCTGGGCCAGCACGGCAGGGAGCTGGCAGGGCAGTGTGGGACAGGGGACGAGGAGCTTTGTCCCTGCTCGTCCCCCTTCCCCGCCGGGGCTCCTTATCCCGGGCCTGCCCGTGCCCTGCCGGGGCTGTCATCGGTGCCTGGAGCTCGTTAGCCTAACGAGGGACCCCGCTTCTCATCCCTGCCCTTGGCTCCAGAGCAACTGGACACTCTGGCCCTTGGAAAAAAACTGATTCTGTGGCAGTTTCCTGGTTCTGTGGCAGTTTCCTGGTTCTATGGCAGTTTCCTCGCTGTTAGGGGATCGTGGCTGTCCCTGCCCCATTGGAGCCGGGGCTGGACGAGCTCCAGCTCCGGAATAATCGCCCTGGGAACGCTCTGCTTCGTGGAGGGCTCCAAGTGGCCACTTGTCCAGTGGCCAGCGGGTGGGGGAAGCTGTTTGGGCACCCTCAGGAGGAGGTGGCGAGCACAGAGCTGGAGCTGGCACTTAAAAAAATAATTTTCTTGCCTTTTCAGCCCTAAAAATGAGCTCAGGGTGGTAATACGGGGTGGTTTGGTTGGATTTGTAACCCCCAGTGCAGCTCTGGAAGAGTTTCCAGAGGCTGTGGGGAGCAGAGTTGGCAGAGGGGTGGGAAAAATGGGGTGGATGACCCAAAAACCTGGAAAAGCAGGAGGGAGTTTTGTGATTGTTTGGGGATTCTTGTGCCTGGAGAAAGAGAGTGAGGGGAAAAAGGGATTTGTAGAATATGGTGTCTGTGCTGATGTGAAATAAGTGAGGGACCTGCTCGAGGTTGTAGATCCAGTGGTGCTTTCCTCATTTTTATGAGAAATCAGAGGAGTTGAGGTCGCCAGAAATCCTGGAATGGTTTGGGTTGGAGGGACCCTGGCAGGGACATCTTCCACTACCCCAGCTTGCTCCCAGCCCCGGAATCCCAACCCGGCCTTGATGTAAAGATCTCACAGCTGAGCTTTGAGGTGGAAAGCTTTGATTGCTCCAATATCCTGGAATTCCTGAAGTGGTGGAAACCTCTAATTCCAATATCCTGGAATTCCCGAAGTGGTTCAGCCACAGAAATGTTCTGTGTAGAGCCCGGGTCTGGATTTCCCAGCTGCAGCATCTCCGAGCTCTCTGCTCAGGTGTCTCTGTGCTCCTCACCTGTTGCCAGGTGAGTTTTTATCTTTCTCTTCCTCTCCTCTGGCTTTTCCACAAACTGGGAAGGGAACAGAACTAAAAACATAAATCCAGTTCCCTGCCTGCCCATTGTCACATTCAGACAAAAAAAAGAAAGAAAGAAAGCAAAGCTGGGAGAGAGAGCTTTGTCTTAAATATTAATTAGTCCGAGATTTACCCACTTAATTTGTACTTGACAGTAAATTGCTGGGATTCAGAGAACTGGCAGAGCCCAGGCCTTGCTTTTGGTCCCCCCTGTTATCATCTGCTGCTGCTTGCTGGTGCCAAAAAGGGCCTGGATGAGAACCCGGGGACAAACGAGCCATTGTGCCCCAAACCTCGGTGGCATTTGGAGTTTCTGAAAGTGAAACTCGCTCGCAAACGCTCTCCAGTTTAAACCTTCCCCCCAAAGAACGCTTCTGAAATGTTGTGTCTTGCACAATCCTGGCCCAAAACACCGTTTTCTTCCTCCAAGATACCTGGGCAGCCACCAAATAATTAAAAAAAAAACCCAACCAAAAGCGGCCACGGGGATGAATTTGTTTAATTTGGTGAATTCTCGCTGGTGGGGGCTCTGAGGGAGGTTTGGGCTTTGTTTGAAGGGGTGTAAGGAGCTGGATTTTCCCTGGGAGTGAGCTCTGGATTCAGCTGATGCTTCCCATTCCAGCGGGGTTGGAATCTCCAGCAGTTCAGGGTTAGGTTTTTGTGGAATGGGTGGGTAGGGATTGGCTGTGACGTTAAGGGCAAAAAGAAAAAAAAAAAAAAGAAGGAGGAAATTCGGGCACGCTGTTAACGCCGAGACACAAAACAGGAAATTTAGTTAAGGGCTGTGCTTTTTCATCATTTATCCTGTGTTTTTCCCCCTCCTGACAGACAAGAAGGAGTTTTAAAGTACTTCAGCCTGGGTTGGGTCTGTTCAGCTGAAAACATTCCCGAATTTCCACTTAAAGATGGAGTTTTAGTGACTTTTCAGAAGCTGCAAAAGCTGAGAAACCTCAGCAACTCCTGCTTTATTTTCATATTTGAGAAAACAGAGTTGTTTGGAAAATAATCTTGCTCCAGTGGGAATGGGGGAGCAGGAAAACGGGCCCTGATTCCAGAGGGAAGGAGATTCCCCCTCTTGGCACTTCCAGATCCCTCTCAGGTGACAGGGAGGTGACAACCAGGGATGGACACTCTGCTGACACCCCCCCAGAAAGCTTCTTTGTTTTATTCCCAACTTGTCCCCTCTGGAAATAAAAAAGAAATCTATTTTTAAATCTATAGAATAGTTTGGAAAGGGTTTTTTCAGCCCTGGAGGCATTTTGTCCATTTCTGCCTCATCTGCTGTTAGAAAAATGCACAAGATTTAAACGTTTCTGGTGTGGTTTAACCCCTCCAAAGCTCCTCCCGAGCTCGGGAGCTGCAGGAGGATTTCTCTGGATGTGCTGCAGGAGCTGCTTTTGGGAGGTTTTTAGTGTTTTTTTTTTTTCATTTCCTCCACTCTGAGTTACTTCTCTTTTTTTCTGGCTGGCAAGGGCTCGGTGTTTATGCTCCATAAATCCTGACGTGGCCCGGCTGCTCCTCCGAGCAGTTGTGGTGCAATTCCCAAACAAATGTTGGGAATCTCATCAAACCTTTCTGTCAGGGAGAAGAGCAAGGCCTGAGGGGCTCTTTATTTCCTTTTTTATTGAAGCAAGACCTTTTGGTAAGGCTGGGGACTGCTGGTTGTGTTGGCAGCTTGGGGATTCTGTCCCGGGGTGGGGTCTCGGCAGTTCGGGTGGTTCAGGGTCCCGCTGAGCGGGCAGGGAGCTCCAGGTGCTGCATTTCCAGGGATCCACAGGCTCTGGCCACGTTTCCAAGGAGCTCCACGCTCCCAGGGGAAGACTGGGAACCATTTTTTCCTGTGATCCAGGAGTGCTGTGGGAGCATCCACGGGATTCTGCTGGTGTCAGGCAGGTTTAATTGCACGAATCCCAATTAAACCTTGGCATTCCCGTCGTTTGGGGGTATGGAATCCTGATCCATTGGCTTTTTTAGGGTGATCTGGCCTCTCTCAGTGCTTTTCCTTCCAATTTAAATCCCGGTGCTGCTTTCCCTACAAATGCCAGGTGTTCCCTGGAATTGTCCCAGGCCAGGATGGGAACAGGAGAAGGTGTCCCTGCCATGGCAGGGGGTGGCACTGGATGGACATTTCCAACCCAAACCATTCCATGATTTTCCAGGCCAGGGGTGTCTGTCCATCAGCTTGGAGCTGTGCAGCACGCTGGGCTTTTTTTGGGAAACAAATCCACGATCCAGACATTCCCAGCAGACGTTCTGGCACAGCCAGCAGCGTGATCACAGATATGTCTTTATCTCTCCCAAGTTTATCCTGTTTCACTGAGCTGAGCTGGCTCCTGGTGCTCCAGCATCCCCCAGCTGAGCGTTCCCTGCTCCTCTGAGCGAATCCCTCTTTCCTGGTTTTGCTTTAAAAAAGGGAAAGGGAGCTGGGAAGGGGCTGGAGAATTCCCGAGGGGGCTGGGAAAGGACCCAGCCTGGAGAAAAGTGGGATCAGGGGGAGATTCCCCATGTCCACAGTTCCCCAACAGGAGGGCCTCTGCTGCCAGGGGACACCAGGACAGGAGGGAACAGCCCCAGGGTGCTCCAGGTGGGACATCAGCAGGAATTTCCTCCTGGAAAGGCCTTGGAAGTGCCCAGGGAGGTTTGGGGTCCCCATCCCTGGAGGTGGCACTCGGAGCTCCAGGCTGGTGACAAGGTGTGCAAGGGGCACAGCTGGGACTCGGTGATCCCAGAGCTCTTTCCCAGTGGAAATCCTCCTTTGGATCCCAGTCTGGGGACTCCACAGCCCAGTCCATGCCTGTCAGTGCTCCACAGGGCCTCGCTGCAAGCACAGTTCTGGGAAAGGCAGCAAAACCCCAGGATTTTGGGGGATTTACACCAACAGAGCTGCAATCCACATTCCTTTACCAGCATTCCAAGAGCTTTAAGCCTGACCTGTGCCAAGCAGCACCTTCCCTTTGCAGGGCCAGGGCTGGGATTACCCACAGCACTTTTCAGAGGTGAAATACAGAATTAATTCCCTTTGCAGGGCCAGGGCTGGGATTACCCACAGCACTTTTCAGAGGGATGAAATACAGAATTAATTCCCTTTGCAGGGCCGGGGCTGGGATTACCCACAGCACTTTTCAGAGGGATGAAATACAGAATTAATTCCCTTTGCAGGGCCGGGGCTGGGATTACCCACAGCACTTTTCAGAGGGATGAAATACAGAATTAATTCCCTTTGCAGGGCCAGGGCTGGGAATACCCACAGCACTTTTCAGAGGGGTGAAATACAGAATTCCCGTTTTCCAGCAGGAGCTGCTGGAAGCGGCAGCCGATGGATCTGGGTGCCTGCCAGGGATTAGTCACGGGGCAACTCCTACTCTGGGAGAGTGGCCCGTGCCTTGAGGGGAGCAGCTCTGTCCCTGCAGCCCTGTGGGGCACAGCGGGTGGAGGACAGGGAAGGGCTGCCTCGGGAATGCCGTTGGGAACCCGTCCCGGTGTCGTTGGGCTGAGCTGGGAACGGATTTTTGGGAATGGCAGAGGGGTGGGAGCGGAGCTGCTGCGACTCCCACGCGTTGGGAATGCCGGGATGAGCCACCTGGAGCGGGTCAGCCCCTGAGCCCAGCTCTGCTCTCTCTCGCTGATTGCTAATTAGCTGGTTAACATTCCCTGTCTCATTATCCCACCCTCGGCTTTTCTCCCCGAGGCTCTGGGCCTTCCCAGAGCTCCAGAGGAGCGTTAGCTCTCACACTGGATTAAGCAGCACCTGTTTGTGAGCCCTGTTTGTGGTGTAAACCCAAATTCCACACTCCGTTTTTAGGGATACCTATGAAAGCAACGCGGAGTTCCATCCCATTTTGCTGTGTTTTTTGATTTATGGCCGTTCCTGGGGACAATTCCCATTCCTGCATTGCCAGGATAGAGGCAATCAGCATTTCCCTGCCTGCTGGTGAGGAATATCTTTGTGGCAGCCCAGTTTAAGACTATTTTCCCCATTCCAACAGGGACTTGAAATCCATTTTAACACTCCCAGCCACTCCACAAGCTCATTAATGCTCTATGCTGCAGAGAGTTCTTTGCCCTGTGGCAAAATTTTCAACATTCCGTGATTTTTTTTTTTTTTTTTAAATTTTTTTTTTTTCCTGTTAAGGTGTGAAAAACGCTGTTCTGGTGTTCTCTGGAAATAGTTCTCACCTTTGGAATAATACTGGAGAGAGGCAGAGTGCTGAAAATAGCAGCAGCTGCCATAGGCCGGGATGGAGTTGTGTTGTCAGTCATGGGAACAGAAATCCAATTCCACCTGCGGATGAGCATTCCCGAAATAGAAGAGGGGTTGTCAGCCACCAGAGGAGATGCATTGTGTGCATCCCTGGTGAGGAAAAAAAAAATATTTAAAAAAAAAAAATCAGATCCACGTTTTCCAGCGGTTCGGAAAACTTGGGAGAGTCCCAGAGCTGCCTTTGGGAGAGGTGGTTTGGCTGAAATTTGGTGGTTTGGAGGTAAATCCGGGAAAAAGCTGGCTGGGATTCCCTCTCAGAGGGAGGTTTTGCCAGCCTGGGGAAGGTGGGAATGGCTCCAGGGTCGGGAAAAGCGCTCGGGGAAGGTCGGTGGAAGGGCAGGAAGTTTTTATGGGAGGCTGAACAAAGCTGGGTAGGAAATGGATTCACAGCCAAGGCAGGGGGGCTGCGCTGCTTCCCCGAATTCCAGCACTCCCGAGGCATTCCAGGTACAAATTCTCCATTTTTTCCTGCAATTTCAGGAGCCACGGAGCCTCTGGTGCAGCTGCTTTTCTTCCCCAAACTCCCCCAGTCCGTTTTTTTTAACCGTTTTTCCCTGATTTATTCGTCTCATCCTCAAAACTCCTGTCCCCTGCATAAATAAACCCTCCCTCCTTGGTGTTTTCCATGTGCAGGCTGCTGTAATTAGGGGTTTGGGTTCCTGCTGGGACTGATTGTATCGAGCTGATCCAAGTGCTGGTGCCCATGGATCGGCTTTGGGGCTGGTGATTAAAATAAAACAGAATGGCTGGGTGGGAAGAGGGGTGGGCCTGGCCACCTTCCATTTAATCCCAGAACAGATTGGAAAAGCTTTTGTCCACATCCGTACTTTCCTGAATGTTCTCCTAGGTTTTATCCAAGCTGGAATATTTTCTCCTCCGTGCTCTGGGTGGTTGTAAACTCCAGGACTTGTAAAATTTGTTATTTCTGCGTTTTCCCAGATCGCAAATTTCAGTGGGATTATCCAAGGAAAAACCCATTTCTGCCAGGTTTTGTCGAAATAAAATCGGGGATGCTGAGGGCTGGCAGTTCTCCTCATCCATTCCTTCCAGGATAACGCTGTTATCCTGGCTTGAAAGGTTCTTGTGGAGCTGGTGGTTGCAGTAGGAAGTGGAGGAGCAGTTCCAGGATTTAATGAATACCTGTCCCTAATGCCTGTGTGCCTTCCCTTCAGCCCAGAGGGAGTGGGAATGGGAAAGAATTCCAGGAGCAGAGCTGGATAGAGCTGCAGAAACCCTGTATGAATGTGCTGGGGAAAAAAGATGGATTGGGAAGTGAGAGCCCATAAATCTGTCACCCCTCTGGGAATGGGAATTTGCTCCATTCCCTGCATTCCCAGCAGATCCCGCTCTAATCCAGGCCTATAAATACTCCTGGTTTGCCTCCCTGGCTGACGTGGCTCCGGCAGGGATCCCGTTAGGAGCAGGATTTTGTGGAAATCAGAGGCTTTTTGCTGGTGGCTGCTGCGCTCTTTGGAGGTTTGTTGGTGGAGCTGGGAGTGAGGATGACACAAGGAGAGCTGGGATCCCATTCCTGCCGGGATCCTGGGATATTTCCTGCTCTGTGGGATGGCAACCGCACTCGGTGTTCCAGGGGTGGAAGGAGCTTCCCTCCAAGCTCCTGAGCTGGTCCATCCTGAGGGACACGGATTTTCCAGCTTTGCCAGCTCCAGGAGGGCAGGGGGAGGTGGGATTTTTAGGAATTCCTCCCTGTGAGGGTGCTGAGGGAACGGGATGGAATTCCCAGAGCAGCTATGGCTGCCCCGGGATCCCTGGGGGTGTCCAAGGCCAGGCTGGAGCAACCTGGGATGGTGGGAGGTCATTCCCTGCCCTTGGAATGGGATGGGCTTTGAGGTCCCTTCCCACCCAAACCCTCCTGAGGTTCCATGATCCCAAACATGATTTTTCTCCAAGTCCCTGGGCCGTGACCCTGTCAGTGCAGCCCTGAGGGGTTTTGGTGTAAATCCCGAGGTGTGGGAGCTCACACCAGGCAGGAAAAGGCTCCCTTAAACTCCACTGAACTTCCACTGGGTTTCCTGTAATCCCAACTCCTTTTCCTGAATTACTTCTGTGTGTGTGTGTGTGTGTGGGGCCAGCTCTGCCCCTCCCTGTGCCACGTCCTGGGGGTTTTGTCCTTGTCCCCAGCGGGTCTGGTGGCACCGTGGGGCTCTGCAGGGGCGTCCCTGGCACGGAGCTCCTGCTGCCAGCTGGGTCCAGGGCCTGGGATGAGTTTTCCCAGTTCCCAAACAGAGGGATGAGTTTCCCCAGTTGCCATCGCCGCCGTTCCCTGCTGTCCCCAGGGCAGAGCCACAGCAGGAGCAGGCAAACATCCCGAGCTTCCTGGTGCCTGGGGCATCCCTGGTCCCCAGTGCATCCCTGCTCCAGGTGCTGCTCCCTGGCTTTTAGCGGGGCAGGTTTTGCTGTTAATGATTACCCAGGGAGCAGTTCCCTTTGGAGAGCCGAGCCTGGCACTGCCCCGAGGCTTCCTGCAGCTCCAGCCCTGCTCCCCTGGTTGGTTTTTGTCATCCTTGGAAACAAGCTGGGACAGTAATTTGTATTCTCTGCTCCCTGTGGGGTTTATTCCCTTAAAATTCCAGCGTGAATCGGGGGTTTCTCTGCCCAGAGCAGAGGGATTCTGTGCTGGGAGTGCAGAGGAGTTAAATCCCAGAGTCCCACTGGGGCAGAGTGGGAACACAAACCTGGCCGGGATATTTACCCTGGAGCCGATGACCAATCTGGCCTGACGTCGGTGGGGCTGGGTTTTATCAGAGGTGTTTTCCAAGCAATAAATTAAACATTGGGAAGGTTTTTAGGGAAGCACGGCTCCATAACCACGTCCTGGCCACTTGTTCAAAACAAAACAAGGAACTGATGAGGTGGGAGAGTTGTGAGGCAGCCAGGATGTGGGGAGAACATCGGGATCTTTGCACAGATCTGTGCCCTGGCCCCGTGTCCGTGGGGATGGGGCTCCTCAGATCCTCAGACCCTCCCCTGAATTCCCTCTGTTTCCTTTGCTTCTGCTGTGCTGGGGCCCAAACTCTGCTTTTTTTTTTCCCCTTTTGCAGATGTCATTCTCTGCCACCTGACAAAGGAACAGAATGCAGCAATTTTCCCTAACCTAAATAGTGGCTCTGTGTTTCCAGCTCCCCTGGAACTGGAATTAATTTAGTGTGTGGGCTTTTTAATTGGCTCGTTGTGGGGAGGAACAGAAGATGAAATGCTGCAGCTCTGCCTTCCTCTTCCCTTTCTTTCCTTAAATCTTTGTCACTCTCCCTGTCTTTCACTTCCATGAGTTGCTCAGGTTATTTTTCCCTGGTTTCTTTTGTTGCAGCTCCCCTCTGCCAGCCTCAGGAATATCATGGGTGGGGCTGCTTCCTCCACCTGGGACAAATCCCCTGTGACTGGTGGAGGGAATTGGGAACTGGTTCTCCACTGCTGGTGTGCTGGTTTTGGGAGGTGGGGATGGATGGAGGGATGGATGGAGGGATGATTGATGGACAGATCCTCATTCCAATGGAGCCATCTTCAGACTTGGATGTGGAATTGCACAGGTGACAGCCTGGGAGCTGCCAGGCTTTTTCCTCCCCACCAAAAAAATCTCTTTTGGAATCTATGTGTTCAAAGCCAGGTCTAAATTGATAGCAACTGTGTTTTTTAAATCCCAGATTCCATGGATGAGCATGGAGAAAGCCTCAAGTGCCACCTGCATCATCCTCACTAAACCTCTCCTGTGAGGATTTTTAGGATTTCATCCCCCCTGCCAAAAAAATCTCAAAGGCAGATCCTGAACATATTGAAATGTAAACAAACCACCCCAAAGGACACACTCCTCGTGTGTCTGGGTGGATTTAAATCGATTTGGAGTGGGCTGGATTCCAGCAGGGAGAAAACAGGGAAAACACAGGGGAAAAAGGGCTGCTGGAAATGGGAGAAAAGGTGTGAGGTGCTTTAAATAGTTCAGGAATGGGCTGGATTCCAGCAGGGAGAAAACAGGGAAAACACAGGGAAAAAATGGGATGATGGAGATGGGGAAAAGGTGTGAGGTGTTTCAGCTGGTGGGCTCAAACCTGGTGTTGAGAGGAGCTGGAATTCCCTGCAGGATCCTTTCAGTTGCTGAAAATTCTCTCAATTTTTCTTAATTTTAGGAGATTTGTCCTTTCCCCCCTGCAGCGAGTGCCCTGTGTGCCAGAGGAGGTGGGAACACCTGCCCAGGTAGGTGCCAGCAGCACCCACAGACACTCAAACACCTCCTGAGCCCCAAATCAGGGCATTTCCCACCTGGAATTTGGGTGGGAAGGATCCTAAAGCCCACCCAGTCCCTTCCCTTCCACCATCCCAGGGTGCTCCAAGCCCTGTCCTGTCACCTGTGCCTCCACTGAGAGGTGGTGACCAGGTGCCTGGAATGGCCCTGGGGACACACACAAATCTGATGTGGAGCTGCTGCCTCCAACTGGAATGGTTCTTCATAAAACAGTTCCATTATTTTTCCTGGAGTTAGCCGATCCTTCAGGTCCCTTCCATCCCAAACCCCTCTGTGACACCACAATATCACCACTCCACTATTCTCCATCTTAAAAATTCTTAATTTTAAAAAAGATCCGAGTTTTGACAGGAAGATCCAAAGGTTAATCAAGGTCACGAGTCACTGACCTGCCTCGGGAGCAGCTCCAGAAGTTCCCCTGTTCCTCCAAGGAATGCCCAGCCAGGCCAGAGTTGTTTCTTTGGCAGAAATCATTTTCTTAGGAGATTCCAGCGGGTTTTTGTCCTCAGTCCCGGCTTTAGGCTGGATTTGGAGTCTCCAAGAGAGGGCACTGTGTCCCTGGCAGTGGAGCCGTGGATGAGCTGCCAGCCCCGAGCTCCTCATCCCGGGGAGCCGAGTAATTAACTGAGACACTCATTAGCAGCTGCTTTGGGGGCTGGACATCCTCATGTGACCGCTGGTCCTTTCCCTCCGTCCCTGGCAGCGCTTCCTCTTGCCTCACTTTCCTAAAACACCCAGAAATGTCCCTTCCCTGTCCCACTCGTGTCACTTTGCCCTGATTTGTGCACTTGGGGTGTCCTCCAGGAGGGGAGGGGTGTGGGGTCCCTGGGAGCCTCGCTGTGAGTCACAGGTTTCATCCAAACCCGGAGGGAAACGGGGAAAAACAAAAAGGGGAAAACTCAGTGGGGTTGTTCTTGGTGTAATTTCTCGTGGGCAGCGTTCGTGCTCCAGCTCAGAGCAAATCTTTGTTCACAAGTTTGTGTGGAAGTAAGGGGGGATTTCAATTCTGCAGCCCTGGAGGGACCTGACAGGAGGATTTGAAGCTCTGCCCTGGAGGTTTTGGGGTGGTTGCCCTGGTGCCATTGTTGGATAATTCACTATTTATAGGGGGATATTTTTAGGGATGTGGCAAGTCCAGCTCTGGACCTGGATCTGGGGATATTTCTGGAGCACAAAGGGGCAGAATTGAACCTGTGGTGCTGCTCCATGGGGGTGGGGGATTAATCCTGGGGGTGAGCTGAGCATCCAGAGAGACATCGAGGGGCTGGAGCCCGGCCAGGGAAGGGCTCTTTTCCAGCCTCAGTCATCCCCTGCTCCTGATTTTTCTGCCTTTTTTAATCTCTTTGTGGTGCCATCAGGAGTCTCACACACCTTTCTGATTTTTAGGAGCAGCTTTTCATGCTCTCAGTTCTCCCCCCATTCCTGAAGTGGCACAAATCCCCTTTTTTGGGGATTTATATCCTGCAGAAATGGAGCTGCCCTGGCTCAGGAATCACGGATGGATCCCATTTCCCAGGGGTCATTAAGACATTTAATTTTTTCACTAATTGCCTGTATTAAGTTGCTGATCCTGGAAGATTGAGGGCACTTGTGTAACATGAACCACATTGAAACAACCTCAGAAGTGGCTCTGAGGTGAAACAGCCACATTTAAACCCAAACCTGGCTTCCAAATCCTTCCTCTGGATATTTTCCTCCTTTGCCCGTTTTCTGTGGTGAACTTCTCCCAGCTGGAAGGAAAAAGGGGAATATCCCCTCCCTGGGGAGTGTTTGGTTCAGCTGGAAGCAGGGCTGGTTTATCAGGATTCTTTCTGTGGGGCGTTTTTAGGGATTTTAAACAACTTGATACTTAATATTTTAGTGGAGAAATTCCCAAATTGTTGGAGCAACCTATGGAATAACTCTGCAGCCTTCAGCTGCTGTCAGAACACTGCAAAGCAAATTCCTGCTGGCTTTTCCAAGGGCACTCCAGGAATTCCAAACCTCAGCATCCCATCTGGTATTTACAGTGCCAGGAATTCCCCTCAGCTGGATCCTCTTTCACCCCCTCTTCCCCTTCCACGCAGTTGTAGGTGTGGATTTCAAAATTCCTGCCGGTTCTGGGATGCTGTTGGTGTGGATTTTAAAATTCCTGCCGTTTTTGGGATGTTGTCAGTGATAGTAAAGATCCCCTTTGGATCCTGGCAGAGGCTCTGGGCTGAAATAATTCCATTAAACCTCAGGAGCAGGGAAGGGGATTGTCCCTGGTTTGATCTGGTTGGAACAGCTGCAGGCATTTGCTAAAACTGGAGGATTTAAATACAAATTTAATTTTTTTCTTGCTATTTTGCCCTCTAAAAGCAGAAAAAGGTGATTTTTTTTTTGGATGAAAGGAAGCTGGAAAGTCAAAGGCATCCCTGGAGTACCCCGAGCAGAGGGAGCTGCTGCTCCAGCACAGTTTGTTCCGTTAGCGTGGGGACATTTTTAAAATCTCATTTTCCAAACAACTCCTGGAAATTGGCATCCCAGAAGCAAAAACTCTTTTAAAAATAGCTCTGAAATGAGCCCCGTTGTTTCCATGGCCCCTTGTCCCGAGGATCCCTGAAACTCTGGAGGGGTTTGAGGAGATTCTGCCGAGCAGAGCTGGAGCCCCAAACATTTCCTGAGGAATGGGTTCCTGTGAGGAATGAGCTCCTGCTGCTGGAATGCTGCTGTCTGCAGGGTTTATTGTAAACTGTTTTCCCTCTTTTGCTCAGAGGAAAAGCAACTCCTGGGCAGGGACGCCTGAGGGGGTTGGAAAAATCCCTTGGAATATCCCAGGTGGGGAAATGTGCTGTTCCTGTTCCTTGGATCCAGGAGGCATTCCACGCTTTAACTCCACTTCTGAATTAATCTGGTTTGTTTCCCGTGGTGTGGAATTTCACCTTTCCCCCCACACGGATCCACCTGTGCACAGGTGTGTGAAATGGGGTGTTCTGCTCAGAAATCCCAAAATTCCTGAGCCTCCCAGGGGCAGGACTTGCCTTTGGAAAGACTTTAAAATGCCAAGTGTGGTCACTTCGGTCCTGTGCTCAATTTCCTGAGCTCAGATCCTGGGGCTGTGAATCCTGCAGACCCTTTTTGCTTCCCTCTCCTCCAATTCTTCCCTTTTTAGGACTTGAAAAAATATTCCAGAGCCAGTTGCCAGCACAGACTCCAACAGCAAATGAGTGCTGGCTGCAGCAGCTGCTCCCAAAAAAAAACCCAAAAAACCCAGCTGGAAAAGGGCACAGGAAAGAAGGATCTGCTCATCCCTTGGAGGAGCTCCCGGGGAAAAGTTCACGTTTGAAGCTCTGCCCTGGAGGTTTTGGGGTGGTTGCCCTGGTGCCATTGTTGGATAATTTGCTATTTATAGGGGAATATTTTTAGGGATGTGACAAGTCCAGCTCTGGACCTGGATCTGGGGATATTTCTGGAGCACAAAGGGGCAGAATTGAACCTGTGGTGCTGCTCCATGGCAGGGGTTTAATCCTGGGGGTGAGCTGAGCATCCAGAGAGACATCGAGGGGCTGGAGAATTCCTGCAGCACAGAATTCCTGCTGCTGAGCTGGGAGCTCCTCCTGGAAAGGCTGCTGCTCCTTCCCCCGGGATTCCTGGCTCCAGGGGGGAATTCTGGTGGGCTGGGCTGGAGGATCTGGTTTCCTTCCTGGCTCTGGCCCTCCAGGATGCTTCACATTCCCAACTGTTGGTGCTTCCGAGGAATTGGGGAAGGAATTCCCCTTCCTGCTGCCCACACCCACTCCAAGAACCATCTGAAGGGGATGGTTCTGGCTTGGCAGGGTCAGGGAAGGAAGGAAGGCCAGGGGAACCTGGGTAGAGCCAGGGGAACCAGGATAGAGCCAGGAGAACCTGGATAGAGCCAGGGGAACCTGGATACAGCCAGGAGAACCTGAATGCAGCCAGGGGAACCGGGATACAGCTAGGAAAACCAGGATACAGCCAGGAAAACCTGAATGCAGCCAGGAGAACCAGGATAGAGCCAGGAAAACCAGGATAGAGCCAGGGGAACCTGAATGCAGCCAGGAGAACCAGGATACAGCCAGGAAAACCTGAATGCAGCCAGGGGAACCTGGGTAGAGCCAGGAAAACCTGGGATTTTGCCCCAGCTGTCAGTGTGACATTCCCAGCAGGAATTGCCATTTGTGGGGAGGGGGCAGAGCCTTTCCAAGGCCTCCCGGCCCGGAGCCAGGGGATGTTTCCTGGAGGAGGTGGCAGGCTCTGGGGCCCAGGGAAGCCCCCGTGTCCCTGGGGTGTCCCCAGCTGGGCTGGCAGCAGAGCGTGGCCGCTGCGGTGTCTGTAAACAGGAGCCTGTGGAATATCGAGTTCCAAACCTTTGCACCGGGACAGGGCTGGGAGGAAGGAGGGGGCAGAGTTTATTGCAGCTGAGGTCAGCCTTGTTTTCCCTCCCGGAGCAGGGATCCTGCAGGGCTGTAAACAACGGGAGAGCCGGAGATGGGGTCCTGTCCCTCTGCAGAGCTCCGGGGCTCCTTTTTCCCTTTGGTCGTGGTGTAGCTGCTGCCAGGTCCCCGTGGGGTCTCTGCAGGGCTCTGAGAGCAGCTCTAAACCTAAAATTTAACCATTTTTAGTGCAGGACCCCCTGCACTTTGGAAAGGAAAGCACAGAAGGAGAAACCCAAAGCAGCCCCAAATTCCAGGGAAAACCGAGGGCAGTAGGGCACGTGTCGTGTTGTCACTGCAGCTTTCAGCTCAGCTCCAGCTGCCTTGGTCTGCAGGGAAGGGATTTGTCTCGTTATTGATTAATCTGCCATTAATGGGTTCATTTTACCTGGGAAAACGGCCTGGCTGAGGGCTGGAATGGGTTTGGAATGGGTTTGGAGGTGGTTGGATTTGGGCTGGTTTGTGTCGAGCCCTCCTGCAGTGTGGAGCTGATTCCAGCAGCAGCTTCACCTCCATGGAATGGTTTGGCTTGGAAAACCCCTCTGGAGTCAGGATTGCAGCTGAAGTTGGCTCTTTTCCCAAAATTCCTGGTGGCCTTCCCTGCCCCTGGGGCCTCCCAGGTGCTGCTGCATGTTGTCAGCCCCACATCCTGCCCATGCCCCCATTTGTTTATCAGCTGCACTGTGTTGATCAATTCCCTGGAATTTCGGTCCTTGTGGATCAATTGCAGGATTCTGGAGGGAATCAGGACTGCTCCAGCAGGAAGGAGGAGTGATCCTGATGATCCAGGTGCTCTTTCCATCCCCCCCATCCCAAATCCAGCTAAAGCCCCCCCAGGACCCAGGGATTCATGGATGGTGCTGTGGAAAACCTCCCTGGAGCAGCAGGAATGGCTGGAAGTGCCCAATTCCAGAGGCTTGGAGCAACCTGGGACAGTGGGAAGGGTGGAACTGGGTGGGCTTTGAGCTGCTTCCAGCCCAAACCATTCCATGATTCCGTGAGCCTCAGGGATTGTCCATTCCAAGGCCAGTTCCAAACCTGGAGCTGTTTGAGGTGTTTGTGCCTTTATCCCCAACTCCTTTTTGCTCTCCTGTCCTTCCCCAAATTCAGGCTTTTTTTCCCTGCCCTCACCTTCCTATTTCCATGGAGAGCTGGCCCTGGAATGTGACATTTGTAAAAATCCCTGTTAAATAAAAAAGCAAAACAAGTTTAAACTGCTTTTTTTGGCCGTTCCTCGTCCCTGAATCCGCTGCAATCTGCAGGAGGAGGAGGTGAAAGGAGCCCTGGCCTGAACCCCAGCCCAGAGTCACTGACGTGGGTTTGACTCCTTTTGAAAAACCAAACCAAAACAAAAAAAAAAAAAAAAAATCCCTGTTTGTGTTCAGCCAGCGAGTGGGGAAAACAAGCAGGGCTGGGTTTCAGCTCCGATGGATTCTTGGAATTCATCCCTCGCTGGCTCCGGCTCTGGCCTCAGCTGGGTTGAGCAATGCTGTACTGGGAAGGGGACGTGAGGCACGAGGGGTTCCCGGGGGGGCTTTGGGAGCTCTCCCAAGGCCAGCTCGTTCCTGCAGCCTGGGACCGAGGTTTTCTTGGAAATGGAACCTGCCAGGGTGTGCTCAGCCGGGGCAGGCTGAGGCTTTCTGGGCTGAAATGCTCTGCAGCCCTCCCTGGCGTGATGTAAGTGCTGCTGCTTTTCTCACATTGCCCCCCCAGAAATGATGCAAACTCCTCTTTGTCACAGTCTCCTCTGAAATGGGGCAAACTCCTCCTCTTCTTCATATTCCCCCCCAAAAATGGGGGCAGCACCTCTCCCTCCCATCATTCCCTCTCAAAAATGGGGCAAACAGCTCCTCTTCTTCATATTCTCCTCTAAAACGGGGGAGATTCCTCCTCTTTTTCATGTTCCCCCCCCAAAATGGTGTAAACACTTCTCCCTCTCTTCATTCCCCCCGAAAATGGGGAAACATTTAACACTCCCTTCAGAAAATGAGGCAAGCACCTTTCCAGCTCCTCATTCCCCTCAAAAATGATGCAAACTCCTTCTCTTCTTCATTTCCCCCCACCCAAATGATACAAACCCCTCTCCCTCTCTGCTTCCTCCCCCAAAAAATGCAATTTAGACCCAAATATTTCCCTGAGCCCTCACCCAGGCCGTGGCTGTGATTTATAAAAACAAATGAGAACGTTATTCTGATTATTGACAAAGGAATGTCAGCCCTGATTTTCCAGTGAATGATTGGATATTGATCAAACCAGGGGTGTCCCTCACCAATGCTGATTAATGCCATGATGGAGAAAATATCCCGAATCACACCTCCATTAATAACAGCTCCATCTGCTCGGGGTGATGGATCTGAATTCCCATTTTCCTTGGCAGGAGCAACCGAGGAATCCAGAAAAATCAGGGAATCCACGCGGATCCGGGACAGAACGAGGCTGCTCTGCAGTAGGAAGGTGAGCAGAGACCTCGTGATTTGTCTCCTTATTGATTAATTTCCCCTTAATTGGTTCATTTTATCTGGAAAACGCTGTGGATGAGGGGTTTGGAATGGGTTTGGAGGTGGATTTGGATTGGGAAGTGCTGACTGTGGGTGCTGCTCCTTATGGGGCCTCGTTATGTGCCAGCAATTACCTCGTTAATTAGGGAGGGAGAGCTCTGCATTCCAGAGGGGACCTGGAGCTGTGTGGGAGCTGCTGTTCCGTGGGAAGTTCCGTGGGAAGTTCCGTGGAGGGCTTGTTTGGGCTTGTCTGGAGGTGACAAAGCCCGGGCTGGGAATTGCGGCTCTGTTGTCCCAGGGCTGGATCATCCTCAGCGTTTCCAACGGCGCTGGACCCTGTTGGAATAACCTTGGGAATTCAAGGACAGGAGGCTGAGCCCTCCCTGCATTTGGGAGAGGTTTGAGCTCCCCACAGAGTCTTTGGGACAGGAGGACATTGGGGTGATGAGGAGGATGATGATGATGATGAGTGGTTGCTGCTCCTGGGTCACCCGAAGAGCTGAGATCCAGGTGGCTCCAGAGCTCTGCGTTTCCCCGTGTGTCGCAGCCAGGCTTTGGAAGTGGGAATGGGCTGATTTTGTGCATTTCGGGTGAAAAATCCTTTAAAATCCCATTTTTTGGGGGAAAAGTCTTTCAGGATTTCCTTGCCTGCGGTTCCGCGGTGCGGGCGGCAGAGGGCGCGCTTGGGCCGCGGTCGTGGGGCTCTGGTTGGAATATTTATTATTTGGATTTAATGTCATTATTTGTATGGAGATTCCGTAATCAAAGCGTTCCCAGTGCTTTAATTAAAACTGGAGCCACCAGCAGAGCGGGGTGAGGCTCTGCAGGGCCACCAGGAGCACTGGGGCTTTCCCAGGAGGATGAGGATGGGGATGAGGGTGAGGATGAGGATGGATTTCCCCCCCACTCTTCACCCCGAGCCGAGCTCTGCACCACAACCCCAACCCAAAAAATCACCCCAAAAGTCAAAATTGCTGCCAAACGCCCAGTGCCAGCAGCAGATGGCAGCACCCTGCCCTGCTCCCGGTGTTATTCCTGGCCGGGAGATTCCCTGGATCCAACCCCGCAGTCTAGACTGACTGACAGACGGGATTCCTGTGCTCTTAGGTAAGCACGGACAGACACCCATTATGCAAATTCCCAGCCGGAGCAGCCTCCCAAACATTCCTCAGATTGTCTAAATAAGGTGCTGTTTCAGACCCAAACTGCAGCCAGGCTTTTGGGTGCCTTCCAGCTGGAGGTGGGATTTTTTAATAATTCTTTTCTTTTTCCCCTGATCAGCACAGCCTGAGTTTTGGCCTCAACGGCTGCCCAAATGTGCAGGGAGGAGAGAAAATTGGGCAGATAAAAAACTTTTAGGCTCCTGTTGCTGCTGCTGTTAAATCTGTTTTATATCTATTTTCTATGAAGATTGCACAGAATTTGTGGCGTTTTTTTTGCTCTCTGAGCTGCAGAAATGAGATCTGAGTGGGGAAGGGAAGTGTTGGAGGGTGCAGTGACCCAGCCTTGCACGGAGGTGTTGCCCTGCTCAGGGCCTGCCTGACTCATTCCCGGGGCTGGAGGAGGTGGGGATGGATCATCAGGGATGATCCAGAGGGTTTGGAGCCGTCTGTGGCATTTGCACTCTGTCCTTTTTGCACACAGAAATTCAAAGAGCCTTTCAAGCCCCGTGACTGCAGAGTTGTTTGTGCTGCTCTGGCTGTTCCACCATCCTGAATTTCCCAGGAATTCTCCTTCCAGCCTGGTTCTGTCCCTAAAATCCATCCCTGAAATCTGTGGCTAAAATCTCTCTGTAAAACCTGTCCCTAAAATCCCCCCAGGTGTGTCTCCTGCCCAGCCCGGAGCTGCTGCAGCCCCCTCGGAGCACACAAAGAGCTCAGGGCTGAGTGGCAGCTCCTGAGCTGCTCCAGGAGTTGGGAATTGGCCCTTAGCCCTGCCAGGAAAACATTGGAAAGCCTCCTGCTCCCGAATCCACGTGATTTTCTGGGAATTCGCTTGGAAGGGCGGCTCAGCAATCCCTGCAGGGGGTGGTGCTGGCTGGGGGTGAGGAGTTTGCTCAGGTTTCTTTGTGGTGGCCTCTCAGCCTGTCAGTACCAGCTCTGCTCTTCTATTCCTTGCCTAAAGAAAGGCAAAAAAAAAAAATCTGTTGTGTTGTTTTGGTTTTTTTTTTTTTTTTTTTTTTTTTTTAATTGCATCATCCCTCCTGTTTTCCTGAGCGTTGTTTACTTAGGGGCACAGTTAATCCTTTAAGGATTAAAGGGAAGGGAAAGGTTGGGATGTTCACCCTTCTCTTAGGGGGAATGAGGAGAGGGAGAGGTGCTTGCCCCATTTTTGGGGGGGAATATGAAGAAGAGGAGGAGTTCCCCCAAGGAAAGCCAGGAGGGAGACTTTGAGCAGGGTGGGATCCTCATTTCCCACTGTGGGAGCTGTGATTCCATCTTTTCCTGGGTGGGATTCTCCCCTTCCACCGTGGGGGCTGTGATTTCATGTTTTTCCTGCTGGGAATTCTGTTTTTGGGGTGAGCTGCAGCCCCCATTGCCCGTTACCAAATCCCATTTCCATCCACGCTCACGGCACCACCTTTGATTGCAGCTGCATCCCAGCTTCCCCTCATCTGCGCTCTCTGGCAGCAGGAAAATCCCAAACCAAGCCCTTCCCGTGGTTCCCAGCAGTTCTGGAGCCCTTTTCCAGCTCAGCTCAGCTGCTGCTTTGCCATTTCTGAGATGTGAGATAAGGAAGCAGCCGAGCGCTGCTGACTCAGTTTGGGGTTTGTCCTTCCTGCCCTCCCACACTGCACCTGCACGCCCAGAAACCTTCACCCCACAGCCCCCACCCCGGCTTTTCCAACCCAAAAATTCCCTTTCCTGCTGCTCCGGGAGCTGAGAAAACCCCTGGAGTTTGCAGGGAGAGACGAGGAGCGTTTTAGGGAGATGTGGGCAGCACAAAGGGATCACCGGGGTTTGCTCGGTGCCGCCTTCTCCAGCCCGAGTCTGACCTTTCCCTGGGAATGCTGGAGGAACACCAGGATTATCCCAAAAAACACCAGGGTTATCCTGAGAAACGCCTCCAGAGAGCCCATTCCAGCTGCAGGGCTGAGCTTGGCAGGGTTTGCCTTGTCTGCACCCCAACCCGAGGGGCAAATCCTCATAAATCCACACAAAGCATCCCCATCCATAAAAACCTCCACACAAAACATCCCCATCCATAAAACCCCAACCCCCCTGGATCTGGGATTGTTGTGGGGATTGTTTCCCAGCAAGGCAGGGTCACGTGTTCTCTGAGCTCACAGGTTTGGGTGATTTGTCAGAATTCTGAGAAGTTCAGAACTGTCAAAGCAGGAAATGCTCATTTTGGGATGGCTCAGCTGAACCTTTTTGGGGAAATAGGAAACGCTGCCTGGAAGAGCTGCTGAACCCACAGAAAAGCCGGGAAAAGCTCAGGAAATTGCAGCTCTTGGAAGCGAAATCACTGATGAAGGATTTGGGTGAAAACCCCAAGTTTTCAGGGAAAACCCAAAAAGTGGGAAGGGTTTTTGGGCAGCAGCGAAACATCCGTGGTTTGTGAGAAACCTTTTCCTTCCTCCTGAGTTCCTGCACTTGAGCTCACCAGCAGAAAACTGATTTTTAAACTGGTTTTTGCAACTTAGAACTGAAACCTGAAACTTAAAAACTGATTTTTAATCGGTTTAAACTTTTTTTTTTTTTGAGGGAGGGAAACCCTCAGGCTTTATCCTCAGTCTCCAAACACACGGAGCAAGCTGGAATTCCTGATCCTTTGCTCCTTCCCTCCTGGATGTTGATTTTCCTCCCTCAGAGAGTTGACACCTCTTTGTTTTCCCAGGTTTTGGGGAATTTGAGCTCAGTTTTCCCACAGAGGGGGAACCCAGCCCCTGGGAGAAGGGGTTGGAATGTTTTTACCCGGGTGCACATCTGGGAAAGGCATCGGAGGCTGGGAACGACTCCAGCCGCAGTTCCCAGCCCAAATTTCGGGATTTTGGAGATTCCCGGAGCAGCTGTGGCTGCCCCTGGATCCCTGGAAGTGTCCAAGGCCAGCATGGAGCCACCTGGGATTTGGGAATGTGGAGGAGCAGTTTGGGCTGGAGCTGCTGAAGGAGGTGACAGGGGAGTGACAGATGTGCAGGACTCCAGGCCAGGAACCTCCTCTCCTGTCCTGCCCTGGAGTCCCTGGATATATTATCAAATATCATCATTATCCAATAATCAAATATCAGCATCATTCAATAATCAAATATCATTATCCAGTTATCAAATATCAATACTACCCAATTATCAAATATCAACATTATCCAATTATCAAATATCAGCATTATCCAATTACCAAATATCAATATTATTCAATAATCAAATATCAGCATTATCCAATAATCAAATATCAGTATTATTCAATAATCAAATATCAGCATTATCCAATAATCAAATATCAGCATTATCCAATAATCAAATATCAATATTATTCAATAATCAAGTATCAGCATTATCCAATAATCAAATATCATCATTATCCAATAATCAAGTACCAGCATTATCCAAGAATCAAATATCAATATTATTCAATAATCAAGTATCAGCATTATCCAATAATCAAATATCATCATTATCCAATAATCAAGTACCAGCATTATCCAAGAATCAAACACCAGCATTATCCAATTACCAAATATCAGTATTATGCAATTACCAAATATCAGTATTATGCAATTACCAAATATCAGTATTATGCAATTACCAAATATCAGTATTATCCAATTACCAAATATCAGTATTATCCAGTTATCCAACACCAGCATTTTCCATCCATCAAGCAGCGGCACTCCGGCCCCGGGGCTGGGACGGGAATTCCGCTCCCGGCGTTGTTCCCAGCGCTGCCCCCTCCCCTGGGATGGCATTCCTGGAGCTCGGATCCCTCTGCTTCTCCCCTCCCCTACTCCGGGAAAGCTCGGCCAGCAGAGCTTCCTCACATGGCGGCAGAGCCGTGCCACGAGCCCGACCCAAAACTTCCCACTTTTAACCGAGGAGCTGCGTTTAACGCTCCTTCCATCCCAAGGTTTTGGCCCGTCCTTCCTCCGTCCCTGGGGCCGCGTTGCCCCGCGGCTCCCACGGTGACATTTGGGGGTTTGGGAGGGGGTCCCGGCTGGCTCGGCCCTGTTGGCCTGCAGGACACGGAGCCAGGCTCGGGGGATCCTCCGGCACCGCCTCGGCCCCACGCTCCTCGGAGTTCAAGGATCCTCCTCCTGCTCTTTCCACACCGAACGGGGAAAACTGGGATGAGTGGGTTCCTCAGGGAACGTGACTCATGTGCCAGGGAAGGGTTGGGAAGAGGAGGAGGAGAAGGTGGAACAGGAGGAGGAGGAGCCACACGGTGCCAAGGACTTCACTCCTCCTGCTGCCGCCTTATTTTAGCCCTGGTAGCAGCTGAATTCCTGTCAGCTTTCCCCGGCATTCCCAAATTGGGAATTCCAAATTGCCAGTTTTTTCACAGGATGCTAAATCCTGCCTCTCCTCCCTCTATTTTTAGCCCTGGGAGACTCCAGGTAGGAGCAGCACTAATTAATCTCAACTGAGGGACTGGAGGCAAAGTTGAGCTCCTCAGTGCTGCAAAAAGCACTCAAAAGTGAATTCTGGGCAAATAAAACCTGAATTCAAGTGGTTGGAGGGTTGGATTTTGACCTGGAGTTTTAAATTCAGCACTTAAATGCAGATGGTTTTGCAGCAGGTTGGGTGGGTGGGTGTTGACTTTAATATAGTGAAATTTGAGATAAAAATACATCGAAATTAACAGTTCACAAGCAAAAAAAGCTGGATTGAAAGTAGTTGGAATGGGCGAGGAGGAGGAGAACAGGATCAGCTGTGTCACCTCAGTGTCCTGGCACCGAGCTCCTCCTAATTTCACCTGCTAAATGAAGATGCTGATTAGGCAGGGATTGCACAAGGCCAGGTCTGGCCAGCTCAGGTGAGCCTCTCCTTCGTCCTTATCCCAGTTTATCCCGGTTTATCCCGGATTATCCCAGTTGATCCGCTCCGAGGTGGTGCCAAAGTGGCGGCACAGCTTTTCCCAGCAGCACAGAAATGTTGTTTATCCATATTTTTTTTTATCCAATTAGAGATGCAGATTGGGATTTGCAGCTGGGAATTCCAAGCCAAGATCGTTCTGCCATGAGCAGGGGACACTTCTCACTGTCCCAGGTTGCTCCATCCCTGGACATTTCAGGGATCCAGGGCCCAGCTGCTGCTTTTCCTCCTCCACCCATCCCGCAGTCCTGTGACTTTCCCTCCCCAGCTTTGTTTTTGTTCCTGCCGGAGCTCCAGAGGGTGACAGTGATGACAAAGCCACCCTAAATCATGCCTGAACCCCACGAGGCCTCAGCCAGAGCGGGATGAGCCCCTGGCTTCAGAGCCCGGTGACTCCTCCGCACTTGTTTCACCATCAAACCCCAGCAAAGGCCACAGCTTCTCCGGGAATCCCAGCCCCTCACAGGCAGGAATTCCATCCCAAATCCCACCTAAATCTCCCCTTTTCCAGTTTGGAAGCCATTCCCTGTGTCCTTGCACCCTGTAAATAACCCCTCCACCTCCCTGCCAGCTCTGCAGGGCTATAATCAGGTCTCTCCAAAGCCTCTCTCCTCCAGGAATTTTGCCTCTTTCCCTATCCCTGTTTTTCCCCAACCTGCGGCAGATAATTTTCTAAATTTAAACCCCAGGCAGCCCGAAGTTGCCCGTGACCCCAAGGCAGCTCCCTCACGTGCCTCCCGCCCCAGCCCTTTCACACAGTGGGGAAAATTCCCTTTTTTAGCCTGGCCGGCCGCTGGCAGCAGCCCCAGCCCTGAGCTCAGCCCTGGAGCGCCGCCAGCCCAGCGTGACCGAGAGAAAAGAACCTTCAGCTTCCTCCCGTGGCAGATCCAGCCCCGAGGCAGGAGCTGCAGACCCTCACATGATGCTGCAGTCATCGGCCTTTCCCAAAAAGCCGCGGTTTTGCGGGAAAACGGCCGCGGTCACACGCGCTGCTCGGCTCGTTGTGCTGAAACAAGTGCGGAGGAGTCACCGGGCTCTGAAGCCAGGGGCTCATCCCGCCCTGGCTGAGGCCTCGTGGGGTTCAGGCATGATTTAGGGTGGCTTTGTCATCGCTGTCACCCTCCGGAGCTCCGGCAGGAACAAAAACAAAGCTGGGGAGGGAAAGTCACAGGACTGCGGGGATGGGTGGAGGAGGAAAGAGCAGCGGTGTTTCACTCATGTGACGCCGTGCCCCAGAGGTCACTCACGTGTCCCGGGAACGGGAAAGGGCCGGGAATGAGCGGGGAATGCCAGCAGGGAATGGGGATCCCAGAGTGGCTCCGTGTCCCCGTTCCAGAACAGGAATGAGCCCCAACCCCCAGTGCCAGCAGGGCCCCCGTTTGTAGGGAATGGGGATCCCAGAGTGGCTCCGTGTCCCCATTCCAGAATGAGATTGAGCTCCAACCCCCAGTGCCAGCAGGGCCTGTTTTTAGGGAATGGGGATCCCAGAGTGGCTCCGTGTCCCCGTTCCAGAACGGAGCTGGAGCTGCGTGTTCATCCCAAAGCTGTGGGGTTCAGGTTTTGGGGTTTTGCTTCCCAGCAGGGCTGAGTTCTCCTGCTCCAGGTGAATTCCTGCCTTAGGGAAAAGATTCTCCCTTGGGGTTCTGAGGCTCCATTAGCAAAGGGCTGTTAATTATGGGGCTGCTCCCGGGAAATCGGGGAGAAGGAAATTCCAGCCAGGCCTGAGCTCCCTGGAGCAGGAGGGAAGGAAAAAAGGGTGAATTCCTGGGGGCTTCAGGTTTCCCAGGAAAAAAGGGATTAATTCCTTGGGGATGCTTCAGGTTTCTGTGGATTTTAAGGTTTGAACTGATTGAAGTGGGATGGAGCAGCTCCAAAGGGTCCGTCCATGCTGTTGGTGGGACATGGAATGGCTTAAAATCCATTTCTGAGCAAATCCCAGGAGTTTTTAAGGAGTTTTTAGGGAGTTTTCCCACCCTGCGGCGGCTCCTGGTCCCACGCCACAGAAATCTGGAGGTCTGAAAGGAGGTGAAGGGAGGGAGAAAAAGGGAATAAAAACTTGCTGCAGTCAGGGAAAAATTCAATGGCTCATTGAGGCGCGGAGCTGCTGCTGCAGGAAGTGTGAAGGGAAAATGGAGCCGGCTTTGTTCTTGCCCAGACAAGGAGCGAGCGCCGCGGCCCCAACAGCCGCGCTCTGTTCCCAAAAACCATGAGGTCATCCCGAAAAGCAGGAACCGGCTCTGGGACAGCGATCGCGGCTCCCCCGCCGGGCTCCCCCCGCTTTTCCTGGCTCCGGGCTCGCTCCGCGGAGGTGTCGGTGGCTCCTGGCCCCGCTCCAGCCGCGGGAGCTGCTGCATTCCCGAATCCCAAAACCCTCGGGCTGCTCCATCCCTGAATTCCCAATCCTGGCGGGTTTGGGGTTTTTTTTGCAGCTCCGTGTAATGGATGTGAGGCTGCTCTTTAATTAATTAAAAGCACGATTTTATTAAGGCTGAGTTCCAGGGGTGCATCCTCCCTCCCCAAATCCCATCCCCAGCACGGAGCGAATCCCAAACCCCCCCGGGAAAAGGAGGATGCAGCTCCCCCGGTGCTTCCCAGCGGGCACGGGCACATCCATGAGCACCAATCCCACATTTTTGGGGGGTGGAGAGGGAGGGGAAGGAAGACAAAAGCAGCAAAACTTCGGTCCTGGAAGGGTAAATGCAGTCCTGAGGGGTTTATGGGGTCCTGGAAGGGTAAATGCGGTCCTGAGGGGTTTATGGGCTCCTGGAAGGGTAAATGCGGTCCTGAGGGGTTTATGGGCTCCTGGAAGGGTAAATGCGGTCCTGAGGGGTTTATGGGGTCCTGGAAGGGTAGATGCAGCTCAGCCTCGTGTTCGAGGAGTGGCAGCTCGCAGCTATGAGAGGAATGGGAGGAATTCCCGGAGGAGCGCGGGATCAGCGCATATTTCCGCGCTGCCGTCACCCGTGCCGCGGCGGGCAGGTGGCACCGTGGGATGGAGCGGCCCGGGACCCGTGCCAGGGCTGATTCCCGGCGTGGCCGTCAGGCCGGGACAGGCCCGGCTTCCCGGCCGGTTTCACCCTCGTGACCGCGATCCCGAGGCCGCGTTTCGGTTGGGAAAGGCGGGGAAAGGCTTGGCTGAGCCCAGGGAAAAGGCAGGGGTGGCTCTGGGGGACCCGCGCGTCCTCCATCCCGCCGGGAGGCAGCGGCGCCGGGAACAGACCAGCGAAGAAATCAATAAATAAATGGATGAAAGGGCAGAGGCTGCTCGGAGCCAGCCCAGATCCGTGATGGGAGAGGAGGAGGCGTCTCCTCCAGCACGGAGCCGCTGCTGAGTCACGGCTCGGCAGAGCCAGCTCTGCTGTCACCGCTCTGTCACCGCTCTGTCACCGCTCTGTCACCCGCTGCTGCTGCGCGCGGCTGACTCAGGAGCTGCGCGGGTTTGCGCTGCTTTTCCCCGGGGAAACAGCCCAAATCGGGATTTTCGCAGGCTGCCGGGCACACGGAGCGCGCTCGGGAACAGAGCGGCGCCGTGGGACGCGGCGGGGCCGGCCCGGCCGTCACTCGGTGCGGCCGTGACGTCCGGGCTGTGCAGGACCCCGGGAGGGCGGCACAGCCTCGGCTCCCCGCGCTCCCACCCGCAGCATCTGTGGGAATGTGAGCACGAAACACGGGATTTGTGACGGTGTGAGCCTGGAAATTTAGGGATGGAACCCAGGAGAGATTTGGGGCTGTTCCTGAGTCAGACCGAGCTGCTGAGGACGTGGCTCTGAGCATCCTGCTTTTAGTCCAGAATATCCAAACCCGTTTAAAACACCAGATCCTGGTCATTCCGGGATTCATCCTGACTTCGGTGCTTTCCCTAAAATAGGCAGGAGTGCTCCCGGGGGGTTTGTGCCCCATCCAGACCCTCCTGAGACGAGTTTGCGTCATTCCCAAACCTCTCACCTGCACTCTGGGATCCCGGATTTCCCAACCTCCCTCCCAGCTTCGTCCTTGCCCTCGGGCCACTCCTGGATGATCCCTCCCTGCCCTTGTTCTCTTGTGTTCCCTGAATTCGTATGGATTTCCCGTGGTTTTAGTGCTGCAGCGTTTCCCGGCTGCTGGGAAATCTTTCTGTTCAGTTCCCTGGGATCTGCCGGATCCCTGCGCTGTGGAGGAGCAGGGGGAGCAGCCCGGAGAGCCGCGGGGCCGGCGACTTCCTCCCGGCTGGAAGAGCTCCCGGGCACAGCGTGAGGAGCAGCGCCACCAGAGGCGTTCCCGAAAATTGGGAATGTTGTCCCAGAACGCTGCTGCTGCTGCTGCCGGGACCAGCCGGGAAGTGCTGCAGCAGAAATTGGGGAAGATTTGTTTGTGCCGAGCGAGGGCTGGGGGTGACTCAGCGCGGGGAGAGCAGGGCCCGGTGCTGAGTCACGGAGCAGAGCCAGGCAAGGGAAGAGTCCGCGCTGGCCCGGCTCCAGCAGCGGCAGGAGGTGGGCCCAGGCCAAACTCCAGAGGTTTGCCCCCCTGGCAGAAGGAATTCTGGCTCTGTGGGGGCCATTGCTTCGCTTTTGGAGGATGTGCAGGAGGCCTGGGTGTCCCCACTGTCCTGTGCTTCCTGCCCAGGCCTGGCTGCCGACGTCACATCCCAGTCCTTTCCCAAACACTGATTTCCTTAAAAAATGGGCAAAGGGAGGATGGAGCTGGATCCAAAACCAGGGCAGTGCTGGATCCACAGCCTTGGCCCTGTTGTGCATCCAGCAGTGGATGTGGATCCTCCGGGTGCTGCAGGGACAGGGATGGGGGTGGGAACAGCTCCCAGAAGTTCTCTGAACTCTCCCTGGGCTGATTCATCAGCCTCGCTCCATAAACAGGAAGCTGAGAAAGTACAGGCAGGTGATCCTGTGCTGCTGCAAACACTTGGAAACACAAATTCCTTGCATTTTTTCCCCCCAGCTGCCTGCTAACTCTTGTCCAGGTGAACGTTGTTCTGGCAGTGTCTGCAGCAGGGAGGGCTCTCGAGGTCACGGCACGGGTTTGGAAGGAGCTGGACTTTGACACACGGCTTTTCCCTGCTCCTAATCCTATTGCAGAACCTGGGATTGGGAGGATTCGGATCCCCCTGTGGGATTTAGCACTGACTGCTGCTTCCCTCTACTCTTGGGAGGGGGAAGAGGCCCTGCTGGGAAGAGGGGAACTGGGATCTGCTGGGATGCTGGGGAGCTGCAGCTGCGCTATTTTGGAACGCCTCAAACCGGAGCAGCAGCTCCTTCCCCAGGGAACAGCCGCCTTCCTCCTCCCGTTTTCCACAGAACCAGAGCTGATTTCACCCTGGCAGCTTCCCCGTGCTGGCTTGACTTAACTTCCAGGACGGGAGAGGCGGAGATTTCCAAAGAGCCCCGCTAATTCAGGGAATCCTCCCGCGGCACAGCCGGGAACGCGGGGCTGCAGCACCGCTTGTTTTCCCCGCTCCGTTCCCAAGTGCTGCTCAGGGATTGAGGAGCTGGGAACACGCTGGGATGCGGCTGCCAAGCAAAATAATCCCTGAGAGTGCCCTTGTGGTCTGGAATAAACTCCCGAAGTGTCTAAACATAGGCGAGACAGCGAGGATTTGGGATGGGACGGGCGCTCCCACCCCGATCCCGCCGGGAACGCTCGGCTTTGAAGCTGCCAGGCCCGGGAGAAGGTTGGAGGAGCCTCTAATTAAGCCATGGAAGGGCTGCAGTGGGCGGCTGGCGGGGCCGGGAGCGCCGGCGGGATCCGACGCCGTGTTTGCTTTGGCTCCTTCTCCTCCTGGAATCGTCTCCGGGTGTGGTGGGGGGCCGGGAGCTGCCCCTGTGCCCTGGGAAGGGGCGGTCAGGGGCTGAGTCACCGGCGGGAGGTGGCAGCTGTGACACCTCCGCAGGGCTGTCTCAAAGGGAGCGGGCTGGGGATGGTGTCTGCTCCGGGGATTCGGCGTGGCCGGAGCTGCCCCCGGAGCGCCCGGCCCCGGGACAGGGGGGATTGGTTTTGTCTCGTGGAAAAAATCCTTCAGTTCCTGCTGTGAAACCGAGGAATGGGGTTCAGGCCCTGCCAGGGCATTGTGGGGGTGCAGGGACACGGGGGCAGGTGGGACACGACCCCAACAGAGACAGGACCCCATGGGCAGGGTGGACATTAATCCTAGGGGAAAGTCAGACGTGGCCCCATGGACACAGCCCCATGGGCAGGGTGGACATGACCCACATGCAGGTGTCACCTGCCCAGGTGCCAGGGACACCAAAGCCACCAGGGCTGGTCCAGAGGGGTCCAGGAGCCCCCCAGAGCCCGGGGCTGTGCTGGGGCAGAGCTTCCCTTGCACAGAACCAGGCGGATTTTTCCGCTCTCCTCAGCAGAGCTTTTAACAGAACTCCCTGGAAAGGGGATCCTGAGGGCTCCTTCAGGGAAAGGGGAACTTGAAACAACCTCAGGAAGTGTCAGTGGGGCCACCGGAGCTCCCTTTGCACATGGCCATGGGGTCAGTCCCGAGGTGGGACTTTAGGGTCCCTTCCCACCCGTTCCAGGGTCCCGGGCTGGAGCACTGGGCCGGAGCAGCTCCGCACCCCCAGCCCCGCCGTGTCCGTGCTTTCTGCAGGATTCTCCTGTGCTGGGCCCGGAGCCGATGGCAGAGAATGTCCACAACTAACAACATAGCGCAGGCCCGGAAGCTCGTGGAGCAGCTCCGCATCGAGGCCGGGATCGAGAGGATCAAGGTGAGCGAGGATGGGAGCGGGAAGAGATCCCGGCTTTCCCCCAGCAGGATGTCCCCAGCGTCCCAGGATTCCCTCCAGGATCTGGAGTGGCCTCCAAGGAAGCCGGGGAGGGTCTCTCCATCAGGATTTGGTGACAGGGACAAATGGGTTGGGACGGAAAGAGGGGAATTCTAGGGTTGGTGTACAGAAGGAATTCTCTCCCTGGCACGGAGCAGCTCTGGCTGCCCCTGCATCCCTGGAAGTGCCCAAGGCCAGGCTGGATGAGGCTGGGAGGAAAAGAGGAAGCTCCAGATGTGGTTCCATCTCTGCCCTGTGTCATTAAGGAAATTGAAATTGAAAAATGGCATCGGGAAATCTCCGGAGCCTCCGGCAGCTCCCTCGGGATTCGGAGCCTCCTCTGATCCCTCCAAGCTCTCCCTTCCCAAAAAACAGCTTGGAACTAAACCAAGCAGTGCCTTAAACAATGGATCCTAAAGGTTTCCAAACCTTAACAAGAGACTGCACTCAGGGAATCTTTTCCTTCCCTTTTTCATCCCAAATCCCTGAAAAACACGGCTATGATAATATCCCTTTTAAATCCTTAAGGGAAAAGCTGCATGTAAATCCCCAAAAATCCTGCAAGCACTGGTGACTCCGAGCTGGGAATATTCCCATAAATTCCTGCTTTTTTCTCCAATATCCAGTTCTTTAAAACGTCCTCAGAGCTCATCCCAAATCCCTGAAAAACACGGATACAGTATTCCTTTTAAATGTCCCAGCTGGGGCATTTCCCCACACTCCTCACTGTAAACTCTGATTTTCCACATCCAATTCCCATTTTCCTCCTCATCTCCACGAAGTTTCTGTTGGGAAAAGCTGGATGTCAAACCCCAAAGATCCTGGAAGCGCTGGCGACTCTTGAGGTGCGATTATCCCCCAATTTCCTGCTTTTTCTTCCCCCCAAAATCCAGGTCTCCAAAGCTTCCTCGGAGCTGATGAATTACTGCGAGCAGCATGCCCGGAGCGATCCGCTCCTGGTGGGAGTTCCCGCTTCCGAGAATCCCTTTAAGGACAAAAAGCCCTGTATCATCCTATAGCTCCGGATCCCTCCGGAAGGGAATCCCCATCCAGCCTCTGGATCCAGGCTCCTCCACACCTCCACCTGCGCCCAGGGGTAAAAACTCAATGCTGGCTTCAAACAGAACTTAAAAATTTCCTGAGAAAAACAACAACCACAAAAAAAAAAAAAAAAAAAAAAGAGAAAAACAAACAAACAAACAAAACCCAAGGGGGCGGGGGGGAAACACTCAAAAAGAATCCTGAAAAAATCAATTTGGAAGCGGGGATTTTTAGGGAAGGGGATGGCTGCTTTCTGGCAAGGAAGGTGGGATTAAAAATTGGAATCAGGATTTTAAAATTTACCCAGGGTTGAGGGAGGGATTTTTTTATTGGGATATTTGGATTTGGGAAAGGGGTGGTGGAGGAGGAGGGTGGGGGTCATTCCCAGTGGGATGTGAGAGCTGCACCTGGATCAAATCAGAGCAGGAATTTCCTCTGGAGAAGGGATGAGGTGGGAGCCATTTTGTAGAAAATCAGTACAAAAAAAGAACCCAAAAAAACCCCAAAATTCCCCAAATCCACCTGGAAAAATCCCTGTTGGGAATGGCCAAAGGGAGGCTGGGGAGGTTTTTCCCCTACATCCCACGGCTCCACTCGGATCCAGGGATGGCCCTGCAGGGGAATTCCCAGCTGGGAGAGATCCCAGGAGGAATTTTAGGGAGCCCCAGGGATGGGGGAGGCCGGGATCTTTGGGGGGTCTCTGTGCTGTCCCCAAATTCAGGGAGGGAGGAAAGAGAAGGGAAGGAGCTTCCTGTTGCATCCAGAATCTTGGGAAAATTGACTTTTGGGGGAGTTTCAACCCAAATCGGCAAATTCCCATCTCCCTTTTCCACACTGGAATTCTTCCCACTGAATGCAGGGCCTGGGAAATGTCCAGGGAAGTTTAGGGCAGGTGGGGAGGGGAGTGGAAGGATCAGTTCTGTTCCCATCCCTTGGGAATCTGGGACTGGGATTTAACCGGGAGCGCTTGGATCTCATGGGGATGACTCGGCACGGAGGGGGGAGCAGGAAAAGGGGATCCAGGGAAAGGGGATCCAGGGAAAGGGGATCCAGGGAAAGGGGAGCAGGAGACGCTTCCATGGAGCCCTTGGAAAGTGCTGGGGCTGGTGGATGCTTGGGAGAGCTCCGGGAATTCCCGTGGAGTGACCACCGGATCTGTGGGGAAGGGACGGATCCCGGGATTCGGGTGCAATGTCCGAGCCCAAGCCACGTCCCCAGGGCCTGTCCTGGGGCTCAGCAGCTCCTGGGAGACGTTCCCAGAATCCCAGAATCCATGAGGCTGGAAAAGATTTCCCGGGACCACCGTAGGGAGAGGCCATTCCCGGTTATCCTGAGCACAGGTTTTTGGGAAGAGAAGGGATAAAAATAACCCAGCCACGCCTGGTGTGAAATCCTGGGGGTTCCCCCCAAAGCTTTGGATTGGGTTAGGAATGCCAAGGATCCTTCACGGGACAGGGAGCAATTCCCATGGGAAAGGATTTGCAATTCCCTGGATTCCGCTAAATCCCCGCGGCCCAAACCGGTGCTGCTGGCCGGGGTCACTGGTGCAGGCTGGGCACCGGGAGCTGCCCCGCCCTTTTCCAGAGGCCGATGGAATTCCCGGGGGCCGCTCCATGTCCCCTCCTCGGCTGCAGGAATGTCGCTATTCCTCGTTTTCAGTCCGCCGTCGTTTGCCTTTGCAACAAAGTCGGGAAAACGCCACGTTTTGAACACTGAAAGCTGCGCGGCTTTTCCTGGGAATGCTCCCCGCTGTGTCCCGGAATTCCAGGGCTCGGGAATGTCCCCCCCATCCCCTGGGGGAGAGCAGAGCAGGGAAAACGGGATAATTTCCCAGTAATTCCCCTCCCTGTCCCTCAGCCCCAGCAAAGCCTTTTCCGGAGAGTTTGATCCCAAATCCCAAATCCCATCCCGCTCCAAGCTCCGCCCGCCGGGAATCACGCGGCCACTCCCGAGTCCAGCCCGGGATTCCTTCTCCAGGAGGGAATTCCCTCTTGTCCTTAATCTCTCGGACAGTTCCAGCCTTATTTTTCTACTCCAGATCTGATTCTTCCTCTGTGTTCGAGACCAGAGCTTGGTGCTATCCTTGGAGCCGGGGCTGGGCCGGGAATTCTTCCTCCTCCTCCTCCTCAGGGGCTCCAACCCCCCCATCCCGGGAGAATCCCGTGGGATGTGAATCCCAAGGGGTGCTGGGTCAGACACTTTGGGGTCGCTCTGCCTCCCCCATCCCGGGGTCCTGCCCGAGCCAAAGCCACGCTGGAGCCGGGAGAAGGGAAAAGGGGAAAGGGAAAAGGGATTGGAGAAGGGAAAAGGGGAAAGGGATTGGAGAAGGGAAAAGGGAAAGGGGAAAGGGATTGGAGAAGGGAAAAGGGATTGAAGAAGGGAAAAGGGAAGAGGGAAAAGGGATGGGAGAAGAGAGAAGGGAAAAGGGGATGGGAGAAAGGAAGAGGGAAAAGGGGATGGGGGAAAAGGGGTTGGGAGAAGGGGTTGGGAGAAGGGAAAGTAGCTGGGAAAAGTGAAAAGGAGCCAGGAGAAAGAACAAGGAGGCAGGAAAAGGGTCAGGGAGAAGGGAAAAGGGGTTGGGAAAAGGGAAAAGGAGCCAGGAAAAGGGGCAGGGAGCGGGAGAAAGGCCATGGAGCATCTCCCATGGGATCCTGGAATGCCGAGGGTCCCACTGGGAGCCGGGGGTGGGAGCTGCTGGCAGGTGCTGGTGTCTCCACGGGTGACTCGTTTTTGTTGGGAAAAAAATTTCTCAATTTTTATTTTCTTTTTTCTTCTTTTTTCACACCTTTTTTTTTTTTTTTCCCCTTTTATTTTTCCCGGAATTTTCTCCTTGTCCGAGTAAATCCGTGCTCATGCTGTGGGTGTTTTTGTATGGCAGAAATAGAAGTGCAGATTCCCAGTAGTTGCTTGTACTTTGTTTAGTGCATTTGCCAAATAAATTTATTTTAAAAAAAATTAAAATAAAAAAAAAAAGGAAAAAGGAAAAAAAACACCCAAAAAAAGGGGGAGAAAGGAGGGGGAAAAACACACAAAAAAAAGACTTTTCAGGACTTTCTAAGTGCTGGAAGGGGGAGCAGGAGGAGCTGGAGCCCAGCTCCACAAAAGCCTTTTTTTTTTTGGGATTTAACCACATGCCCAGATCTGTCCGGCCTTTCTTTATGGGATGTGGTGAAGCCAGTGCCAAAAATAGAAATCTGGGAATAAAAGGGCCAGGGAAACATTGCTCCTATTCCAGTTTTCCTCCCTTCGCCTCGCCCTCCCCTCCCTGTCTCGGGGGATGGAGCCGGGACACCCCGGAGCCTCTGGATCTCCCAAATGCCCCCTTTCCCCCCCCCCAAAGTCCTTTAAAATCTGCCTTTATTTAACAAAATCCCAATAATTCATTTACTCCGAGCCCACGTGGGATCCTTGGCGCTCCTCATTTTCTCCTTCTCTCTGGTCTATCATTCAAATTATCATTTATTATTATTATTATTATTATTATTATTAATTCTTATTTGCCAAACTCTGATCTCGTTGCCAAACGCCAATCCAGGTTTTTTCCGGACTGTCCTTAGGAAGTGGTCGGTGTCTGTGCCGTAGGCTCCTCATCCGTCTGCAATTCCCGGTTTTTTTGGGTTTGTTTTGTTGATTTTTCCCTTTCTCGTGTGCCATAGCCCCGACCCCTCCTCGCACCGTGTTTAATATTTCGTGGAATCGTTGTTCCCAAGTGAATGGATAACACAATAAAAAAGGCTCACTTTGCATTTTGCCAACTTCCTCTGCCTGCCTGTGCTGCGCTGAGGGGGTCGGGAATTCCGGATCCTCCGGGATCCCTCCGGCATCCAAACCCCTCTGGGGATTCCCTGCTCCCACCCTTGGGAGCTGCTCCCGCCCCCCTGGCGCTCCCGTCGCCACCCCTGGGTGCTCAGACGGGATCGGGAATGCCGATCCCCGGGAACCGCAGCCCCTCAAGGATCTCAGCTCCTCAGAAATCCCCTTATCCCACCCTTGGGAATCCCCCAGTTCCCTTTTCCCACCCCTGTTTTCCCCAGCCCTGGCGGCTCCTCCACGGCAGCTCTTGGGAATCTCCTTTTTCCCCGGAATCTCCTTTTTTCCCGGGAATCTCCTGCGCCGTCCCATCCCACGGGCCCACGGGAAAACCAAACCCAGCGCTGCATTCCTTCCTTTTTCCGGGAAAAGCGATCCCGGCCCGTGCCAGCTTCCCGCTGGAAAACCGGCGGGATCCAGGCCGGGAGCGAGTCCTTGGAATGCGCCGCTCCCGCTGCAGCCGCGGGCCGGGAATTGTTGGGATTTTTCAGTGTCTGCTCCAAAAACGCCGCCGGGAAGGGCGGGACGGGCAGGGGGACAAAGAGGGGGATGGCAGCAGGTCCGCGTCCCTGTCCCCCGGCCCGGTCCCTGCCACAGAATCCCAACCTGCCCCAGCTCCCTCCGGACCTCCGGGACACCGGGAGCGGCTCCGGGAATTCGCTGCCAAGCGCCGGAGGTGGCCGCGGGTGGCGGTGCCAGCGCCAAGCGACACCGGCCGGGTGGCACCGGGCTGGGAGCGGCTAAAAATAACCTCCCTCCTCCGCCGGGCTATTTTTAGCCTGGCTGCCGCTCTAATTAACTCCCTGCCGCCCCTAATTAACTCCTTGCCCTCGGAGCCGCGGCCACCGGGACGGCACCGGGTGGCCCAGGGACAGCCGCGGGTCCCCCCGGTGCCACCGGGGCGGGGACAGCAGCGGGGCCCCCCTCGGGGCCACCCCCCCCCCCCCCGTCCCGGGGACCCCCGGACCGCAGGGACTCCGTGGAGGATCCCACGATGTCCCCACGCGGGTGACACGGGGACACCCGTGACGCAATGGGGCCACCACGGTGACATCACGGAGGGACTTCCTGCTCCGGGCGCCACCGGCGGGGGAGGGTTTGGGGCGGGTGAGGGGGGGCAGCTCCGTGCCTCAGTTTCCCCCAATTCCCAGAGGTTGGGGATGTCGGGATGGGCCGAGCTGCGGGGGGGTTTGGGGTGGGCGGTGCCCCCCCGGTTTCTTGTCCCGGGGTGGAGCCGGAGCCCGGGGCCAGGAGCCGCCGGAGCCGCCGGAGCCGCCCGGGCCAGACTCATAAATCAGCGGCTCCGGCGCGGCTCCGGCCCTGCCCTGTCTGGCTGCGGCCGCCCCAGAGCCGGGAAGGGGCTCGGTGCCCCCCCAGCCCAACCCCCCCCGTGTCACCCCCCGCCACCTCCCACCCCCGTGGCGGGGACGCGGCGGCTGCGGTGTCACCCCCGCGGGCACGGTCGGGGTGTCACCGCCACCCCCCCAAACCCCCTCCCCCCCGTGCCAGCTTTTGGGGGGTGCCCAACACCCACCCTGCACCCCCAGGGCTGGCTGCGACCTCCTAATTAATTATTAATTACCTAATTATCGCACAGGGCTTAATTATCCCGCACTGCCGATGCAGGGGGGTCGCGGTGGTGAGGGGGGGTCTCCCCAGGACCCCCATTCCCAGCCCTGGGATTCCCTTTCCCGGCGCTGGGAGGGTGCCGGGGGGGTGGGGGTGAGTCAGGGACCCCTCCCCGAACCCCCAAACCCCGCAGCCGCCCCCCCCCCCGTGTCCGGGGGGGCTCCGAGGGGTGCAAGGTTCGGGTCAGAGCCCGGCCGGGACCCCCGAGCCAGCCCGGCCCTGCCGGGGGCTCCAGGGGTGGGGGTCCCCTTGTCCCCCCCCGGCTGGGGGGACTTTGGGGTCCATGGGGGGGGTGTCTGTGGGGGTTCCTGGGCGCGGGGGTGCCCCAGCTGCTGTTTGGGGTGACCCGGGGCGTCCCTGGGGGGACACGGGGACACCGTGGGTGCGTGACCGGCTCGGGTGGGTGAGCTCCGGGGGTGCCCTGCGGGTGGGAGGGGGGGATTTTGGGGGGTCTGGGGGGCGCGGGGGAGGTTTGGGGGGGCGGGCACCCCTCCCACCCCCGTGACACAGCCTCGGCCTGACACACCGGTCACACGAGTGGCACAGCCGCGGTGACAGCAGCGACAGGAATGGCCTCGTGACCCCGCTGCCTCATCAGTGAAACGAGTTTCGGCAGCCTCAGCCGCCCTCGGGCCCTTTCCCTTCGGGATTTTCCCGGGGGGGTCCCAGGGAACAGCGCGACCCCATCGTTCCCCCCACCCCGAGCTGAGACCCCCCCCCCCCCAGCTGGGGGACCTTGGGGGGGTCGCAGTTTGGGCCCCCCAGAGGGGGTTGTCACCACGTTGTCCCTTGGGACCGCCGGGACACGGCGCTGCGGTTCCTCCGCCGGGGCTGTCACACGCCGCGGTGCCCCCGTGCCTCAGTTTCCCCCGCAATCAAAACCCCAAAGCAGGGCACAGGGCACGTCCCCGAGCCACGCGACACCCGGGATGGCCACCGTGTCCCCAGCGCTGTGTCCCTGCCCAGGCGGACGCCGCGTCCCGGCCTGGCTCCCTGCCGGGGCTGGCACCGCTCCGGGCCCGGCGGCTCCCGGGGCCACCCCGTGTGACCCCGCGCGTGTGACCCGGGGCAGGGCCAGCTCAGGTGAGCTCTTCCTGCTCGGGGATGCGCCGGAGCCGCTCCGCCGAGCCCCCCCCGCCGCGGGTTCCCCATTTCCCACAGAGGGGGGACCCCACCCCCGACCCCACCGGCCTCACTTTCCCCGGAGCCCTCGGGGTTGTCCTTGTCCCCACTCCCGGAGGACGGAGGGAACTCCCCCCCCGCGGCCGGGGATGGGGGCGCGGGGCCTCCCCGGGCTCCCCCCACCCCCGCGGGCAGCCCCGGGCCCGCTTCCCACGCTGCGCGGGTGGGGGAAACTCCAGCCCCGAGGCCGGGGGGGGGGGGGGGGGGGCCCGTGCTCAGCTTCCCACGGAGCTCAGGGCACCTCGTGGGTGTTTTTCTTGGGGAAAAAAAAAAATCCCTTTTTCAGAGAAGGGTGGGGTGGGAATTTCTCCTCCAGCAGCAGCAGAGAGGCCACACACGGGTGGGAACCCCCAGCCCCTACAAAAGGCCCCCCCAGCGTGCAGAACCCCCGGGGGAGGTGGAGCCCACCCCAAAACCCACCCAGGAGGCGCCGATCCCGCTCCCTTGGGAACGGCTCCAGCAGAGCGCAGGGAAAAGCAAACACCAATAACGTCAGACATTTTATTGCAAATAAACTTAGTTCCTCGCTCAGTAGAAGAATAAACTCTGGAAAAGGTTCAGCTCAGGGTCTCCAAGTGCAAAAGCAGCACCCGGGGGGTGCAGGTCCATCTGTGCAGACGTCCGTAATTCCTTGGAAAAAGCAGTTTTTGCACCAAAAGAAAAATTAAAAATCCAGCCCTCTGCAGTCCTCGCCTCCATCGGGTCCCAGCTGCCAAAAATCCCGACGGTGTCCATCTCCGGGGCCACCCCCGCGCTCCGCAGCGCCCGCCCGGGGCTCCCCAGCTCCGGCCCCCGCTCCAGCACGACTCCTCGGCCGGCGGCTCCGGCCAGCGTCCATCCGGGCTCCGGCCAGCGTCCCCCTCCGGGCTTGGCACGGCTCCCTCCATTCCCACCGCAGCGGCCGCGCTCCCCCTTCCTCCTCTCCGGTTCAAAAGAAAAATAAAATCGGTGGGTTTTGGGGATTGTGGGTTGGAACTGGCTGTTTCTCCTTCTTTTTTTTTTTTTCCTGCTGTTTTGTGTTGGTTTTTTTTTTTTAAGGTTTTTAATCCTCCAAGTCCAGGCCGGGAAGGGGCCGGGAAGGGCTCAGCGCTCCTGCAGACACACGTAAGGCACCCACTGGTTCCTGTCGCGACTCTCGGCGCAGTAACTCGCCACCTCCGCCAGCGCCTGACTCTTCCAGGCGTCCGTGTGCGGGTTCTGGGGGAGCAGGAGCACGAGGTTAGTGCCACCAGCGCCCCGACACGTGTCCCCGAGCCCCGTCACCCTCCCCGGCCCCTGGCGGAGTCACGGGGCCGCCGGCGCGTCACCGCCGCGCTCACCGTGACCAGGAGACAGTGCAGGTCGCGGGGCTCGGCCTCGGGCTCGGGCTCGCCCAGGATGGCAGCGAGGCGCTGCATGCCCGACACGCGCAGGATGTGGATGTCGTTGTCGCAGCAGAACGCCTGGATCAGCGTGAAGTGGATCTGCAGGGCGATGTCACCCTCGTCCTCCTCGTCGGTGGCCAGCACGCACAGCACCACGCTGTCGGGGTCCCTGCGGGGTCGCGGCGGGTTAGGGGCGACCGGGACAGCTCGGGATGGTGGAACCCCCTCCCGCGGAGCTGTCACCCCCCCGCGCCACCTCCCTGTCGCGCTAAGAATGGGGGACAGACCCCCCAAATTCCGCCTGCTCGCCACCTCGTAAAAGCCTCCTGCCAGTAGCCCAAGAGCCAACCCTGCGCTAAGCGGGCCGGGATGAACCCCGCCACGCGAGCCAGACCCCCCCGACAGACCCCCCGACAGAGCCCTGTCGCGATACTCACACATTCATGAGCTTGGCCGACTCGTAGACCCCCACGGTGAGGCGGTCCTGCCGCTGCGCCGCCACCAGCACGCGCTCCACCGCCTCGCTCACCGCCTGCATCCTGTCGGGACGAACGACAGAGCCGGTGAGCGGCGACGGCGACAGCGACAGAGCCCCCCGCCGGACGCCCCGAGCCGGCCGCCACTTACTTGCTGCTATCGCAAGGCACCAGCTCCTCCAGGGTCATGGTGCAATTGTAATCCGCAGGAGAAGAAGGCAAACTCCAAGAGCAGTAATCCCGAGCGCGGCTATCGCGGGGATATCGCGGAGATACCGCGGCGCTATCGCGATCCCCGGCCCCGCTCCGCTCCCGCCGCCGCTCCAGCGCGATCGCTCTGAGCCCCGGCCGCGCCCGGCGCCGCCCTTTATAGCCTCCCGCCGCGGGGCGGGGCCCCGCGCGGCGCCCCCGCCTCGCCCATTGGCTGGCGCCGCGCGGGGCCGCCCACGGGCGCGGCGCTGATTGGGCGCCGCCGGCGGGGCCCACGTGGGGGTGAAACGGGGGGGGGGGGGGAGCGCGGGGGAAACCCCGCCCTGAAACTGCGCCCCCCCCCCGGGACGGGAGTGGGACCGGCGGGGGAACGGGGGAACGGGGGGGGAACGGGGGGGAACGGGGGAACGGGGGGGGAACGGGGGGGAACGGGGGAACGGGGGGGAACGGGGGGGAACGGGGGAACGGGGATCGGCCCGGCCCGGCCCGTGGGACCGGGACCCGCTCCGGGGGTCGCTCCTTGCACCGGGGGCTGCACCCGGGGTCGGTCGGTGCACCGGGCAGTGACCTGTGGGACCGGGGGCTGCACGGCGGGGGTCGGTCGGTGCACCGGGGCTGCACGGCGGGGGTCGGTCCCTGGGACCGGGGGCTGCTCCGAGGGTCTGTTCTTGCACCGGGGGTCGCTCCGGGGGTCGGTCGGTGCACGGGGGGTCGGTCCCTGGGACCGGGCGCTTCCCCAGGGGTCGGTTCGTGCACGGGGGTCTGCACGGCGGGGGTCGGTCCGTGGGACCGGAGCTGCACCGGGGGTCGGGGGCTGCACCGGGGGCTGCACCGGGGCTTGTTCGTTGACCAGGGGGTCGGTCAGTGGATCGGGGGCGGCAGCGGGGGTCGGTTCGTGGGCCGCGGAACGGTCCGTACACCGGGGGCTGCACCGGGGGTCTGTCGGTGGAGCGGGGGCTGCACCGGGGGGCGGCAATTCACGCACCGGAGCGCGGGGGCGGCTCGGTCCGCGCACCGGGACCTGCAGCCGGGGACGGGAGGGGTCGGTGCGCTCCGAGCCGGGGGAAAACGGGGACACGCGCGGAGCTGCGCGCGGGCGGCGGCCGCCACCTGCCGGGGACACGGCCCGGGCCCGCCGGGGACGCGCTCCCGCTGTCCCGGGGCTTGGCACGCCGGGGTCACCTCACCTTGGCCTCCCGGTCCCGCAGCTGCAGGGCCGGGCCGGTGCGTGAACCCCCGGGGGTCGCGGGACGTGCCTACGCCGTGCCTCAGTTTCCCGCGGCCGGGTCCTCCTGAGCCGCATTTCCCACGCTGTCCCCAGCCCACGGCGGTGCTGGCGCTCTGAGCGTGTCCCCGCTGTCCCCTGTCCCCTCTGCTGTCCCCGTGTCCCCCCCGTGTCCCCCCCCGTGTCCCCCCCGTGTCCGAGCGCGGCCGCAACTCATCGCACCGATGGCCGCGCTCCCGCTCTGACTCCTCCGAGCCAGCAGGCGGCGCTGTCTCCGCCCTCTCGGTGGCCCCGCCGCTAAGCCTTCTGGGAAATGTAGTCCTGGAGCGGCCTAATTCCCGCGCCATTAAACGGAGACTACATTACCCAGAGGGCTTTGTGCCCCGATGGGCGGAGCCCCGGGGTGTTGGCGGGAGCGGTGCCGCCAAACCGGGACCGGGACCGGGACCGGGACCCGACTGGGGCCGGGCTGGGGGTCACCAAACCGGCACCGACCTGGGCTGGGGGCAACCGAACCGGGGCCGGACCGAGTGGGGGGAGCCAAAACTGAGCTGGAGCAGGATCAGGGGCCACCGGACCGGGTCTAGAAGCCACCGGACCGGGACCGGACCTGGGGGGGATCCGCCAGACCGGATCGGGGGGAGCGCGCTCGGCGGCGGTCGCGGTTCTCCGCGCCCCGGTCGTGCTGGTGTCCGGCGGTGCCCCCCACCCCGTCCCGCCGCCCTTCCCGTCCCGGTTTCTCGGGGGTCTCCCCGTGGAGCCTCCGGGCGGGGACCCCCAAACCCCCAGCGAGGAGGAGGAGGGGGAAGAGGAAGGAGCTCAGCTGTGACGCTGGTGGCTGCGGGATAGGGGGGACCCCCCGGGGGTGAGGAGGGGCTGGGGGATCCCCGGGGGACAGGGGGGAACGGGGGCGGTGTCTGTGGGGACCCTGAGGGCTTTGGGGACCGGAGGGTGGTGGGACATGGAGGGACCAGCCAGGGACGGACCGGAGAGCCCCGCTGGGGGTACTGGGGAGCCTGGAGGGGCTGTGGGACAGCAGAGCGGCAGCGCCCCTGTGTCCCCCGTCTGTCCCCCTCTCTGTCCCTCTGTTTGTCCCCCGTCTGTCCCCCTGTCTGTCCCTCTGTTTGTCCTCCGTCTGTCCCTCTGTCTGTATTCCTTCTCTGTCCCCCAGTCTGTCCCTCTGTTGGTCCCCCGTCTGTCTCCCTGTCTGTCCCTGTCTGTCCCCCTGTCTGTCCCTCTGTCTGTCCCCTCTCTGTCCCCTCTCTGTCCCCCGTCTGTCCCCCTGTCTGTCCTCTGTCTGTCCCTGTCTGTCCCCTCTCTGTCCCCCTGTCTGTCCCCTCTCTGTCCCCTCTCTGTCCCCAGTCTGTCCCCCTGTCTGTCCCTGTCTGTCCCCTCTCTGTCCCCCTGTCTATCCCCTCTCTGTCCCCTCTCTGTCCCCAGTCTGTCCCCTGTCTGTCTGTCCCCAGCGCAGCCGCTCGTGCCCCGCCGTGCCCCCGGTCTGTGCCGTGTCCGGGGCCGCTCCGGGAGCGCGGCCGGGCCCAGCCCCGCTCGTGTTTGCTCAGGGAATTGGCAGCGGCTGCGGCCCGGGGGGGTCACCCGGGGGTCCCTGCCTGCGCTCTGCTGACGTCCGTCCCGGGCCGCTGGCTGGTGGCACCGGTGTCCCCAGGGATGCCGTGTCCCCCGGGCAGCCCGGTGACGGTGCCGGCCTTTGGGGGGACACAGGCGCCCCGTGTGCGTCACCGCCTGCTCGGGGGTGGCCGGGGGGGGGTATAAAGCCGAGCCTGGCACATCCCGGAGCATCCAGGGGCGCCGCCGGCACCGGGGACATGGAGAACGCTCTGCTCTGCCTGCTCTGCCTGCTGGGCTCCGGCCTCGTCCTGCTCGGCACCCCCGAACCGGTACCGGAGCTCCGGCCCACGCTGAGCCTGCCCGGGCACGGCCGGGAGGAGACGGAGCTGGTGAGGGGCTGGGGGAGCGGGGCGGGGGGTCCCCAGCACCCCCAGTGCGGGTCTGGGGCGTTTTGGGGTGCTCCTGTCCCCCCCACCCCGGCTTGGGGCCGGTTCTGGGGGGGCCGTGGGGACTGGGGAGGGGGAAGCCGAGACCCCCGCGCCGGTTCTGTGCCGCTGCCGGGCCCTCGGGAGGCTCCCGGCAGCAGCGGCACCGGGGACATCCCGCGGCACGCGGGGATCGCTGCTCTGGGGAATTCCGGTTGTTTTCTCCTTCCCTGGCCCATCTGGAGCATCCTGCGGGGAGGGTGGTGGGGACCGGAGCGGGGACGTGGGGCCGCGCCCTAGGGACAGACCCCGCACCCCCGGTGCTGCCCCAGCCCCGATTCCTGGCCGGGATCAGCCAGGCACAGCGACAGGAGCCTGGGGGACAGATCTGGAGCCCCCGGGTGTCCTGGGAATTGGGGTGGCAGATCCGCAGCCCTTGGGTGTCTCGGGACTCGGGGCGACAGATGCGGAGCCCCCGGGTGTCCCGGGAACTGGGGGTGCCCCGGTGCAGGTGGAGGTGCTCCGGGAGGTGCTGGACGAGCTGGGGACGCGGGAGCCGCCGGCGCTGGAGAAGAGGCTGAGCTGGGTGCCCTGGGTACGGCGGGGCTGGGGGGCGGCGGGGGCTCGCCCTGGCGGTTCGGGGGGACCCCAAACCCCCCCTTCGGTGGGGGTCCGGCCCCGGGGCTGACGGTGCCGCCCCGCAGTGCGAGCCCCGGGAGCCGTGCGCGGTGCGGCGCGGGGCGCGCATCGGGAAGCTCTGCAGCTGCCCCCGCGGCACCTCCTGCAACCTCTTCATCCTCAAGTGCTCCTGAGGGAGCGGGGACAGCGGGGGACAGCGGGGGACAGCGGGGGACACCAGCTGCCACCCGCCTGCGGCCCGGGCGGGGCAGGGAGGGGGAGCCGCGGGCCCCAGCCCCCTCCCCGCGCCGGGATGGACCCGCACGGCACCGCCGGTGCCCTGGCCCATGGGGCTGGCGGTGTCCAGGGACGCATTAAACCATTGGATCCACGCCTGCCGCCTGCTTTTTGGGGGGGGTTTGAGGTTCCCAGCCCCCTCTGCCGCTGGGCAGGGTCCTGAGGGAGGGGTGGGGTCCCATCCTGCCCCCCTTCCCTGTCGGGAATCTGAGGTTGGGGCAGGAATGGGAGAAAGGGAGTGGGAATCTCATCCCGCTGTGGTGGAGGGGAAGCAGGAATGGGCAGGGAGCTGAGTCCTGGATCCTCCCGTGGTCACGGCACCGGGGATTCCCGAGCCGCTGGAGGCGGGTGGATGGAGGATCCGCGGGGCTGTATGAGCCCCCCCGCATCCAGAATCCCGCATCCAGAATTCCAAATCCCCGTCCACGATCCCGCATGCAGAATCCTGCACCCCCATCCAGAATATCGCATCCCCATCCATGATCCCGCATTCCCATCCACGATCTCGCATCCAGAATCGCTCATCCCCATCCACGATCCCTCATCCCCATCCAGAATCCCTCATCCCCACCCAGAATCTCTCATCCTCACCCAGAATCCCGCATCCCCACCCAGAATCCCGCATCCCCATCCAGAATCCTGCATCCAGAATCCCTCATCCCCACCCAGAATCCCTCATCCCCACCCAGAATCCCGCATCCGCGATCCCGCATCCCCGTCCAGAACCCCCCACCCCGCACCGCCCGCGCGGGCCCCACCCGCTGCCCCACCCCGCGCGTTGCCCCTTTAAGAGCCCTCTCTCCCACCTCCGCTCCGCCCACACGCCTCCCCTCCGACGCCTCCCATTGGCTGGCGGTGACATCAGTGGGTGTGGCACGGCCGGCGGTGACGCAGGGGGCGTGGCCAGCGGGGCGGGCGGGGGGCGCCGAAGATGGCGGCGGCTCCGGTGGCTCCGGCCCCTCCGGCCGCGGGGCCGCGCCGCTTCTCGCTGCTCGCCATCGTGGGCGGCGGCTGCCACCGGCCCGGCCTCAGGGCCGCCGCCCTGCAGCAGCTGGAGCGAGGTGAGACCGCGTGATGCTCCGGGGGATCCTCCCGGACCCGCCCGCCTGCACCGGAGGAGCGCCCCCCGGGGATGCCCCGCTCGGTCCCGCGGCGCCGGGGTGTGATCGCCCCTGTCGGGCTGACCCCTCCCGACCCTGGAGCCGCCCCTTGGCGTTCCCAGGCTTTGCGCCCCGAAATTCCCAGGATTTGCCCCATTTCCTGCCCGCCCCCCCCCCCCCCGGATCTGCGCCCCCTCAGCCCCTGCTCCTCTGAAATCCCAGCTCTGCCCCTTTTTCCTGCCCCAAAATCCTCGGGGGTCCGAACCCTCGAGCTCTTTCTCCTCTCAAGACCTCCAGGATTTGCTCCTCCTGGATTTGCTCCCCCGCCAGGACCTGCCCCATTCCCTGCGCCCCTAAATCGCCGGGATCTGCCCCCAAATCCCCAGGACTGACCCCACAGATTGCGGGGACCCCCTCCAGCCCCCACAGCGCTCCCTGAGCCGTGCCCGGATTTGGGGGGGGGGTCTCAGGCCGTGACCCCGGAACATCCCAGCGGGGGCAGATCCCAAAGCCAGGACGGGAGCGACATTCCCAGGGCTGGCCCTCCCTGCGGGCCTGTCCCAAACCTCGCCAAAACCATCCCAAAACGGCCCCAAACCCTTGTGCAACCCCGCGCCGGTTGCACCATCCCCCCCCCGTTCTCCGCCCGTCACCGGGAGCGCCCGGGGCCACCCGAATGTTTGGGAATCGGCTCCCAAAATCCCTTCTGGGAAGTCCCGAAGGGCTGCGCGGGTGCTGCACCTGTCCCCGGTGCTGGCAGGTAGCGCCGAATGAAATCTTTTAATTCCCTAATTGGCACCTTTGAGGAGGTGTTGGCAGAGCTGCTCGTGCCCCGGGGGGTCGGGATTCGGGATTTGGGATTTGGCAGAGCCGGAGCTGCCGTGAGTCACGGCACGAGGAGCTCACCTGCCGGGCAGGTGTTGGCACAGGTGGGCTCGGAGGCACCCCGGAAACACCTTAGGGGGGGATTTTTGGGGGGATTTTAGGGAGGGTTTTACGGGCTCAGCCCCAGGTGGCGCCGTGTGGGTTTTGGGGATGGCGCTGGCGGGTTCTGAGCCCCCCCCGATCCCAAATTTTTGCTCCGCGTTTCTCCCCGCAGGGATCCGCTCGTGGGACATCGACCTCGCCTGCTGCAACCTGGACGAGCAGCTGAAGCTCTTCGTGTCCCGGCACTCGGCCACCTTCTCCAGCATTGTCAAAGGTAAAATACGGGGTGAAAAACCGGGAAAGAGGGGGAGAAGCGCTCCCGGAGGCCGGGGAGGGGATCAGGGGCGCCCCCTCCCCGTTCCCCCCTCCCGGGTTTTGTGGGAGGAGGCCTGGCTTTGTGCCCCCCCCCATCCAAACCCCGTGATCCCCACGTGAGGAGCCGCAGCTGCTTCCTTCTCCCACCCCGGGGCGGGATGGGATTTTCCACGGAGGGATGGAAAGGGGAAAACGGAGCTGGGGCTGCTCCAGTGCCTTTCCCCCCACATCCCACCCCCGGCTGGCTCCCCCGTGGGCGTTTCCCTGCTTAGAGGGGGAAATGAACCCCAAAACCCCCCCCGGGAGCACCTGGAGCGTTTGGGGGAGTCTCCCCCACCTGTCCCCCCTCCCGTTCCCTCCCCTCCCCGGGCAGGAAGGACACGGGAAATGTGTCCCCCGGCCCCCGCGGCGTCCGGCAGCGGGACCGTGCCCGTCCCTCTTCCGCCGGAAAACCGGGCAGCGCCGGGCCGTGCCGCCCCCACGGGGACAATCCGGGGGGGCCGTGGCTGTCACCCCTCGGTCCCCGCAGGTCAGCGGACCCTCCACCACCGCGGGGACGTGCTGGAGACCCTGGTGCTGCTCAACCCTTCCGACAAATCCCTGTGCGACGAGGTGAGCCGGGGACGCTGCTGCGGGACGGGTTTGGTGCTCCGGGACGGGTTTGGTCCCCCCTGTGCTGTCCCCCCTGTGCTGGCACGGTGTCCCCCCTGTGCTGTCCCCTCTGTGCTGGCACGGTGTCCCCTCTGTGCTGACACGGTGTCCCCTCTGTACTGACACGGTGTCCCCTCTGTGCTGTCCCCTCTGTGCTGGCACTGTGTCCCCTCTGTACTGACACGGTGTCCCCCCTGTGCTGTCCCCTCTGTGCTGGCACTGTGTCCCCTCTGTACTGACACGGTGTCCCCTCTGTGCTGTCCCCCCTGTGCTGGCACGGTGTCCCCCCTGTGCTGACACGGTGTCCCCTCTGTGCTGGTGTCCCCACTCCGTCCCCAGCTGCGGAACCTCATCACGGACGTGTCGCAGCACAAGCTGCTGGTGTTTGCGGGGCCCTGCGTGGAGGACACCGGGGAGCTGATGCTGCAGACCGGCTGCTTCTCCCTGCGGGATTTCATCCAGATCTTCACGGACAAGGAGGTGCGGGGAGGGGGCGATCCTGGGGGGTTTAGGGGGCAGGGGTTGGGAGTTTCGTGGGGCAGATCCTGGGGATTTAGGGGGTACAGGTCCTGGGGATTTAGTGGGGTAGATGCTGGGGATCTGGGAGCGCAAATCTCGGGGGAAGATGCTGGGAGTTTGGGGAGCAAATCCTGGGGGTGTTGGGGGGAAGATCCCGGGGGGTTGAGGGGCAGGGAAAGGGGCAGATCCTGCGAGTTTAGGGGTGCAGATCCTGGGGATTTAGGGGTGCAGATCCTGCGAGTTAAGGGGTGCAGATCCTGGGGATTTATGGAGGCAGATCCTCAGCTGGATCCACAGCTGCAGCCAGGGTGGGCAGTCAGGGAAAGCCCCCCCTTGGCAGCCCCCCCCTCCCCAGGACCCTGCCCAGCAGCAGAGGGGGCTGGCACCCCAAAATCCCCGCAAAAAGCAGGCAGCAGGTGCGGATCCAATGGTTTAATGTGTCCCTGGACATCTCCCACCCCCATGGGTCCATCCTGGTGGGCGGTGGGGGTGACCCCGGTGCCCCCTCCCACCTGAAGCTGCCCCTCTGTGCAGGTGGGTGAGATCCTGAGCTCTGCGGACCCCTCGGCCAAGGCCAGGCTGACCATCAGCTGCCCCGATTTCGGGGAGTGGAGGGACTCGGGCTTGGAGCACCACAACCTGCAGGACTTCATCGAGCTGCGCTACAACCCCGGCTGCGTCCTGCCGGAGATGGAGGGGCTGGAGGAGTTCATGGAGTACCTGTCGGAGTCTCTGGAGCCCCAGTCCCCCTTTGACCTGCTGGAGCCCCCCACCATGGTGGGATTCCTGAAGCTCTCCAAGCCCTGCTGCTACATCTTCCCGGGCGGGAGAGGCGACTCGGCTTTCTTCGCCGTCAACGGCTTCAACGTCTTGGTCAACGGCGGCTCCAACCCCAAATCCTCCTTCTGGAAGCTGGTGCGGCACCTGGACCGCATCGACTCCATCCTGGTGACGCACGCGGGCACGGACAGCCTGCCCGGCATCAACAGCCTGCTGCAGAGGAAGCTGGCCGAGCTGGAGGAGGACCCTTCCCAGAGCTCCCAGGGCAACGGCGACTGGGCCAAGAACCTCATCTCGCCCGAGCTGGGCGTCGTCTTCCTCAACGCCTCCGAGAAGCTCAAGGACATCGAGGGCGACTCGCGGGTGCTGAAGAGCTGCGACGAGGCCGCGCTGACCCTGCACTACCTGGACAAGCTGGGCATCCGGCCCAACCTGCTGGCCCGCGACAGCGGCCCCCGCGCCGAGCCCACCGTGCTCTTCCAGAAGATGGGCGTGGGCCGGCTGGACATGTACGTGCTGAACCCCGTGAAGGGCACCAAGGAGCTGGAGTTCCTCCTGCAGCACTGGCCGGGGAACGGCTTCCCCAGGGAGCAGGAGCTGCCGCTGCAGTGCCTGACCTCGCTGTGCGTGCTGCTGGTGTGGCACCCCGTCAGCCGCTCCGAGAAGATCATCCGGGTGCTGTTCCCCGGCTGCACGCCCCAGGCGCGGATCCTGGAAGGGCTGGAGAAGGTGAAGCACCTGGAGTTCCTCAAGCACCCCGTGGTCACCAAGAATGACCTGAAGGGCACGGCGCAGGCGGAGAAGCCGCCGAAGCAGAGGAGGGCGGAGAGCAAGGAGAGCCTCAAGTCGGGCTCCAAGCTGAGCTTGGTGGAGGCCGCGGCGCCGGCGCCCAAGGAGAAGGCCCCGAAGGTGGAGAGGAAGGAGGTGAAATCTGGGACCAAGGAGAAGCCAAAATCCCTGGGGGACGCGGCCAGAACGGGGTCAGAAGAGGAGAAAGCCAAGGATGCCCGAGCCAAGCCGGACTCGGCGGCTGAGAAGGCGAAGGGGGACGCGAAACCGAAGCCGAACAAGGAAAAAGCGGCGCCCAAGAAGGAGCCGATGGCCAGGAAGGAGGAGAAGAAGCCACCGAAGAAGGACGAGGGCGCCGAGGCCAAGGCGGAGGCCAAGAAGGAGGTGAAGGTGCTGAAGAAGGAGGCGAAGGCCGAGACGCTGCGGAAGGACTCGAAGGACAGCAAGGCAGAGGCCAAGGCTCCGGCCAAGGCTCCGGCCCGGAAAACGCCGGTCCCGGAGAGCCGCAAGCCCCTGGCCAAGGCCGGCAGCATCAAGAAGTCCTCGCTCAAGAAAGAACCAGAGAAACCCAAGGCTAAAACCGCCCGGAAGGAGCCGGGGACGTCGGACGGCTCCAAGTCCTCCTCCCCTGAGGAGATGCTGCCGGAGGCCGAGCAGGAGGGCGGGAGGAGGAGGAAGGAAGAATCCACGGATGAAGGCATCGCCACGGCCGACAGCGAGCTGGAGCCTTCATCCCTGGAGAACGGGGGGACCCGGCGCCCTGGGGACCCGTCCTGCCTGGAGAACGGCCTGGAAGACCCCGAGAGCCCCCAGCGCTTGCGCTACCTGGAGAGCAGCCCCCTGCGAGCCGTGTGCCCCCCGTCCCCCATGGCCAAGACCCCCAAGAGCGACCGCAGCGTCAACTTCGACCTGACGCCCACCGGGCTGCTCAACCACGGCCCCGAGGGCGCCGAGGACCCCTGCGGCAGCTCCGAGGAGAAGACCCTGGAGATGATGTCCCCGGCCAGCTCGGGGCCGGCCAGCGCCGGCCACACGCCCTTCCACCAGTCGCCGGTGGAGGACGGCGCCGAGGAGCCGGGCGCCGGCGCCGCCCGGCAGCAGAGCGCGTGGCCGGCGGCCGGAGCGGGCAAGGAGGGCCCGGTGCCGGACAAGCAGGCGGGGTGCCTGTCCCTCAGCCCCTTCAAGGATGACGTCCCCGACGTGTCCCCCACCATCACCACGCCCTCGCTGCCGGCCGAGGTGGGCTCCCCGCACTCCACCGAGGTGGACGAGTCGCTCTCGGTGTCCTTCGAGCAGGTGCTGCCGCCGGTCAGCGAGTCCCCCCCGGAGGAGGGGCGGCGATCCCGCGGCTCCGGGGACGCGCCCGAGCCCGAGGCCACCAAAGGAGGGCTGTCGCTGCCGCTGCGGCCGTGCCACCACCCGCCCTGGGCCGACGGGGACGCGGCGCCGCGGCCCGGCCGCCGCTCGGACTCGCCCCACGACGTGGACCTGTGCCTGGTGTCCCCCTGCGAGTTCGAGCACCCCAAGTCCGAGCGGTCGCCCTCGGCCGCCGCCAGCCCGCGGGAGCTGTCGGACAGCGACCCGTCGCAGGAGCTGGCGCCGCCCCAGGGCCGGCCGGGCGAGACCCCCCCCACGTCGGTCAGCGAGTCGCTGCCCACCCTCTCCGACTCCGACGCCCCTCCGGCCACCGAGGACTGCCCGTCCATCCTGGCCGACGGGCTGGAGTCGGACGAGGACTCGGAGCGGCCGCCCCGCGGCGCGGCCCGAGCGTGCGACCCGCTGCCAGCCCCCCTGAAGGACCCGTGTCCCCTCCCTGCCCAGCCCGGAATCTGCATGGTGGACCCCGAGGCGCTGCCCCCCGGCCGCAAGGAGCCCCCCGGCGCCAGGGTGAAGAGGACCCCGTCCCGCGTGGGCTCGGCGCCCGCCGCCCCCAGGGCCGAGCCGCCCCGCGTCCCCCCCGCCTCGGCCGCCAAGGCCAGGCCTCCGGCCGGCGCCGCCGGGGACAAGGCCAGGCCGCCCCTCGGGGACAAGAAGGGCCCGTCCAGCGGGGCCCCCGGCAACGCCCCGCGGCGCCGGAGCCCGGCCGGCGGCCGGAGCCGGGCGGGCGTCGCCGGCAGGTACGGGCGGGCGGCACGGGGGTGGCACCGCGGGGCCTTTGGGGCGCGCCGTGACCGCTGTCCCCCTGTCGTGGCAGGCACGAGGGCTGCGGCCCCCCAGGGACCCCCGGTGTACGTGGACCTGGCGTACCTGCCCGGCTCCTGGAGCGCCCGCACGGTGGACGAGGAGTTCTTCCGGCGGATCCGCGCGCTCTGCTACGTGGTCAGCGGCGATGACCACCTGAAGGAGGGCGTGCTGCGGCCGCTGCTCGACGCCCTCCTGGCGGGCAAGCACCAGTGGGGCGTCGACATCCAGGTGAGTGCCCAGCCTGGGCCCGGGAGGGTGGGATCGGCTCCCTCGTGGCGCTGGGTGGGGGCGACAAAATGTCCTGGGGGTGCCTTCCCGATATTTGGGGGTGACAAAATGTCCTGGGGGTCCCTTGTCAATATTTGGGGGGTGACAAAGTGTCCTGGGGGTCCATTGTCAATATTTGGGGGTGACAAAGTGTCCTGGGGGTCCATTGTCAATATTTGGGGGTGACAAAATGTCCTGGGGGTCCCTTCCTGATATTTGGGGGTGACAAAATGTCCTGGGGGTCCCTTGTCAATATTTGGGGGTGACAAAATGTCCTGGGGGTCCCTTCCTGATATTTGCAGGTGACAAAATGTCCTGGGGGTCCCTTGTCAATATTTGGGGGGTGACAAAGTGTCCTGGGGGTCCCTTCCCACTGCTGGGAGGTGACAAAGTGTCCTGGGGGTCCCTTGTCAATATTTGGGGGTGACAAAATGTCCTGGGGGTCCATTGTCAATATTTGGGGGTGACAAAATGTCCTGGGGGTCCCTTCCTGATATTTGGGGGGTGACAAAATGTCCTGGGGGTCCCTTGTCAATATTTAGGGGGTGACAAGGTGTCCTGGGGGTCCTTCCCAGTGCCTGAGGGGGTGACTGGACATTGTGGGTGCCCCCTCCCGATGCTGGGGGGGGGACACAAGGTGTCCTGGGTGCCCCTTCCCCATGCTGGGGTGGTGACAGGGTGGCCTGGCCGACCCTTCAGGTGACCCTGATCCCCACCTTCGACTCGCTGGTGATGCACGAGTGGTACCAGGAGACGCACGAGCGGCAGCAGGAGCTGGGCATCACCGTGCTGGGCAGCAACAGCACCGTGGCCATGCAGGACGAGACCTTCCCCGCCTGCAAGGTGGAGTTCTGAGGGGGGGGCACGGCCCGGGGGCCGCCCCCGCCCTCCTCCCCGAGCCCCCCACCCCTCTCTGAGCCCCCCAGCCGAGCTCGGAGGGGAGGGACGGGGACAGCGCGGGGGCGTCCCCGCCGTGCCACCGCTGCCAGCCCGGGGAGGGGACAAGGGACCAGCTGGGCACGGCGGGGGGGGGGGGACAGGACGTGTCCCCCAGCCCGCCCAGCCGCGGTGCTGAGCCGTCCCCCACGGGCAGCTCGTTGGAACAGGGTAAATTTCGGTGTTTTGTTGGGTTTTCTTCCCCCCTTTCCCCGGATGAGCCACAGTTCCCCCCCCCCCCAAACACCCCTCAAATTGGGGGGGGAAGGGGCTGGGTCTCCCTTTTTTTGGGGGGGGGGACAAAGCTGGGACAACCTCGAGGGTCCCATCCCTGAGGGGGTTGGGGGGTGCTGCTGTGGGGTTGTCCCTGGTGTTTTGTCCCCCCACCCAAAACGGTTGTGCCCCCCCCCCCAAAAAAACTGTTGTGGCCCCCCCCAGCCCCCAAAATTGATTGTAACCCCCCCCTCACGTGCAGCATCCCCTCCCCCGGGCTGAGACCTGCCCAGCTCGCTGCACTGATGGCCCTTCCCTCCCCAGCCTTTCCCCCCCAAAATTTTGGGGTGGGGGCTGAACAAAGGCACCCCCCAGCCCCTCATTTTTATGGGGGGGGGGAGGGGAGTGTAAAGCGGCCCCCCCCCACCCACCCCCGCCCCCGGGAGCTGCCAAAAGCTGTTCAGAACCAAACGTCACGTGCAATTTTTAAGGCGTTTTATGAGCGGAGAGCACCAAAGGGGGGTCAAGGCGGGGCTGGGGGGGGGGGCACAGAATGTCAGGACCCCCCCCCCAAATTCCCCCCTGGGACAAACACTAACCTGTTTTTGTAGGAGGCTCCTCGATGGCTGTTTTTGTAATGACTTTTTAAGATAAAACAAAACAAAAAAAAAGACAAAAATCGTGAAAACTGAAGAAACCAAACCTTTTTTTTTTTCCTGTCGGTTTTTTTGAGGGGGGGTTATTTATCTTTGCTTCCCCCCCCCAATAAATGCCCGTAGGGGCTTTTACCTTTGATTGTATCGTCCTACATGTTTGGGGAGGGGGCACTGAATGTTTCACCTTTAGTGCTTTATATCGTTCTTTTCTCAGCTGGAAGGTTTGGAGGTTGGTGGGGGGCGATTTTTGGGGTGGGTGGGGTGGCTGTGACCACCCCCCCCCTCCCCAAAACCCAGCCCCTGCCCGTGGCCACCGGCACACACTCCCCGTCCTGCACGCCACGTTCCCGTTTGGCAATTGTGTGGAAAATGAGCATTAAAGAGGATCATTCCCAGTGGATCTTTGTCTCCTGGGCTCTTTTTTTTTTTTTTTTTTTTTCTTTTGGGGGGGGTCCTCCATGGATTTGGGGAGGGGTTGGAAAAGGATGGGTTGAGCTCGGCCTTTGTTGGGGGGGGTGGGTTTTGCGGTGGTACCACGAGGTGGGAAAGGGATTTTGGGTTTTTTTTTGGGGGGGGGGTTGCAGATGGTGGTGGGAGAGGGGTTGGGGGATTTAGGGGGGGGGTCCAGGGTGTCACCCGGGGGGGTTGAGAGGGGTCGGGGGGGGGGGGGTGGATGCGCTGCGGTGCGGCAGCGCCGAGGCTGAGGCTGGATGCGGGGTTGCCATGACAACCCCATCCCGTCCCCATCCCCGTCCCCATCCCCGCATCCCAGCCCCGCCGCCCCCGGCCCCGCCAGCAGCAGCAGGAGGAGGAGGAGGAGGAGGAGGAGGAGGAGGAGGAGGAGGAGGAGGTTGCAGCCGCTGCCTTCAGCCCCGCGGATTTTGGGGGGATTTTGGGGGGTTTCGGAGCCTCCTCGGTGCTGCGGGGGGTTCCCCGTGTCCCTGTGCTCATCCCCCACCCTGCGTGGGCAGCACGAGCCTGGCAGGACCAGGGGACAAAAGCCCCTCAAAGCCCCCCGTACCCACCCCCAAATTCCCCTTCCCACCGCCCCCCCCCAGCTAATCCCAAACCTCCCCTTCCCCAAAATCTCCTCGTTCCCAGGCCCTTTGCTCCAGCGGGGGTGTTTTGGGGAGGGGGCTCAGGGGGGGCTCGGTCCCCTGGAGCCCGGGTGTGACCCCCGGGGTCGGGGCTGTCCCTGTCCCCACAGCCCCCTCCGAGCCCCCCGCTCTGCTGTGGTCCCAGTGCCTTTGGCTTCTGGGGAGGGGTCCCAGCGGGGGCTCCTCCGCCACTGCCCCCCCTTCGGTGGCTGCCAAGACACGCGGGGACACGGCGGGGCCGCGGAGGTGGCAGCGCCAGCAGAGGCCTGACCCTGCCTGAGCCGCGCGTGGAGCTGGGGAGGGGTCCCCAGCCCAGCGCCCCCTCCCTCCCCGGCCCCGAGCCCACCGGCGCTGCCGCGGTGCCCCCGGCCGGGCCTGGCGCTGCCGCCCGGGCGCGGCGGCACCTGCCAGGTGTCGCCGGGACAAAAGGCGGCGTAACCGAACCCGCCGCGTGACGTCCCCGCCGGCCCGGCTCCGGTGGCACCGCGGGGCCGCCGCGTCCCCCCCGTCTCGGCGGGACGTTCGGTGCATTCCCGGCACCGGGAATACGGGAATGTCCCCCGCCCCCCGCCGGTCCCTGCCTCCGTGCCCGCTCCCGCAGCTGCGCCGGTGACAGCCGGAGCCGGGCCATGAGCTCAGCGGGGTGCGAGGCACCGGCTGGCACCGGCGGCGGGGGGTGGGGGGGGGGGGGGACAGCCGGGGACCGCGGGTGCGGCGACAACCGGCGGGGTCGTGGCGGGGGGGGGCGCGGGTGGGAGCCGCCGCACCGGGAGCAGCACCGCGAGCTCGGGGGGGGGGGTGGAACGCGTGCGGCGGCGGCAGTCCCGGGCGGGGGGTGACAGCCTGGGGAGGGTGACAGCCGGGTGACAGCCGGGGGACGACGGCGGCGGCGGCAGCGCCGGCTCTCCGGTGCCGGCGGCTCCGATCGCGCATCTCCCCCCGCGCCGCTCCCGCCGCGCTTTCGGGGCGGCGGCCGCTTTAAAAATGCAAATCAGCCCCCTCCCCGCGCGCGGCGCGGCGGCGCCTCGGCCAATGGGAGGCGGCGGCCGCTGGCTGCGGTCACCGCTGCCGGGCGCGCTGACCAATGGCGGCGCGGCTCGGCGGGAGGGGGCGTGGCCAGCACCGCCCCCGGCGCGGTCCCGGCGCGGTCCCGGGGCGGCGGCGGCAGCGGAGCGGAGCGGGGCGGGGGCGGCGGCCCCGCAGGTGAGTCCCGCGTCCTGCCCGGAGCGGGCACCGAGCCCCGGCCCCGCACAGGGGTCCCGTCCCGGAGTGCCCCCGCCCCGCGGCCCCGCCGCGCAGCCCCCCGGCCCCGCCGTTCCCGCGCGGGCTCCCCCCGCCGCCCCCGCAGCATCGCCCCCGCCGGGGTGCGGGGGCGCAGCCCCGCGCCCCCCCCCCACATAACGCCGTACCGGCGATTCCCCCCCCCCCCCCCGCCGCGCCGTGCACCGCGCCCCGCTGCACCGCACCGCCCCGGCGCCCACCGGCGATACCGCCCCGGTGCACCGTGCAGCCCCCGCTGGCCACGAGCCCGCTCCCGGTGCTGCGGGCGGCCCCCCCGCCGCCTCCCCCCGCTGCAGGTGCAGGGCTCGGTTCAGCGCTTTCCCTCCTTTTTCAATTCTTGGTGTGCACGCCCCGAGCCCCCCGCGGTGCCTCCCGTTCCCGGGGGGGTTTTGGGGCGCGCAGCCCCCCCCCCGCTCTCCCCCCGCCTTCCCGAACCGGGGCCTCCCCCCCACTCCGGTCCCCCCGCATCCTCCGGGGGGTCCCCCGCGCCCCCCGCTGAAGGTCACGGCTGCGGGTGGCCCGAACCGCCCGGTTTTGGGGCGCGGGGGTCCCGGGGGGCCCTGCCGCAGCCCCCCCCCCAGCCCGCACCCCCCGTCCCGCTCGGGGACTCGGTGGCCGCGGCCACCGGCGGGGACTTTGGCCGGCGGCGCGTTCGTGGCGTTTGCGGCCGCCCGGGACCGGCGGGGCTGGGGGGGGGGGGGTCCTGCGGGCCCCGAGCCCCCCCCCCCCCGGACCCCTCCCGGTTTTCCCCCCCCCGTTTTTCGGGGGGAAGGGGGGGCCGCGCCGGGCCCGCCCCGCCCGTGACACAGGTGGCGGAGCCCGTGCGGAGGGACCGGGCAGCGGTGGCGGGGGGGGCTCGGAGCGGGTTTTGGGGGGGCTGCGGCGTGCCCTGACCCCCCCTTTAACCCCTGCAGACCCCCGGCACGCCGAGGATGCTCGGGGGGGCGCCGCGAACCCCCAAACAGCCCAGGGTGAGTGGGGGGGGGCCTCCCCCGGTGGCGCCAGCCAGGCGCGAATTTTTGGGGTTTCCTGTTTTTCTCCGGTGCATGATGGGGAGCGGGCCCGGGGGGGCGCAGCCCGGGGTGGGGGGCACATCTGGGGCGGGGGGGCACATCTGGGGGTGCCCCCACCGAGTGCTGGGGGGCTGCTCTGCTCGGGGACCCCCAGCTCGGCAAATCTTGGGGGAGGGGGGTCGGGACACTTTGGGTCCTTTTTCCTGCGGGGTGCGGGGGTTCCTGGGGGGTGCGGGGGTGTTCAGCGGGAATTTTTGGGGGGGCCCGGGGGCACGGGCAGGGCCGGGTGTGGGAGCAGCCGCCGCCGCACGCAGCAGCCGCTCATTTATTATTTATCTGCGTATCTGGTGTCGGGCCCAGCGCCGCCCCGGGGCCCCCCCGGTGCCCCCCCGGTGCCCCCCCGGTGCCCCCGGGTACCGCACGCCTTGGGGAGGGGTCGCCGGCGGCGAGTGGGGGGAACCCTGCGGTTTCCATGGCCACGGGGCTGCGTTTTGCCGGGAAAACCGATAAAAACGGGTGGGTGCGACCCCGCGGAGCCCCCCCCGGACCCCCCCGGTAAGGCCCCGGTGTCCCCCCAGGGCGCCGGGAGTTGAGCTGCGGGGTCCCCGCGCCGCTGCCCCCCCCCCCCCCAAGATGTCCTATTTCACCGAGCACTTCTGGGTAAGCCGGGACCCCCCCCTTGGGTGCCCCCCGCCCTTGGGTGCCCCCGCCCCTCCGTGGGTGCCCCCCGCCCTCAGAGACCCCCCCGCCCTTGGGGGAGGTGAATTTTCAAGGCCCGGCGCCTTCGTTAATGCTGTTAATTAATTAATTGGGGGGGTGGGCGGTGTGCGGGGGTGGTCTGGGGGTCTCCCAGCTGTGGTGACATCGCTGTCCCCCCCTCCCTGGGGGTCCCCAGCCCGGGGGGGGGGACGGGGGAAGTCGCGTGGCCGGCGCTTCCTGCTTCGTCGGGCGGCTGCCGCTACCTTCCTCTTCCTCCTGCCTCAGTTTCCCCTGGGGGTTCACCTGCACATCCAGCGCGGCTGAGGGGGAGGGGGGGGCGCTGAGGTGAAGCCACTTTGTGGGTGGGGGCCAGCACCCAAAATAACCCCGGGGGCTTTTGGGGTTCAGCCCAGCCCGTCCTGGGGAGCAGCTGGGGCAGGTTCTGGGTGGGGGCGGGGGGCTCAGCACCCCAATTTGGGGGGGGTTGGGCCGCTCCAGACGCTGATCCAGGTGCTCCTGGGGAAAAGGGGGTGTGGGGGTCCCTTGGGATTTGGGGTCTGAGGGTGGGGGGCTCCCCTGGCAGGGCGAGAAGAACCACGGCTTCGACGTGCTCTACCACAACATGAAGCACGGGCAGATCTCCACCAAGGAGCTCGCCGACTTCGTCCGGGAGAGGTACCCGGGGCTGGGGACAGCCTGGGGGCTCCCCTGAGCCCCCGGGGGGCTCCCCGAAACCCCGGCTCCATCCCCAATCCCCCTCCCCGCCGCCCCCAGGGCCGCCATCGAGGAGAACTACGCCAAGGCCATGGTGAAGCTGTCGAAGATGGCCACGAACGGGACCCAGCTGGGGTACGGGGGGGTGTGGGGGGGGGGGTCTGGGGCACCTTGAGGTGGCTTTGGGGACCCCGGGTGACCCTTCCGATGTGTCCCCCCCCCCCCAACCCCGAGCAGGACTTTCGCGCCGCTCTGGGAGGTTTTCCGCATCTCCTCGGACAAGCTGGCCCTGTGCCACCTGGAGCTGATGAAGAAGCTGCACGACCTCATCAAGGAGATCTCGCGCTACGGCGAGGAGCAAGGCCGGGTGCACAAGAAGGTACGGCCGGCCCCCCCCGGCCCCCCCGGCCCCCCCCGGCCCCTCCCGGCCCCCCCGGCCCCCCCCGGCCCCGGGCCCTCCCCGGCGTGCCCGGGGCCCACGCCGCTGTGCCCCGGCAGTCCAAGGAGGAGGTGTCGGGCACGCTGGAGGCCGTGCAGCTGCTGCACGGGGTGGCCCAGCTGCTGCCCAAGTCCAAGGAGAGCTACCACAGCAAGTGCCAGGAGTACGAGCGGCTGCGCAAGGAGGGCACCAGCCAGAAGGAGATCGACAAGGTGGCACCCCCAGCGTCCCTGTGCCCCCTCTCTGTGGCCCCTGTGTCCCCCTGCGTGGTCCCTGGCTCCTGTTGGGGGGTTCCTGTCCCTTCCTTGGTGGTCCCTGTGTCGCCCTCGGTGGTCGCTGTCCCCTCGTGGTGGTTCTTGTTCCTCCTCCCTGCGGTCCCTGTCACCCCACAGGGGTCCGTGTCCCTTCCCTGGTGATTCTTGACCCTCCCTCCACGGTCCTGTTGTCCCACAGTGATCCCTGTCCCCTCCCTGGTGTCCCTGTCCCCTCCCTGGTGTCCCTGTCCCCTCCCTGATGATCCCCGTCTTCCTCACGGATGGCCCCTGTCCCCTTTTGGGTGGTCCCTGTCCCATTCCTGACGATTCCTGTCCCCCCTGGCTGTCGCCTGTCCCCTCCCTGACGGTGCCTGTCCTGTCCCCGCTGTCCCCCGTGCCCGGCGCAGGCGGAGCTGAAGTCGCGGAAGGCGGGCGAGGCGCTGCGCAGGGCGGTGGACAAATACAACGCTGCCCGCGCCGACTTCGAGCAGCGCATGCTGGACTCGGCCATGGTGGGCACGGGATGGGCACGGGTGGGAACTGGGAACGGGACGGGCACTGGGAGAGGGATGGGCACTGGTGGGAACTGGGAACGGGATGGGCACTGGTGGGAACTGGGAGAGGGATGGGCACTGGTGGGAACTGGGAGAGGGATGGGATCCCTGGGGACATCCCACCCACCCCAGTCCCCCTTCCACACCCACCTGGGGACATCCCACCCACCTCACCCATCCCAGCCGCCCTTCCCTGCCCACCTGCCGATCCCTGGGGATGTCCCTCCCTTCCTGACCCCCGTTTTCCCCCATTTTTCCCCATTTTTCCCCGTTTTTCCCCGTTTTTCCCCGTTTTTCCCCGCTCCAGCGCTTCCAGGAGGTGGAAGAAGCCCACCTGCGGCACATGAAGGGGCTCATCGGCTCCTACTCCCACTCCGTGGAGGACACCCACGTCCAGATCGGCCAGGTGAGTCCCCAGGTGCGTGACCCCCTCCCCGTTCCCATTTGCCCTCTTTATTCCATGTCCCCTTCCTCTTTGTTCCCCCCAGGTCCACGAGGAATTCAAGCAAAACGTGGAGAACATCGGCACGGAGATGCTGCTCCGGAGGTTTGCCGAGAGCAAGGGCACCGGGAGAGAGCGGCCAGGTGAGGCTGGGGGGTCCCACCTGGCTGGGGATGGATCCCTGATCCAGGGTGGATCCCGGGCTGATCCATGGTGGATCCTGGGCTGATCCCAGCTGATCCTGGGCCGATCCCGGGCTGATCCGGGGTGATCCTGGGTTCATCCCGACTGATCCTGCCCTGATCCCGGGTTGATCTGGGCTGATCCCGGGTTGATCTGGCCTGATCCTGCCCTGATCCCGGATTGATCCTGGCTGATCCCACTCTCGTGGCAGGAGCGTTGGATTTTGACGAGTACCGGCTGGCTCCAGCGCAGGAAGGCAAGTACGTCTGCATCCAGCTGGGAATGCCGGGGGCTGCGGGGGCCCTTCCTCACCCCGCTCCCACCTTCCCCAGGACCCAAGAGGAGCCGGAGCAAAGCGTTCCGGATCCCGGGCTTGAGCCGTAAGGAGCGGGAGCGTGACGCTGTGTAAGGGCCTCGATCCCTGAGATCCTGCATCCCTGAGATCCTGCATCCCTGAGATCCTGCATCCCAGCTTCCCTGCACCCCGGCAGCTTTGCATCCCTGCATTGTTTCATCCCTGAATTCCCATATCCCTGAGATCCTGCATCCCTGAGATCCTGCATCCCAGCTTCCCTGCACCCCGGCAGCTTTGCATCCCTGCAATGTTGCATCCCTGCAGTGTTGCATCCCTGCATTCCCACATCCCTGCATCCCACACCCCTTCCCCCTCCACCGCCTGACTCTCCCTGTCATTCATTCCCCAGGGAATCTCCGGATAACGACCTGGTGAGTGTCCCAGCCCTGCCCCAGCGCTGCCATTCCCAGACTGGGAGCACTGGGAATGTCGGGGCGTGTCCCCGCAGGGCTGCCCGGAGGTGGACGAGGACGGATTCACCGTGCGCCCGGACATCGCCCGCAGTATCCTTGGCATGGAGCGGGGAAAACCGGGCATTTTGGGGGATCCAAGGGGAATTCCAGCCGGGGATTCTGGGGGGATCCAAGGGGAATTCCAGCCGGGCATTTTGGGGGATCCAAGGGGAATTCCAACCAGGGATTTTGGGGGATCCAAAGAGAATTCCAGCCAAGCATTTTGGGGGGATCCAAGGGGAATCCCAGCCGGGCATTTTGGGGGGATCCAAGGGGAATTCCAACCGGGGATTTTGGGGGGATCCAAGGGGAATTCCAGCCGGGCATTTTGGGGGGATCCAAGGGGAATTCCAGCCGGGGATTTTGGGGGGATCCAAGGGGAATTCCAGCCGGGAATTGCCTTGACGGGGGCTCAGGCGAGGTGGAGAACCCCGGGTGCTCCTCCAGCGACTCCGACTACGACGAGGACGAGCCGCGGAAGTTTTACGTCCACATCAAACCGGTGCAGCCGCGGGAGGCGCCCGGCAGCGCCGAGGCCGCCGTGGAGCAGCTCAAGGCCACCGTGGGAAATCTCATCCTGGCCCCCGGCGTCGGGGTGAGCCTGGGGGGCCGCGGGGACCCCCGGAATTCCCGGGGTCACCTCACCCCTGTCCCCTTCTCTTGCAGGGCACCGTCAGGAGGCAGGCGTCCCGTAAGTGGCACTGCGGGCGTGTGGTGGCCTGGGGAGGTGGCACCGAGGCTGAGAGCCACTGCTTGGGGACATCACACCCTCCCTGGGCCCCTTCCCTGGGGACATCACACCCTCCCTGGGCCCCTTCCTTGGGGACATCACACCCTCCCTGGGCCCCTTCCCTGGGGACATCACACCCTTCCCGAGCCCCCTTCCCTGGGGACATCACACCCTCCCTGGGCCCCTTCCCTGGGGACAATGCCACCCTTCCTTAAACCCAATCCTTGGGGACATCACACCCTTCCTGAGCCCCTTCCCTGGGGACATCACACCCTTCCCGAGCCCCCTTCCCTGGGGACAATGCCACCCTTCCTTAAACCCAATCCTTGGGGACAGTGCCACCTTTCCCGACCCCCATTCCCTGTCCGCTTGCCGACCCCTGGGGACACCCCACGCTTCCCGAGCCACCCCAGAGTCGCCGCGGCTCCGTGTCCCCTCATGGTGACATCCCCCCGCAGGACACGCGGCGTCCCTGACCCCGGCCTGCAGTGACACAGACCCCGAGGGGACACTGGCGGCGGGTGAGACTGGGCTGGGGGTCCTGGGCATTTGGGGGGGCACATGAGGGGTCCTGGGGTGGGGGTGCACTGCAGTGTCCCCTCTCCCCGCAGGTGACAGCACGGGGAGGGGTCTCCCGGCGGCGCAGGTGAACAGGTAGGGGACAGGGAGGGATTGGGGTGCCATGGGGTGGCCACCCCCCATCTCTGGGGGGTCCCGGGCGGGCTCTGAGCCCCCCCCCCACTCTGTCCCTGTCCCAGCGGCCCCGGGAAGCCCCCCCAGGACACGCCGCCCTCGGCCGCGCTCTTCGGGCCCCCCCTGGAGTCGGCGTTCGAGGCAGAGGAATTCCCGGGTGAGGATTTGGGGGGGCGGGACGGGACCCCCACCCCCCGGCGGGGAGGGGGGCCGCGCTCTGACCGGGGCTGTCCCGCAGCCCCCCGCCCCTACGTCCTCACCTCGTCCTCGTCGCCCTTCTCCTCCTCGTCCCCGGAGAACGTGGAGGACTCGGGGCTGGACTCGCCCTCGCACCCCGCGCCCGGCCCCTCCCCGGACTCCCGGCCCTGGACCCCCCAGCCGGGGACGCCGCAGAGCCCCGGCCCCAAACCGGACCCGCCGCCGCCCCCCGCCGGCAGCGCCTGGGCCCCCCGGCCCCGCAGCCCCTCCGGCCGCCTCCCCGAGCCCCCCGGCTTCGCCGTTTTCAGCGGCCCCGGCGCCGAGGGGCTCTGGGGGGACGCGGGGGCCGCGCCCCGGGGTCGCAGCCGCTGCCTCAGCGGCCCCGCCCCGCGAGAAGCGCCCTCGCCCGACCCCTTTGGGGACCCCCCGGCCTGGGGCAGACCCCGCAGCCCCGGCGGGGAGCAGCGCCCCCCGACGCGTCCTTCCTCCAACTCGGCCTCCTCCTCGTCCTCCTCGCCGGCCCCCCCGAGCGGGGGGGAGTCCTCCAGCCCCTCGCCCTGGGGCTGCCAAGGGCCGGGGGCCAGGCTGAGCGAGGGGGGCACGGCCGGGACCCCCCCCCTGCAGTCGGAGCCGGGTGAGTGGCGGGGGAGCGGCCCCACGTTACCCCTAAATCTGACTCCCCAACTCTGCCCCGTTATCCTTAACCCTGCCCCCCCATGGCCTCTACCTGCCCCCATTGCCCTGCACTGTGCCCCCCGTGACCCCAAACCCTGTCCCCAGTGACCCCAAACTCTGCCCCCCCAGTTACCTTGAACTGTGCCCCCCGTGACCCCAAACTCTGCCCCCCAACACCTAAATCTGCCCCCATAATGCCAAAATCTGCCCTCATCACCCCCAAGTCTGCCCCCCATCACCCCAACTCCAGCCCCCACCCCAACCCAGAACCGAGCTGAGCCCTGCCCAACTTCCCCGGGGGGGGTGTCCTGGATCCCGGGGGGGGTCCTGCCGTGTCGGGGCTCTCCCCTCACCCCCCGTTCGTGCCCCCCAGATTCTGTGCCCGCCTGGCCCAGCGCTGCCCCCCGGGACGTTCCTCTCGTGGCCCCCCCGCGCCGCTCCCGCACCAAGCGGCCGCCGGCCGGGCCGGCCGCGGGCAGCAACAGCGACCTGGTGCGGGGCCGGGCCGGGGCCGCGGGGACCCCCGGGCTGGGGAGGGGGGCGGGGACCCCCGGGAGGGGCGCTCAGACACGCTCCGGCTTCCCAGTGCTCCCAGTATGGGAATGGCAGCACTGGGAGGAGATTCCCTGGGGGAGGTGATGGGGCGGGATGGAGGGGGTGGGACTGCGGGGGTGCGGGAATTCAGGGCTGGAAGGATGTGGGAATTTGGGGATGCAGGGGTGCGGGAATTTGGGGGTGCGGGAATTCAGGGGCGCGGGGTGCAGGGGATATAGAGTTTGGGAGTTCAGGGGTGGGGGATGCAGCATTTGGGAATTCGGGGGATAGAGGATGTGGGGATGCGGGGGTGCAGGATTTTGGGAATGCGGGGGGTGCAAGGGGATGCAGGGATGTGGAATTGGGGGCGCAGGGGTGCAGACACCCACCCCCAGCCCGCCTTGCCCCGGCAGTCGCGCTCGCTGAGCCCCTCGCCCTCCTGGAGCTGCGGCCCCTCGCACTCGGCGCCCGCCAGCCTGGGCGAGCGCGGCTTCTTCGCCGCGGCCCCGCCGGCGCTCGGTGCGTGCCGGGGGGACTGGGGGGGGGGGGGGGGGTGGGGGGGGTGGGCCGGGGGGTCCCAGCCGTGCGCTGACCCCTCTGGCCCCTCGGCAGGGCTGTCGCGCGGCCCCAGCCCCGTGGTGCTGGGCTCGCAGGACGCGCTGCCCGTGGCCACCGCCTTCACCGAGTACGTCCACGCCTATTTCAAGGGGCGCGACGCCGACAGGTAACGGGGGGCGGGGGGGGGGGGGGTCCCGGGGGTCCCCGCGGCCGCCGTGCGCTGCCCGGGGCGTCCCCTGAGCGCCGGCGTGTCCCCGGCAGCTGCCTGGTGAAGGTGACCGGGGAGCTGACCATGTCCTTCCCCGCGGGCATCGTGCGCGTGTTCGGCGGCCCCGCGGCCCCGCCCGTGCTCAGCTTCCGCCTCCTCAACGCCGGCGCCATCGAGCAGTTCCTGCCCAACGCCGAGCTGCTCTACAGGTGCGGGCTCGGGGGGCGCGCTGGGCGGCGGGGGGGCGCTGGTGGGGGGCTGCTGTTGGGGTGCAGGGGGTGTCTGGGGGATGCAGGGGTCTTGGGAGGGGATGGACGCAGGGATGGGGGCGGGTTTTGGGGTGCAGGAGGGACACAGGGAGCTTGGGAGGGGATGGACGCAGGGATGGGGGCGGGTTTTGGGGTGCAGGAGGGACACAGGGAGCTTGGGAGGGGATGGATGCAGGGATGGGGGCGGGTTTTGGGGGTTCCAGGGATGCAGTGGACGCAGGGATGGGGAGCTGGCTATTGGGATTTTGGGATTCTTGGGGGTCTGGGCATGCTGGGAATGCAGCGATGGGGAGCTGAGCCTTGGGGATCCCAGCGGGCATCCTGTGGAGCTGGGTGCCGGGTTCTGGGGGTACCCAGACCCTGCTGCCCCTCTGCCCCAGCGACCCCTCCCAGAGCGACCCCAGCACCAAGGACTTCTGGCTGAACATGGCAGCGCTGACCGGGCACCTGCAGAAGCAGGCGGAGCAGAGCCCGGCCGCCTCCTACTACAACGTGGCTCTGCTCAAGTACCAGGTGAGCCCTGCGGGGCGCCCACCCCGGGCACGGGAGGGTCTCGGCGCCCCCCTGAGCCCCCCGCTGTGCCGCAGTTCTCGCGGCTGGGCCCCGGCTCGGCGCCGCTGCGGCTCTGCGTGCGCTGGGACTGCGCGCCCGGGGCCACGCGGGTCAGCGTGGAGTACGGCTACAACGCGGCCGCCCTGGCACTGCCCGTGCCCCTCGCCAACGTGCACGTCCTGCTGCCCGTGGAGGAGCCCCTGACCAACCTGCGGCTGCAGCCCGCGGCCAGCTGGTAACGGGAGCAGGGGCTGGGCTCCTGGACGGGCTGGGGGAGGAGGGGTCTGGGGTCCCAAACCTTCACGGGGTGCGTGGCACAGGGCTGGGAGCCCCAAGCTCCCCCAGGGTGGGGGGACGCAGGACGTGGGGGTCCCAAACTTCCCCAAGATGGGGACCACAGGAATGGGGTCCTGAATCTTCTCCCCAGGGTGGGAGAAGGGGGCCCTGGACTGGGAAATGGGGACACTGGTGGGGTAAGGAAAGCAGGGATGTGGGGATGGGTGGCAAGGGCTGGATCTTGGGGGTGTGGGGGCTTGAGGACACCCCGTTATCCCGGCAGGAACCTGGAGGAGAAGCGGCTGCTCTGGAAGCTGCTGGACGTCCCCGGTGCCCCGGGGCAGGGAGGTGAGGCCAGGCCCGCCCTGCTCGGGGGTCACGGGGCGGGGGCTGCGCGTCCCGACCCCCCCCCCCCAAACCCCTGCGCTGTCCCCCCAGGCTGTGGGCGCCTCTCGGCCAGCTGGGAGCCGCTGGGGGGGCCCAGTAAGCCCAGTCCCGTGGCCGCCCAGTTCAGCAGCGAGGGCAGCACCTTGTCGGGAGTGGAGGTGGAGCTGGCGGGCGCCGGGTACCGCATGTCGCTGGTCAAGAAGAGGTTTGCTACAGGTACGGCCTGGGGGGGGGACGGGGACGGGGCTGGGGGGTCCCTTCCCCACAGCCTTGGGGGGTGCGGGGTCCTCTCCCTATCCCCTGGGTCCTGGGGGAACGGGGCTCCCTTCCCTGGGGTGCACAGGATCCTTTCCCTGGGGTATTTAGGGTCCTTTCCCTGCTCCTGGGGGTGCACGGGGGTTCCTTTTCTGCTTTTTGGGGTTCATGGGGTCCTTTTCTTCCTCTTTGGGGTGCTCAGGGCCCCTTCCCTGGCGTATTTTGGGTCCTTTCCCTGCTCCTTGGGGTGCACGGGTTCCTTTTCTGCTCTGTGGGGTTCATGGGGTCTGTTTGCTGATCCTTGGGGTGCACGGGGTCCCTTCTCTGAGGTATTTAGGATCCTTTTCCTGCTCTTTGGGGTCACCCAGTTCGGTGCCTGGCCAGTTCCTCCCTGCCCACCTTTCCTCCGCAGGGATTTACCTGGCGGGGTCCTGAGCGGCTCCCGGACCCCCCCGGGCCCCCCCGGGCTTCTCCCGCGGTTGTGTGAATTGGAAACACTGGATGGAGGCGGGCCGGGGAGGGGGCGCCTCCTCCTCCTCCTTTTCCTGCTCCTCCTCCTCCTCTTCCTGTCCCCGCCGTGTCGCCGTCCCCTCGTCGTCTCCTGCTCCCCCCCCGCCGCCCTCCCCTGTGCTGTGAAGGGAGCAGGAGCTGCTCTTTTATTAAACACTTTATTTTCTAATAAATCCCCCCCTGCCGGCTCCTGCCTCCCTCCTGCCGCGGCGCCAATCCCACGTTTCCATATTCCCATAAATCCCATAAATCCCATATTCCCATAAATCCCACGTTCCCATATTCCCATAAATCCCATAAATCCCACGTTCCCATATTCCCATAAATCCCACATTCCCATATTACCATAAATCCCATAGGCCCACATTCCCACAAATCCCATATTCCCATATTCCCATAAATCCCATATTCCCACAAATCCCACATTCCCACATTCCCATATTTTCCCATCCCAATCCCAATTCTGCCATGGAGGGGGAGGGCAAGGGAAAAAGGGGTGTAGGAGCCGATGGGGTGGGGGGGGTCGCGATGTGGGGGCCGCGTCCCCCCACGCTGCCCCCTCAAAGCACAGGGAAGCATCGCCGTGGCTTGGGGTCCCGATGGGATTCTGGGCGGGGCTACCCCCGAGTTTTGCTCCGCCCATCCCGCAGCGCCTCGATTTTGGGGGACAGCGCCCCAAAAGCGGGTCTGGCGCCGGGGGCGAAGGCCCAGCAGCTCATCATCAGCGCGTACACCTGGGGGGGGGACAAGGGACACGGCGAGGCCATCAGGGGAGGGGGGGCACCCCGGGGACCCCCCCGGCAGCCCCGGGGCAGCGGTGTCACCTCCGAGGGACAGCCGGCGGGGGCCGGGAGTCGCCGGTTGTCCTTGAGCAGCTCCAGCAGGTGGCAGATGATCTGCGCCGGCCTCGCGGTGCCCATCATCCGCAGGAATTCCTGCGGGCACGGGGGACGCCCGTGAGCTCCGGGAGCGCCGGGACACCCGTGAGCTCCGGGACACGCGGGAGCGCCGGGACACCCGTGAGCTCCGGGACACGCGGGAGCACCGGGACGCCCGTGAGCTCCGGGACACGCGGGAGCACCGGGACACCCGGGAGCGCCGGGACACCCGGGAGCGCCGGGACACGCGGGAGGGCCGCGGGGGGCTCGTCCCGGAGGGAATGACGCCTCCTTTTCGGGGGAAACGTCACCTCCGAGGGGCTCTTGCTCTTGGAGCTGTAGGTGAAGAGCTCGTAGAGGAGCACCCCGAAGCTCCAGGTGTCGGAGGCGCAGGAGAAGATGTTGTCAGCCAGGGATTCCGGAGCGTACCTGCCGGGAAAAACGCGTTCTGGGCTCTGGGAAAAGGGGATCCCGAGCTCCGGGAAAAGCGGGTTCTGAGCCCCGGGAAGAGCGGATTCCAAGCCCCGGGAAAAGGGGACCCTGGGCTCTGGGAAAAGGTGATCCTGAGCCCCGGGAAAAGTGGATTCCAAGCCCCGGAAAAAGCAGATCAAAAGCAGATCCTGAGTCTCCGATCCCGCTGGAATTCCAGCCCTCCCCGTGTGCCCCCCTCACCAGAAAACGGGGCTCTGGCCGGGCTCCCGCACCACGTAGTAATCCTTGTCCTGCGGGAGCAGCTTGGCCAGCCCGAAGTCGCCGATCTTGACGTGGCTGTCGCTCTCCACCAGGATGTTCCTGCTCGCCAGGTCCCGGTGCACGCAGCGCTGCGCCCCCAGGTACTCCATGCCCTGCGGGGAGGCGGCCGCTCGAGGGGAGCGGGGACACGGCAGCGTCCCCAGGGCTGGGCAACCCCCGGCTGAGGGTCCCTGGGGGCTCATCCCGGCTGGACAATGACCCGTGGGTGACCCACGGCATTGCTCCGGCCAGCACGGAGCCGCTGGCAGGGACAGGACCCAGGGCTGGCCACGACCCGTGGGTGACCCTTGGCATCGCCGCGGCCCCATCCCGGGACAGCAGCACCCCCGTTTCCCCCGTGCCCGCCCCGACCCCACCTTGCAGATCTGCCAGGCGTAGAGGAGCAGCGTGCTGTGCTCCAGGCGGGGCTGGTTCTTCTGCAGGAAATCCCGCAGGCAGCCGTTGGGCAGGAACTCCATCACCAGCCGCAGCCCGCGCATCCCTGCGGCCAAACCCAGCGCCGCGGTGGCCGGAGCCGGGACCGGGGACCCCTGCCCCATTCCCTGCCCCTTTCCTTGCCCCATTCCTGCCCCATTCCCAGTGTTCCCCGCCCTGCTCCCTGCTCCATTCCCTGCCCCATTCCTGCCCCATTCCCAGCCCTGCTCCCTGCCCCATTCCCTGCCCTATTCCTGCCCCATTCCCAGCCCCATTCCCTGCCCCTTTTCTTGCCCCATTCCCAGTGTTCCCTTTCCCATTCCCAGCCCCATTCCCAGCCCCATTCCCTGCCTGCTCCTTGCCCCATTCCTGCCCCATTCCCAGTGTTCCCCGCCCTGCTCCCTGCTCCATTCCCTGCCCCATTCCTGCCCCATTCCCAGCCCTGCTCCCTGCCCCATTCCTGCCCCATTCCCAGTCCCATTCCCTGCCCCATTCCCTGCCCCTTTTCTTGCCCCATTCCCAGTGTTCCCTTCCCCATTCCCAGCCCTGTCCCATTCCCTGCCTGCTCCTTGCCCCATTCCTGCTCCATTCCCAGTGTTCCCGGCCCCATTCCCAGCCCTGCTCCCTGCCCCATTCCCTGCTCCCTGCTCCATTCCCAGCCCCATTCCTGCCCCATTCCCAGCTCACCACGGCTGTAGCAAACGCCCCGGTACCGGACAATGAAGTCGTGCTGCAGCGAGTGCAGGATTTGGATCTCCCGCTCAAAATCCCGAATTTCCTTGGCCGAATCCTGCTGCAGCTTCTTCACGGCCACCAGCTCGCCCGTGCTGTCGCCCAGGGGGTCGTAGCGGCACAGCTCCACGCTCCCGAAATTCCCCTGGGTGCGGGGAACTGCATGTTGGGGTGCCCCCACATCCCCAGCGCCTTATCCCTCCCAAAATCCCCCCACACGCTCAGGAATCGTTTCTCAGCGCAGCCGGGATGTCCCACACCCCAAATGCGGGAAGGGAAGAGCGGCTGCGCTGAGTTTTGGGCTTCGGGGTCTCTGCTGTGCCCCCACCTTGCCCAGCAGCGAGATGTACTTGAGGTGCCGCTCCTGGAAGTGCTCGGGATCCCGGCTCATGGCCAGGGAATCGCACCCCCAGAAGCCGTCCCGGAGCGTCACATCCGCGGGGGACAGGTCCGAGAGCAGCTCGTAGTCTGTGGGAGGGGGGCGTGAGGCCGCTGCGGGGTCCCCGGTGCCCCCCCAGCCCGTCCCGGCGCCCACCGGAGGTGATGAGGCTGTTGAGGTCGCGGATGAGGGCGCGGAAGCAGGGCCGGCGCTGGGGCTCGTACTCCATGCACTGGGCCACCAGCGTGGCCAGCTCCGGCCACTTGGGAGCCGGGAGCTGCTGGCGGCCCTGGTAGAATTCCAGCTTCTGTGGGAGAGGGGGATCAGGGGCTGTGGGACCCCCAAAGAGCCCCCGAACGGCTCCGAGCTGGGGGGGGGTGCAGTGGGATGGGGCAGGAGAGGTGGGATGGGATCCATAGCAGGGAATGGGATGGGAATAGGGGATGGGAATTATGTGATTTATGGGATGGGATGGGATGGAATTGGGCAGGGAAGAAGGGCTGGGATGTAGCAGGAAGGGACAGGAGGGTTGGGAAAGGAAGGTCTGGATACAGTGGGATGGGGGGGAGGTTTGGGATCGAGTGGGATGGGACAGGAGGGTCAGGATGGGACAGGAGGGTTGGGACAGAACGGGATGGGGCAGGAGGGTCAGGAGGCAGCAGGATGGGGCAGGAGGATCGGGATCCAGCAGGATGGGGCAGGAGGGTCAGGATCCAGCAGGATGGGGCAGGAGGATCGGGATCCAGCGGGATGGGGCAGGAGGATCGGGATCCAGCAGGATGGGGCAGGAGGATCGGGATCCAGCAGGATGGGGCAGGAGGATCGGGATCTAGCGGGATGCTGGGATCAGCCTCACCCTCTGGGGCTCCAGCAGGCTCAGGGGCATGTTCCCCCCACTGAAGATCTCCCAGAGGGTGGCTCCGAAGCCCCACTTGTCGGCCGGCAGCGCCAGGCTCCCGGGGTCGCTGACGCACTCGGGGGCCACCCACGGGATCCTCTCCACCAGCACTGTGGGGTGCCCGGCCCCACTCAGCACCCACCGGGGCCCGGCACCCCCAGGACCCCCCCCCCGGGACCCCCTCACTCACTGTCCCGGGCCAGGACGGTGACGCTGACCCCGGGGTCGTTGAGTTTGATGAAGGGGGGGCTCCCCCCGGCCGCATCCCCCTCCCGCGCCAGCAGCACCTTCTTAGCGGAGACGTTCCCGTGCGGGATCTTCTTGTCCTCCTGGATGGGGGGAAGGGGGTCGGGACCCTCAGGGTGGTCCCACGCACTGGGGTGGGCTGGGGGAGCACCAGGGATGGGTGGGGGCTGTGGGATGGGGATCCAGGGGATCCGTGGGATGTGGGGGCTGTGGGATGTGATATGGATCCATGGGATTTGTGGGACACAGATATTTAGGATCCATGGGACACAGACACATGGGATCTGTGGGATATGGATGTGTGGGATCCACAGGACATGGACACATGGGATCTGTGGGATATGGATGTGTGGGATCCACAGGACATGGACACATGGGATCTGTGGGATATGGATGCTTGGGATCCACAGGACACGGATATTTGGGATCCACAGGACATGGACACATGGGATCCATGGGATATGGATGTGTGGGATCCACGGGACACAGATATTTGGGATCCACAGGACATGGACACATGGGATCTGTGGGTTATGAATGCTTGGGATCCACAAGACATGGATATTTGGGATCCACGGGACATGGACACATGGGATCCATGGGACATGGATATTTGGGATCCATGGGACACGGACACATGAGATCCATGGGATATGGATGTTTGGGGTCCACGGGACACGGACACATGGGATCTGTGGGATATGGATATTTGGGATCCATGGGACACGGATATTTGGGATCCATGGGACACGGACACATGGAATCCATGGGATATGGATGCTTGGGATCCACAGGACACGGATATTTGGGATCCACGGGACACGGACACATGAGATCCAGGGGATATGGATGCTTGGGATCCACGGGACACGGATATTTGGGATCCATGGGACACAGACACATGAGATCCATGGGACATGGATATTTGGGATCCATGGGACATGGACACATGGGATCCGTGGCCATGGCCTCCTGGGAGCCGTGCATGCGCAGCTGCTGCAGGGTCCGGGCGCAGGGGACCCAGGGGACGCAGACTGTGGAGATCCACGGGACAGGGACACGGGAAAGCCACGGACCGTGGACAGCTGGGAGCTGCAGGACGCCGCCGTGGGCTCACCAGGTAGTTGAGGGCGTAGGCCAACTGCTTGGCCACCGTCAGCTTCCAGCCGGTGGTCACCGCGCCCCGGTTCTTGCGCAGGTACAGGTCCAGGGGCCCGTGCCGGACGTGCTCCTGCACCATCACGCCTGGGGGCCACCCGGGGGGTCAGGGGGTGCCCACACTGGGCTCAGGGGTGCCCACACTGGGCTCAGGGGTGCCCAGGTGGCACCGTGGCCACCACCCCGCCGGACACTCACTGTCCTTGCCGAGGCTGACGCCGTGCAGCAGCACCAGGTGTTTGTGGGAGAGCTGGCTCATGGTGCTGGCGGCCTCCAGGAAGGACTGGGACAGGGACAGAGGGCTCAGGGCGGGCCTTAGGGACCCCTAGGTGACATCGTGGAGGTGGCAGTGCCACCCCCTCACCTCCAGGCAGTTGCGGTGGCTGCTGTCCATGACCTTGAGCACCACCGGGGTCTGGCGGGGTCCGTCCTCCTCGTCCTGCTCCCGTTTGACGCCTTGGTAGATGTGGGTGAAGGAGCCCTGGCCCAGGCTCTCGCCCTGGGGGACACGGGGACATTGCCAGGGGGTCCCTGTCCCCCCGTGCCACCCCCCCGTGGCCCTGCCCTCCCCCGTACCCGTGTCAGGCTCTGGGGGTCGATCTTGTGGAACATCATCTGGTGGAGGCTGCGGCGCCGGGGGACAGGAGGGGACCCGGGGGGACAGGGGACCCCGCTCCGAACGATCAGCAGGTTGGACTTCTCTGGGGGGCCAGAGCGGGCGTGAGGGGGGGCTCGGGCAGGGGACCCCCACCTGGTGACCTCACACAGCCGCCCTGTGATGGCACAGCCCAGTCTGTGACCTCACAGCAACTCTGTGACATCATAGCAGCTCTGTGACATCATAGCCAGCTCCGTGACATCACAGTCACTGTGTGACATCACAGCTGCTCTGTGACATCACAGCAACTCTGTGACATCATAGCCAGCTCTGTGACATCACAGCTGCTCTGTGACATCACAGCCAGCTCGGTGACATCACAGCCACTCTGTGACATCATAGCCGCTCTGTGACATCCCAGCAACTCTGTGACATCATAGCCAGCTCTGTGACATCACAGCTGCTCTGTGACGTCACAGCCACTGTGTGACATCACAGCTGCTCTGTGATCTCACAGCAACTCCGTGACATCATAGCCAGCTCTGTGACATCATAGCCATTGTGGGACCTCACAGCCTCTCTGTGACATCATAACCATCTCTGTGACATCACAGCTGCTCTGTGACATCACAGCCGCTCTGTGACATCACAGCAACTCCGTGACATCACAGCCGCTCTGTGACGTCACAGCCCGCTCTGTGATGTCACAACCACTGTGTGACATCACAGCAACTCCGTGACATCACAGCCGTTCTGTGACGTCACAGCACCCCCTCTGCGATGCCCCGCGGTGTCACCTTTGGCCCGGGGGGGACAGGCGACCTCCAGGCGCATTGGTGCCCCCTCGGCCTGCAGCCCCCGGTGCCCGTAGGTGCCCAGCAGCTCCCGCAGGCTGCAGAACCGCCGCGCCACCCCCGACAGCCACAGGTGCCCGTCCTCGTCCCGGCGGATCCGGCACCGCTTGTAATCCCGGCCGGAGCGGGTCTGCGGGGGAAGCGCCGGGGTCAGCACCGCCCGGGATCCCCGGCACCCCCTGCCCGCTGCCCGGGGGTCTCACCTGCACGCACACGGTCAGCAGGTAACTGTCGAAGTCCTGGGGGCTGCGGCGCAGCAGGAACAGCCCCGGGGCACCCCCGGCCGCCTCCAGCTTGTTCACCGCGAACTCGGCGCTGCCAAGGGCAGGGACGGCCGTGGTGCCCCTCGGGGACATCGCGGGCACCCCCTGTGCCCACCCCTGTGCCCACCCCTGTGCCCACCCCTCCCCAAACCCAGCAGATCCCCGCGGGGACCCGCCCGTGCCGGGGGTGGTCCCGTCCCCTCCCTCCCCGCGTCCCCCCGGGCTCGGGGGTGCCCAGCGGGTCCCGGTACCCACCTGATGGGCCCGTGGCACTGGTTCTCCAGGTCCTCCAGCAGCCGCGGCGGTGCCACCTCCCTGCAGAAGTAGTGCTGGGCATCCGCCGTCAGCCGGTAGTAGCCATCGAGCAGGGCCACGAAGGAACGAGCCTCCCGCAGCGTGGCGAACTCCACCTCCTGTGCCGGCCTTGGTGTCACCCCCCTTGTCCCCTGCGGCCCGCCCGGGGCTCCCCAAACCCTTCCCGAGCTCACCAGCACCCGGTTGTCCGCCTTGGTGACGGTGACGAGCCGGTTCTCCACGGGGCCGCCGTCGCGGCCCGCCGCCTGCTTGATGCTGATGTCGGCGATGTCGGGGAAGTCGCAGAAGTGCTGGCGGCTCTGCGAGGGGACAGCGAGGGTGACGACCCCGTCCCCCAGCGCCCCGCAGCGCGCCCAGCCGCCCCGGAGCACCTCGGAGCCGCCGCAGCTCCAGGCCACGCCGCTGTCGCCGGACACGTGGATGGCGACGGGCGCCGCGGATCCGGGGGAGCGCACGTGGAAAATCTCCTCGCTGCGGCGGCGCTGGAGCCGCTCCAGGTCCAGCAGGTACTTGAGCTTCAGCTGCGGCCCGTCCGCGTGGCAGCCCCCGAGGCGCCGCAGGGATTTGCCGAAGCGGCGGCGGAGGCGCTTGCGGGTCACGAAGTTGTGCTGCTGGATCTGCGAGCGCAGCGGCGCCGGCAGGCACGACTTGTAGCTGCGGGGAGCGGAGCGGCGCGTCCAGGGGGGCCGGGCTGTCCCCGGGGGTGCCACATTGTCCCCGGGGGTGCCACACATGGGATTCAGGCTCTCCCCATGGGTTTTGGGCTGTCCGCATGGGTGTCACACTGTCCCCATGGGTTTTGGGCTGTCCCCAGGCATGCTTTACTGTCCCCATGGGTGTCTCACTGTCCCCAGGGGTGTCACACTGTCCCCATGGGTGTCACATTGTCCCCAGGAGTGTCACATTGTCCCCATACGTGTCTCACTGTCCCCATGGGTGTCACACTGTCCCCATGGGTTTTCAGCTGTCCCCGGCCATGCCGGGCTGTCCCCAGGGGTGTCACACTGTCCCCATGGGTGTCTCACTGTCCCCATGGGTGTCACACTGTCCTCAGGAGTGTCACATTGTCCCCATAGGTGTCTCACTGTCCCCAAGGGTGTCTCACTGTCCCCATGGGTGTCACATTGTCCCCATGGATGACACACTGTCCCCATAGGTGTCTCACTGTCCCCAGGGGTGTCACACTGTCCCCATGGGTGTCACACTGTCCCCAGGAGTGTCTCACTGTCCCCAGGCACGCTGGGCTGTCCCCATAGGTGTCACACTGTCCCCAAGGGTGTCTCACTGTCCCCATAGGTGTCACATTGTCCCCATGGGTGTCTCACTGTCCCCAGAGGTGTCACATTGTCCCCATGGGTGACACACTGTCCCCATAGGTGTCTCACTGTCCCCAGGAGTGTCTCACTGTCCCGCGGGTGCCACTGTCCCCTGTCTCACCTGACGTGGCTGCACACCTGCGCGGGGCTCTGCCGCTGCTCCTTGGCGATGCGCAGCATGTCCAGCACGGCCAGGCTCAGGCACTGCTCCTGCGTGGGCAGGCTCAGCCCCACGGCCACGCGGCCCCCGATGAAATCGCTGCGGGACTGGGCGGGGCACGAGGCTCGGGGGGGCTCTCCCATCTCCCGAGACCCCCCCCCAGCCGTGCCCGTGTCACCCTCGTGTCCCAGAGCCCCCGGGAGTCACATCCTGCCCAGGCTCTGCTTCCCCGTCCCCGTGGCGTGTCCCCCCCAGGGGACGGTGACCCCATCTCGGCAACTTGGGCTGCCCCGTGCCCACTGTCGGGTGGCCACGAGCAGCTCCAGGTGAGCCGTGGAAGAGGACCCGCATGCCCCGGGCACCGGTGGGCACTGGAGGAGGAGGAGGAGGAGGAGGAGGAGGAGGAGGAGGAGGAGGAGGAGGAGGAGGAGGAGCCAGGCTGGCAGCGCTCACCTGGGCGAACAGGTAATCAATGACGGGGTAGTCCAGGACGGGGCTGGCCCGGCCCTTCAGCAGCTGAAAGCGGTGGGACTGTCCCAGTCCGCACCAGTTGGGGAAGAAGAACCTGATGGGGACAGCGGAGGGGTCTCAGCGCTGCGTCCCCCAGAGAGCACGACCCCAAGAGCTGTCAGGGAAGGCCGGGAGCCGCGCTGGGGCCGCACCTGATCCTGTACACCACGACCTGGCTGCGGGACTCGTCCACGCTGAACACGTGGTTGGGGGGGAACCAGCAGCTCAGGTCCTCGGTGGCCAGGGCGAAGAGCGGGTGGCACACGGGCAGCACGCCTGGGCACCGACAGCGGGGCTGGGACCCGAGCCCGGGGACAGGGCCTCAGCTCGGGGCTGAGACCCCACATCCACAGCCAGGATCCCCCGTCGAGGATGTGCACAGCACCCTGAGCCCATCAGCGGGAGCCTGGACCCCACAGCCAGGACCCAAACCCCACAGCTGGGGTTCAGGACCCCACTTTGATGTAAGTACAGGACCCTGAGCCCAGAGCCAGGACCCCAAACCCAGAGCTGGAACCCCAGGCTCAGAGCCAGGACCAGAACCCCACTGCTGGGATCCAGAGCCCACAGCCAGAACTCCCTGCTGAGGATGAGCACAGGACCCCATTTCCAGAGCCAGGACCCCGTACCCACATCCAGGACCCTGTACCCACAGCCAGGACCCCGTACCCACACCCAGGACCCCATTTCCATAGCCAGGACCCCATTTCCACAGCCAGGACCCCGTACCCACAGCCAGGACCCCATTTCCACAGCCAGGACCCCGTACCCACACCCAGGACCCCATTTCCACAGCCAGGACCCCATTTCCACAGCCAGGACCCCGTACCCACAGCCAGGACCCCGTACCCACACCCAGGACCCTAAAGCCACACCCAGGACCCCGTACCCACACCCAGGACCCCATTTCCACAGCCAGGACCCTAAACCCACACCCAGGACCCCGTACCCACACCCAGGACCCCATTCCCACATCCCGGACCCCCCACCCAGGGAGGTGCCCCGAGCCGCCCGGGCCCGGCGCTCACCGCAGGCTTTGGCAGCGCGCACGCAGAGCTCCTCGGCCGTGTACTCGCCGAAGGTGAAGCTGAGCGTGCCCGCGGCGCTGCCCGGGGCTCGGCGCGGGGCGGGCGCCCGGTGGTACAGGAACACCTGCAGGGTGCCGCTCTCGGCCGAGGAGAGGCTGCAGGAGCGGCCCCCGATCAGCGGCGTCTCCTCGCCCAGCGGGGCCATGGCGGGCGCTGCAAGGAAAGGGGGGCTCGGAGTGACCCTCTTGTCCCACCCTCAGCCCTGCGATGGGCCCCTCCTGGGAAGGCGGCAGGGGGAAACTGAGGCACGCGGTTGGATATGCCGCTCCTCCTCCGCCTCAGCGCTCCCGGTGTGAGCGGGGAGGTCCCAGCTCCATCCCCGGCTCCATCCCGGCTCCATCCCGGCTCCATCCCCCGCTCCATCCCGGTTCCATCCCGGGCTGGCCGCACCCCCGGAGCCCCCCCCGGTACCTCTGCCGTGCCGGGGGCCTGGGGCGGGGGTCCCGGACGGGCTGCGCTGCCAGCTCGGGGTTCTGGGGGTGCGTAGGTGGCTGCGAGATAAAAAATCCCCGGGCGACTTCCTTCCTGCCCGAGGCCTCCGGGGCGTGCGGCTTCCTGGCAGGGGAGGGGGGACAGAATGCGACACCCCAGGGCACAGCCAGGGGTGTCGGGAGGGTGAAGGGCTGAAAACCTGGGCGCCCCCGGGGACCCCTCTGGGCACCGCCGGGGACCCCTCTGGGCACCGCCGGGGACCCCTCTGGGCACACCCAGGGACCCCTCTGGGACACCCAGGGACCCCTCTGGGCACCCCCAGGACCTCTGGGCACCTCCGGGGACCCCTCTGGGCACCCCCAGGACCTCTGGGCACCTCCGGGGACCCCTCTGGGCACCTCCGGGGACCCCTCTGGGCACCCCCCGGTGCTGGCGCCGTGGGTACCACAGGGACGGGGGATGCTCTGTCTGGCCACCTCAGCCAGGGTGCTGCCAGCCCCCCCCGCCCCCCATTGCTGCCACCCCCAGAGCCCCTCCTGGCCCCGTCCTGCCGCGGTGCCACCGCGGGGCTGGGCGTGTGCCAGCCCCGGGCCCGTGTGGCGTGGCACGTCCCCGCCCGGCGGATGTGGCCCAAACTCGTTGTTTTTTCCCCTGGAGCTGCTCCAACCCCGCTCGGCGAGGAGGGGAAGGGGTCCTGCCCTGCCTTGTTCCTCCCCGGGGACACGTGGTGGGGACAATGCCACCTCCAGGGCTGGAGGCAGGGACAGGGACCCTCGTCTGCCCGGTGGGGACCTGGGAGGGACGGAGACCTCGCGGGGATGGATCAGAGGGGACGGGTCCTTCGTGGTGACACCTGGGAGGGGACAATGCCTCCATGGTGACATCTGGGAGGGGACAGTGACCTCGTGGTGATGACCTGGAGGGGACAGTGACCTTGCAGTGACACCTCGGAGGGGACAGTTCCTCCGTGGCCACACCCTGGAGGGGACGGTGCCCCCGTGGTGACACCCTGGAGGGGACTGTGCCCCCGTGGTGACACCTCGGAGGGGACGGTGACACATCAGAGGCCACACTGCCCGCACAGCAGCTCTGTCCCCACCTCAGGGCGGTTGCCCTGCCCCAGCCCCAACCTCACCCGCGGGGGTTTGGGGCAAGAGCGTGGAAATCCCCAAACCTGTCCGGGCCCGGGCGGGACAAAGTGGCGTTGGTGGCAGGGAATGAGGAAGCGGGGCCAGCCCCACGCCCGGTGCCACGTATCTCGCCAGGAGCCACCGCGTGTTCCGCCACCGCCGCGCTGCCGGGGCTCAGCGCCGGGCCCGGAGCTCCGCGGCACCGCGGCGGCGCGGGAGGGAAGGGGTTACGGCCGCGGCCGCCGACAGCTCCATCCTCCCCGCCGCGGGTCCCTCCCCGACTGCCTGATCCTGCCTCCCACCGGCTGGAGCAGCTCGAGGCACGGCCGGGCCCTCGACACCTCCGGGGACGCGGCAGGGACCCCTCCCCGCGGACCCCGGGCAGCCCCCGCTCGGCTCCTTGGGCTCGGTCCAGCCGGTCCGTCCCGCTCCGCCGGCAAACAACCTGCTCCTTCTGGGGTAAAGGTTTCCTTCGGGTTTGTTGTTTGTTCCCCTCGGCTGGAGATAAATTTGGCTCCGCCGGAGGCTCTGCCCCTCCTTGTTTGTGCTGCTCTGGGGAGGGGTCGCTCCCTCCCGGCCGCGTCCCTTTGGGCGCCGACGCCTCCCCGGAGCCGGTGGCCGGAGCAGCCGGACCCGGGAGGGATCGGGGCAATTCCCCCGCCGAATTCTGGCTGTTCCTCCTCGGACTCTGCCCTTTCGCACCCCTTGGCGCAGCCCCTGCCTGGGAAGGGCACGGAGGGCACGGGGTGGGGCACAAAATCCCCGCTCCTGCTTTCCTCTGGCCGAGCCCATTCCCAGGAATTCTCTCTCCCTCCAGTCTCCCCCCTCGGATGCGCCGCTGCCGCCGAGCCCCGGCCTAACCCCGCGCCGAGTCCCCGCGTCCCCAGCCTCCCGCAGGTGCCCCGTTTGGGGTCCCCCCCGCCCTAAGCGACCATGCCAGCTCCGCAGGGACCCCAGGACGTGCGGGACCTCACCTTCAGCCCGTGGGATTACGGAGTCTTCGCGCTGATGCTGCTCATCTCCACGGGCATCGGGCTCTTCCACGGGCTGGCCAAGGGCGGCCAGAAAACCTCGGAGGATTTTTTCACGGGCGGCCGGCGGATGACGGCGCTGCCCGTGGGGCTGTCGCTGTCCGCCAGCTTCATGTCGGCCATCCAGGTGCTGGGGGTGCCGGCCGAGGCGTTCCGCTACGGAGCCAAATTCCTCTGGATGTGCCTGGCGCAGCTCATCAACAGCGCGCTCACCGCGCAGCTCTTCCTGCCCGTCTTCTACCGCCTGGGGCTCACCAGCACCTACGAGGTGGGCACGGCGGGGACACGGGGGGACACGGCGGGCCACGGGGGGACACGGCGGGGACACGGCTGGGGGGCGTCCCGCCGAGGTGCCGAGCATCGCCGCCAACGGCTCCGGGCTCAACTCGGCGGAGCGAGACCCCCCCCACTCAGCCCCGCGGGGTGCGGACCCCGCTCCTCCTGCCCCGGGGTGCTGGGGGGGGGGTCACTGTGTGCCCCCCAACCCCGCGGGACCCCGCTCCTCCTGCCCCAGGGTGCTGGGGGGGTCTCACTGTGTGCCCCCCAACCCCGCGGGACCCCGCTCCTCCTGCCCCGGGGTGCTGGGGGGGGGGGTCACTGTGTGCCCCCCAACCCCGCGGGACCCCGCTCCTCCTGCCCCGGGGTGCTGGGGGGGTCTCTCCCAGACCCTCTCACCCCCTGCCCCGGGGTTCCGGGGGTCACTGCGTCTCCCCGCACCCCGCGGGACCCCGCTCGCCCTGCGCGGGGTTCTGGGGGTTCCTCCAACCCCCCTGAGCCGCTGGTCAGGGCTCACTCCGGGCTGGCCCCGACGCGCTCCTGTCCTTGTCGCAGTACCTGGAGCGGCGCTTCAGCCGGAGCGTGCGGCTCTGCGGGACCGTGCAGTACGTGGTGGCCACGGTGCGTGTGCGGGGACAGCGCGGGGACAGCGCGGGGACAGCGCGGGGCTGGCAGCGGCGCTGCCCTGAGCCCCCGGGCGGCCCCGAGCTCGTGTTTTGGCTGGCTGCGGGCGAGCGCGGCGCGGCGGGAGCGCTGCTCGGAGAGAAAAGCCGCGCTCTTGGCGCAGCGCCGTCCCCGCCGCGCCCCTGCCGGGGGACGGGGCGCTGAGCCCCCCTCTTCCCGCAGATGCTCTACACCGGCATCGTCATCTACGCGCCCGCCCTGATCCTAAACCAAGGTGTGGGGTGGCGCGGGGGGGGGGGGGGGGTCGCTCCCCGTCCCTGTGTCCCCCCCCCCCACCCCGGGTGACAATTCCCCACCTCAGCACCTTCCCTTCTCCTCCAGTGACCGGGCTGGACATCTGGGCCTCGCTGCTGTCCACGGGGGTCATCTGCACCTTCTACACCACCATAGTGAGCGCGGGAGGGCTGGGGGGTCCCGGGGGTCTCCCGGAGGTGTCCCGGGGGATTCCGGAGGTGTCCCGGTGTGTCCCGGGGGTGTCCAGAGGATCCCAGGGGTCTCCCGGAGGTGTCCCGGTGTGTCCCGGGGCGTCCCGGGGTGTCCGGGGGATCCCGGAGGTGTCCCGGGGGTGTCCCGGGGTGTCCCGGGGGTCGCCCGGAGATGTCCCGGGGAATCCCGGGGCGTCCCGGGGGTCTCCCGGAGATGTCCCGGTGTGTCCCGGGGGTGTCCCGGGGTGTCCCGGGGTGTCCCGGGGGTGTCCCGGAAATGTCCCGGTGTGTCCCGGGGTGTCCCGGTGTGTCCCGGGGGTGTCCCGGGGGTGTCCCGGGGTGCCCCGGGGGTCTCCCGGAGATGTCCCGGTGTGTCCCGGGGGTGTCCCGGTGTGTCCCGGGGTGTCCCCGGCGCTCAGCCGCGGCTCGCTGTGGCGCAGGGCGGGATGAAGGCTGTCATCTGGACCGACGTGTTCCAGGTGCTTGTGATGCTCGCGGGTTTTGTCGCCATCGCCGTCCGCGGGGCGCTGCTGGTGGGGGGTCCCGCCGCGGTGCTGAGCATCGCCGCCAACGGCTCCAGGCTCAACTTCGCCGAGTGGGTACCCCCAGACCCCGCGGGACCCCGCTCCCCCTGCCCCGGGGTGCTGGGGGGTCACTCCCGAGGGGTCTCCCCCAGCCACCATCCCCCTGCTCTGGGATCTGTGGGGTCACTCCCGGCCCCCCTCACCGCCCTCCCCCGGATCTGTGGGGTCGCTGCCGGGCCGTGCCCCCCCTGACCCGGCCCCCGGGCCGTGCCCCCCCTGACCCGGCCCCCGGGCCGTGCCCAGCTTCAGCCCGGACCCGCGGAGCCGCTACACGGTGTGGACGTTCGTGCTGGGCGGGACGCTGCTCTGGCTCTCCATGTACGGCGTCAACCAGGCGCAGGTGCAGCGCTACGTGGCCTGCAGGAGCGAGAGGGAGGCCAAGATGTGAGTCCGGGACCCCTCGGGACCCCCGGGAACTCCCCGGATCCCCTCGGGACCCCCGGGACCCCCGGGAACTCCCCGGATCCCCTCGGGACCCCCGGGATCCCCGGGAACTCCCCGCATCCCGCGCTGGGGGTCGCAGCGGGGAGGGGATGCTCTGGGGGGGGCGGGGGGTTTGTCCCCTGCCTGGGTCGTTGTGTGGGGGCAGTGCCCTGCAAGGACCTGGCACAGCCCCTGCAAGGACCCTGCACCCCCTTATGGACCCTGAATTCACCCGAAACCCCTGCACAGAGCCTGCAAGGACCCTACAAGGACCCTGCACCGTTTTTTGGACCTTGACTTGACCTGACAGCCCTGCCCAGACCCTGCCAGGACCTTGCACCCCGTTATGCATCCTGAATTCCCCTGACACCCCTGCCAGGACCTCGCACCCCTTTATGCACCCTGAATTCCCCTGACACCCCTGCCAGGACCTCGCACCCCTTTATGCACCCTGAATTCCCCTGACAGCCCTGCCAGGACCCGACACTCCCGCACTGTCTGAGCCCCCCCCGTGTGGCCCCAGCCCCCTGCCAGGACCTGGCACGGCGGCAGTGCCCCTGGCAGGGCCCTGAGCCGCCCGTGCCCGCAGGGCGCTGCTGGTCAATCAGGCGGGGCTGTTCTGCATCGTGGCCAGCGCCGTGGCCTGCGGGCTCGTCATGTTCGCGCTCTATCGCCACTGTGACCCGCTGCTGGCCGGAGCCATCGCCGCCCCCGACCAGGCACGGCCCCCCCCGGGACCCCCCCCTCCGCGCTCCCAGGGGGTTTTGGGGTCCCACAGGACCGCGATCCCCACGGGACAGCCCGAGGCTGTGGGGTCAGAGGGGGTTTTGGGGTCCTCCAGGATCCTCATCCCTCCAGAACCCCCGGAGGCAGTGGGGTGGGAGTTTGCGGGGCTCCCAGGCGGTTTTGGGGTTCAGATCCTTTCCAGCACCCTCTGAGGCAGTGGGGTGGGAGTTTGGGGGGCTCCCAGGCGGTTTTGGGGTCCAGATCCTTTCCAGCACCCCCTGAGGCAGTGGGGTGGGAGTTTGGGGGGCTCCCAGGCGGTTTTGGGGTCCCCCGGGTGCCGCCCCTTAGCCCTGTCCCCGCAGTACATGCCCTACCTGGTCCTGGACATCTTCGGGAGCACGCCGGGGGTGCCGGGGCTGTTCCTGGCCTGCGCCTACAGCGGCACGCTCAGGTGAGGAGGGGTCCCCGGCGCGGGGACCCGGGCGGGGGGTGCCACCGCGCCGTCCCCGCGGGGCTGACGGGGCCACCTCGCGCCCAGCACGGCCTCCACCTCCATCAACGCCATGGCCGCCGTCACCGTGGAGGGACCTGGTGAGGCCGCGGCTGCCGGCGCTGTCCCCGAGGAAGCTGACGCTCATCTCCAAGGGGCTCTGTGAGTGCCACCGGCCCGGGGACACCGCGCGGGGACACGGACGGGCCACCCCCCCGGGAGGGGTCACCCACACCTGGGATGTGCCAGGCTGTGCCGTGCCGTTCCATCCCACAGATCCCACCCCTCCCATCCCATGGATCCTATCCCATAAATCCCATCTCAATTCCATCAATCCCATCCCATCCCAATCCCATCCCATCAATCCTATCCAATCCCATCCCATAAATCCCATCCCATCCCATCCCATGGATCCTATCCCATAAATCCTAACCCAGTTTTATCAATCCCATAAATCCTAACCCAATGCCATCAATCCCATCAATCCCATCCCAACCCCAATCCCACAAATCCCTCCCATCCCATGGATGGGGTTCAGATCCTTTCCAGCACCCTCTGAGGCAGTGGGGTGGGAGTTTGGGGGGCTCCCAGGGGATCCCATGGGATCCCCATCCATGGGATCCCATGGATCCTATCCCATGAATCCCAACCCAATTTTATCAATCCCATCCCATCCCAATCCCATCCCATAAATCCCATCAATCCCAACCCCATCCCAGCAATCCCATAAATCCCATAAATCCCAATCCCATCCCATAAATCCCATAAATCCCAACCCCATCCCAGCAATCCCAATCCCATAAATCCCATAAATCCCATCCCAATCCCATCCCAGCAATCCCATATTCCCATATTCCTGCAGCTCTCACCTTCGGCACCTCGTGCATCACCGTGGCCGCTCTGTCCTCGCTGCTGGGGGGGGGGGTCCTGCAGGTGAGAGCCCCCCGAGACCCCAAACCCCCTCCCTCGGCTTCTACCGCCCCCAAAACCCCCCAAACCCCCCCAAACCCCCCAATTCCCCCCCCGTGGGCTGGCAGTGCCCACCCGAGCGGGGACACGGCGGGGACACGGCCACGCTCTGGTGGCACCCGGAGAGCCCTCGAGGATGAAGGGGTTGGGGCAGTTCCAGGACCCCCCCGGAGCCCCCTTGAGACCCCCCCTCGACCCCAAACCCTCTTCGCCTTCTCCCCCTCCAAAAAATAACCCCAACCCCCCCCCCAACCCCCCCCCGCGGGCTGGCAGTGCCCGCCCGAGCGGGGACACGGCGGGGACACGGCCACGCTCTGGTGGCACCCGGAGAGCCCTCGGGGAGGGGGGGCTGGGGCAGTGCCAGGCCCCCCCCGGAGCTCTCCCAGACCCCAAAAAAAACCCCAAAGGGCTCCTTCATGGTGATGGGGGTGATCAGCGGGCCCCTGCTGGGCGCCTTCGTGCTGGGGATGTTCCTGCCCCGCTGCGGCACCGCCGTGAGTTGGGGGCTGGGGTTTGGGGTCTGGGGTTTGAGGGGTTCGGGGTTTGAGGGGTTTGGGGTTTGGGGTCTGGGGTTCGGGGTTTGAGGGGTTTGGGGTTTGGGGTCTGGGGTCTGGGGTTTGGGGTTTGAGGAGTTTGGGGTGTTTGGGGTGTTTGGGGTTTGAGGGGTTTGGGGTTTGAGGGGTTTGGGGTTTGGGGTCTAGGGTTTGGGGTTTGGGGTTTGGGGTTTGAGGGGTTTGGGGTCTGGGGTTTGAGAGGTTTGGGGTCTGGGGTTTGGGGTCTGGGGTTTGAGAGGTTTGGGGTCTGGGGTTTGGGGTCTGGGGTCTGGGGTTTGGGATTTGAGGGGTTTGGGGTCTGGGGTTTGAGGGTTTGGGGTCTGGGGTTTGGGGTCTGGGGTTTTAGGGGTTGGGGGGCAGGACGGGGATGGTTTGGACAGTCTGGGGTTTGTGGTTTGGGCGGTTTGGGGGGTTTGGGGATTTCGGGGATTTTGGCGGGGTTTGGGAAATTGGGGAGTTTGGGGGGTTGGGGGCTAGGAGGATTTGGGGAGGGGGATTTTGGGAACGAGGGGATTTTGGGGCGGGGAGGGGGTTCTGCCATTCAACAGGGAATATTTGGGATTTTTTGGGGGGGTCTCCACTTCCCCCCCCGGGCCCTGCTGACCCCCCTGTCCCTGTCCCCGTCCCTATCCCTGTCCCATCCCTGTCCCATCCCTATCCCTGTCCCTGTCCCATCCCTGTCCCTGTCCCATCCCTGTCCCTGTCCCTGTCCCTGTCCCTGTCCCTGTCCCATCCCTGTCCCCGTCCCTGTCCCATCCCTGTCCCTGTCCCTGTCCCTGTCCCCGTCCCTGTCCCATCCCTGTCCCTGTCCCTGTCCCTGTCCCATCCCTGTCCCCGTCCCTGTCCCTGTCCCTGTCCCTGTCCCTGTCCCATCCCTGTCCCTGTCCTATCCCTGTCCCTGTCCTATCCCTGTCCCTGTCCCATCCCTGTCCCTGTCCCATCCCTGTCCCTGTCCCTGTCCCTGTCCCTGTCCCTGTCCCTGTCCCATCCCTGTCCCCGTCCCTGTCCCTGTCCCTGTCCCTGTCCCTGTCCCATCCCTGTCCCTGTCCCATCCCTGTCCCTGTCCCTGTCCCATCCCTGTCCCTGTCCCTGTCCCTGTCCCTGTCCCTGTCCCTGTCCCATCCCTGTCCCTGTCCCATCCCCGTCCCTGTCCCTGTCCCATCCCTGTCCCCGTCCCTGTCCCTGTCCCTGTCCCTGTCCCTGTCCCGTCCCTGTCCCTGTCCCCGTCCCTGTCGCAGGGGGTCCTGGGGGGCCTGGCCGCGGGCCTGGCGCTGTCCCTGTGGGTGGCCGTGGGTGCCACCCTGTACCCGCCCAGCGCGGCCACCATGGGGGTGCTGCCCACCTGGGGGACGCTGTGCCCGCCCCGCAACGCCACCAGCGCCACCAGCGCCACCAGCGCCACCAGCGCCACCGGCGGCCCCGCCCTGCCCGCGCCACCCCCGGAGCCGCTGCGGTGAGCGGGGCTGGGGACAGCGGGGGCGCGCTCCTGTCCCCTGTGATGTCACACCCCTGTTCCTGCTGGCTGTGACGTCACATCACCGCCCCTGTGATGTCACACCCCGTCACTGCCCTCTGTGACGTCACGTCACCGTCCCTCCCTGTTGTGACATCACAACAGCGGCCCCGCCCCTTATGATGCCAAACTGCCTCCCTTGTCCCTTGTGACGTCACAGCCCTGTCCCCGTCCCCTGTGACGTAACAGGGAGTCCCCGTCCCTGCTGGCTGTGGCGTCACACCTCTGTCCCTGCTTGTTGTGACGTCACATCCCTGTCCCCGTGCTGGCTGTGACGTCACCGGGTGTCCCCGTTCCCTGTGACGTCACCGGGTGTCCCTGCGGGCGGTGACACCCCCTGTCCCCTGTCACAGCCCGGCCATCCTGGGTGACTTCTACTCCGTGTCCTACCTGTACTACGGCGCCTTGGGGACACTGGGGACCGTGGGGACAGGGGCCCTGCTCAGCCTGCTGCCAGGTGAGCGGGGGGATGGTCCTGTCACCCCTGTGTCACCCCCTGTGTCACCCCTGTGTCACCCCTGTGTCACCCCTGTGTCACCCCTGTGTCACCTCCTGTGGCACCCCTGTGTCACCTCCTGTGTCACCCCTGTGTCACTGCCTGTGTCACCACCTGTGTCACCCCTGTGTCACCTCCTGTGTCACCCCTGTGTCACTGCCTGTGTCACCCCTGTGTCACCCCTGTGTCACCTCCTGTGTCACCCCCTGTGTCCCCCCCTGTGTCACCGCCTGTGTCACCTCCTGTGTCACCCCCTGTGTCACCTCCTGTGTCACCTCCTGTGGCACCGCCTGTGTCACCCCTGTGTCACCCCTGTGTCACCCCCTGTGTCACCCCTGTGTCACCTCCTGTGTCACCTCCTGTGGCACCGCCTGTGTCACCCCTGTGTCACCTCCTGTGTCACCCCTGTGTCACCTCCTGTGTCACCCCCTGTGTCACTGCCTGTGTCACCCCTGTGTCACCCCTGTGTCACCGCCTGTGTCACCTCCTGTGTCACTGCCTGTGTCACCTCCTGTGTCACCGCCTGTGTCACCCCTGTGTCACCCCTGTGTCACCGCCTGTGTCACCTCCTGTGGCACCTCCTGTGTCACTGCCTGTGTCACCGCCTGTGTCACCTCCTGTGGCACCTCCTGTGTCACCCCTGTGTCACCGCCTGTGTCACCCCCTGTGGCACCCCCTGTGGCACCCCCTGTGTCACCCCCTGTGTCACCCCTGTGTCACTGCCTGTGTCACCTCCTGTGGCACCTCCTGTGTCACTGCCTGTGTCACCGCCTGTGTCACCTCCTGTGTCACCCCTGTGTCACCCCTGTGTCACCGCCTGTGTCACCCCTGTGGCACCCCGCTCTGTCACCGTGTCCCCTCCCGGCAGGGCCAGCCCGCTGTCCCCAGGGCGTGCTGTGGTGGGACATCGTCAGGGCCGCGCCCTCGGGTGTCCCCAGGGGTGACGTTGTCCCCAAGGGTGACGGCGCCCCCGGGGACGAGCGCCAGGACAAGGCCGCGGTGACCCGGCTGCTGCTGGAGAGGCCGGGCGGGGAGGGGACAGCCCCGTGTGACCCCCCCAGGGGTGGCACTGTCACCGAGAGCGACGTGTAGGGGACGGCGCGGTGGGGACACGGGGACGGCCCCAATAAAGGAGCTGCTGGTCCTGGACAGAGCCTGTCCCTGGGGGGACAGGGGGGGGGACACGGGGGGGACACGGGGGGACACGGCCGCTGTCCCTCAGGTGACACTGCTGGAACCCTGCAGGGGTCACGGACAGGTGCGGGGGGGGAATTTGGGAATCCAGACCTGCCCTGGTGAGCCCCGCCCACCCAGGTGACAATGGCAATGGCCACACCCTGCCAAGCCCCACCCATACAGGTGACAATGACCACACCCTGCCGAGCCACGCCCACACAGGTGACAATGGCAATGGCCACACCCTGCCAATCCCCGCCCACCCAGGTGACAATGACCACACCCTGCCAAGCCCCACCCATACAGGTGACAATGACCACACCCTGCCGAGCCCCGCCCACCCAGGTGACAATGGCAATGGCCACACCCTGCCAAGCCCCGCCCACCCAGGTGACAATGCGGGCTCCTGCAGGTGACAAAGGGCCCCTCCCCTTTAAGCCCCGCCCATCCATCTGACAGCGACCCCGCCCCTTTAAGCCCCGCCCGGCCCCTCAGGAGCCGCTCGGGTCGCTGCCATCTTTGAAGCGGGCAGAGCCTCCTCCGCCGGCGGGCGTCGCGCGAGTTCCCCGCGGATTTTTTTCCACGGCGCCGCCCTGAGCGGGGCTCTCCGCCCGTCCCGCCGCTCCCGCCGCTCCCTCCTCTCGCTCCGCCGCCGCTCCCGCACAGAAGCAGCAAAGCCGTGCCCGGCCGTGCCCTCAACAAACATGGCGGCCGCGCGCCCTGCCCGCCCCCCGCCGGCGGGGAGGCGACGGCGCGCGGTGATGACGCACAAAGCGCGCGACGGCCGGGGCGGCGGGGCCCGGTAGGAGCGGGGCCGGTTCGGGGCCGGGCGGGGCTGAGGGAGCGGGACGGGCCCGGGCCGGCAATGAGGGCAAGGGACGGCACCGGAGGGAGCGGGGCCGGCGGGGAGCGCCGGGGGGTGGCGGGCGGGGAGGCCCGGGGGGGGGGGGCCGGGCCCGGGGGTCCCTTTTTGCCGCCCCTCAGGTGAGGCCCTGCCCCGATCCCGCTCCTGGGGAGGCTCGCAGGGCGCGAGAAGGGATTTTAGGAAGGGTCACGATGCGGGAAAAGGGATTCTAGGACGGCTCCGAGGATGCTCCAGGCAGGAGAAAGGATTGAATCCATCCCAGGCTGGGCAAACCTCCGCGATGGAGCGGCCCTGCCCTGCCCTTTTCGATTTCATGAACCATTATCTACCATTAAACCCAAAGATTCCGCCCCGGAGCTCCCAAAGCTGCGATTTCCCCCGTGTTTGGTTGGCGTTAAAACTCCCCTTTTCCTTGGATTTGGCTTCTCCCACCCTGGATAACAATCCCAGCCCGGTTTTGGGGCTGTTTATCCAAATTAAAGGCGTTTCTCCCCTCCCTGTGGATGCCCCTGGACCTCAATCCCGTTTTTCCTGGCTCGGGGTTTTTTTGGACATCCAGGTGCTTTTTCCACGGGGAAGCTGGGAGGCTGGACTTTGGCCTGGAGGGAGCAGATTTGGGATCAGCCAGGCTCTGGAGGAAATCTGGGACATTTATCCCAGGTTTATCCCGATCCGAGCCTGGGATAAACCATGGGGGATGACCCCAGGCTTTCTTCATCAGTTGTGGGGCCTTTTAGCCCCTTCCAAATCCCCAAAATCTGGGAGAGGGGCTGGAGAATTCCTGGGAAGGGTCTGCAGAATTCCTGGGAAGGGGCTGGAGAATTCCTGGGAAAGGGCTGGAGAATTCCTGGGAAGGGTCTGCAGAATTCCTGGGAGGGGGCTGGAGAATTCCTGGGAGGGGGCTGGAGAATTCCTGAGGGAAGCTGGCGAGGGGAACCTTGGAAAGTTTTGCTCCCCATCCCTGCAGCTTTCCAAGGCCGCAAGCTCCCAGCTCTGCCTGCCTGGCCTCGACCCCCAGTCCCGGCTTCCCCCACAAGAAACAAACCCCAGGAAAATCCAGCCCCAAAGGCCCCCCCGGAGCCGTGGAGAGCCCCGATTTCTCCCGCTTTCCCAGGGGCTTTGAGGGATGCCCAAGAAATTCCAGGGGGAGAACAGCAAGTCGGCGGCGGCGCGCGCCCGCAGGGCCGAGGCCAAGGCGGCGGCGGAGGCGCGGCGGCAGCAGGAGCTGGAGGATGAGCTCTGGAAGGACGAGGACAAACACGTCCTGAGGAAGGAGCAGAGGAAGGTGGGGATCCCCAAATCCTGGGAGCAGGGACGGGGGAGAGGTCTGGGGATGAGGAGAGGGGAAAGTCTGGGGATGAGGGGGAAGAGGTCTGGGAATGAGGGGGAGGAACCAGGTGAGGGAGAGGAGGGAAAACTCTGGGAGATGAAGGAGAGGAGGAACAACCCTGGGAATGAGAGGGAGGACATCCATGGGTCCATCCACTAATCCATGAATCCATCCATAAATCCATCCATGGATCTGTGAATCCATCCACGGGTCCATCCGTGCATCCCAGCCCTTGCCAGGCAGGGCTCTCCCCTCCCTGTGCCCCGTCCCAGCAGCGTGGCCGTTGTTTTTCCCATGAGCCTGGGCATGAGCCATGCCCATGATGCTGTGCCCGTGTGCCGTGCCGGTGACACCGTGCTTGTGTGCCGTGCCCGTGTGCCGTGCCCGTGTGCCGTGCCGGTGACACCGTGCTTGTGTGCCGTGCCCGTGTGCTGTGCTGGTGGTGCCATGCCGGTGACACCGTGCTTGTGTGCCGTGCCCGTGTGCTGTGCCCGTGTGCCGTGCCCATGACACCGTGCCTATGTGCCGTGCCCGTGTGCCGTGCCGGTGACACCGTGCCTATGTGCCGTGCCCGTGTGCTGTGCTGGTGGTGCCATGCCTGTGACGCTGTCCCCGTGAACTGTCCCCATGTGCCGTCCCCGTGTGCCGTGCCCATGACACCGTGCCCATGACACTGTGCCTGTGTGCCATGCCCATGACACTGTGCCCATGACACCGTGCCCATGACACTGTGCCTGTGTGCCATGCCCATGACACTGTGCCCATGACACCGTGCCCATGACACTATGCCTATGCCCGTGTGCCATGCCCATGTGCCATGCCCATGACACCATGCCGGTGACACCGTGCCCGTGTGCCATGCCGGTGACACTGTGCCTGTGTGCCATGCCCATGACACTGTGCCCATGACACTGTGCCCATGACACTGTGCCCATGACGCTGTGCCGGTGATGCCGTGCCCGTGTGCTGTGCCCATGATGCCGTGCCCGTGCCCGTGTGCTGTGCCCGTGTGCCGTGCCCATGACACCGTGCCGGTGACGCCGTGCCCGTGTGCCCTGCCCGTGATGCCGTGTCCGTGCCCGTGTGCCATGCGAATGACACCGTGCCCATGACACCATACCCGTGCCCATGTGCCGTGCCCGTGTGCCATGCCCATGACACCGTGCCGGTGATGCCGTGCCCGTGCTTGTGTGCCATGCCGGTGATGCCGTGCCCGTGTGCCGTGTGCCGTGCCCGTGTGCCGTGCCCCTGACGCCGTGCCCATGCCCATGTGCCGTGCCCGTGTGCCGTGCCCCTGACGCCGTGCCCGTGCCCGTGTGCTGTGCCCGTGTGCCCTGCCCCTGACGCCATGCCCGTGCCCGTGTGCCGTGCCCCTGACGCCGTGCCCGTGCCCGTGTGCTGTGCCTGTGTGCTGTGCTGGTGACACCGTGCCCGTGTGCCCTGCCCCTGACGCCATGCCCGTGTGCCGTGTGCCGTGCCCGTGTGCCGTGCCCCTGACGCCGTGCCCGTGCCCGTGTGCCGTGCCCCTGACGCCGTGCCCGTGCCCGTGTGCCGTGCCCGTGTGCCCTGCCCCTGACGCCGTGCCCGTGCCCGTGTGCCGTGCCCGTGTGCCGTGTGCCGTGCCCGTGTGCCGTGCCCCTGACGCCGTGCCCGTGCCCGTGTGCCGTGCCCCTGATGCCGTGCCCGTGCCCGTGTGCCGTGCCCCTGACGCCGTGCCCGTGCCCGTGTGCCGTGCCCGTGTGCCGTGCCCCTGACGCCGTGCCCGTGCCCGTGTGCCGTGCCCGTGTGCCCTGCCCCTGACGCCGTGCCCGTGCCCGTGTGCCGTGCCCCGACGCCGTGCCCGTGTGCCCAGGAGGAGCGCGAGAAGCGGCGCCTGGAGCAGCTGGAGCGCCGCAAGGAGCTGCAGCGGCTGCTGGAGGAGGAGGACGCCAAGCTCAAGGGGAAAGCTCCGCGGCAGGGAAGCGCCGGGAAGGTGACGCGCGCCCAGATCGAGGAGAACGTCCGCAGGGAGCCGCGGGAAAGCGCGGACGCAGGTCTGGGAATTCCCCCGGCATTCCATCTCCGGCTTCCCTGGAATCGTCCCAGAAAAACCTGGGATGGCCTTCGGCCTCGGGTTCGATCCCAAAGCTCCTTTCCAGCTGGGGGATCCTGTGGTTTATTCTCCTGGGCTTCTTGATTTTCCCTGTCCGCGTCCTTCCCATTCCCACATTTCCCCCATTCCCAGTCCCACGTTTCCTTTTACAGAGGAAAAACTGATTTTTTTTAAATTATTTTTTGATTTTTTTTTTTTTTTTAAAAGGAAAAATTGAGTTTTCCAAGGAGGAAAAAAAAATAATTGAATTTACCACAGGGGAAAACTTGGAGTTTTTTAGAAGGAAAATTCCAGAGGGAAAATTGAGGTTTTTTTTAAGAGGAAAAAAAAAATTGAGGTTTTATTTTTTAGAGGAAAAAAATGGGGTTTTTTTAGAGGAAAATTTGAGGTTTTTTTTAGAGGAAAAACTGATTTTTTAAGAGGGAAAATTCCAGAGGAAAACTGGGGTTTTTTATAGAGGAAAAATTTAGGTTTGTTAGAGAAAAAAATGAGGGTTTTTTTTTACAGGAAAATTTGAGTGTGGTTTTTTTTTTTTTTTTTTTAGAGCAAAATTTGACTTTTTTTAGAGGGAAAATTCCAGAGGAAAAATTGAGGGTTTTTTTTTTTTACAGGAAAAATTGAAGTTTTTTAGAGGGGAAAATCGACTTTCCCGGGAGGGTTTTAAAGCAAAAGCGGGGTTTTCCAGAGGGATAATTGGTTTTTCCCCGAGGGAATTCCCCAGCATTCCCGGTTTTTCCCGGCAGCCGAGAAGGAGAAATCCCACCTGGAGCTGCCGCTGGAGGAGAACGTGAACCGGCGGCTGCCCGAGGAGGGCGCGGTGGAGGCGCGCAGCATCGAGGACGCCATCGCCGCCCTCAGGTACGCCCGACCCCAAACCCGCCCGGACGGGCCCTGAAACCTCCCGGGGTGGGATCCCGGCGGGAAACCCGGGATTTGGGGACGAGGGGAGGGGAGATGTGTCCCGGGATTGCGGGCAGGGAATGGGATGGGCGTTCCTGTGGGATCCCCGAAGTCCTGTGGGATTGGGGTGTCCCTGGAATCTCTTGGGGGTTCCTGTGGGATTGGGGTGTCCCTGGAATCCGTGGGGGGTTCCTGTGGGATTGGGGTGTCCCTGGAATCCGTGGGGGGTTCCTGTGGGATTGGGGTGTCCCTGGAATCCGTGGGGGGATTTCTGTGGGATTGGGGTGTCCCTGGAATCTGTGAGGGGTTCCTGTGGGATTGGGGTGCCCCTGGAATCCCTTGGGGGTTCCTGTGGGATTGGGGTGTCCCTGGAATCCGTGGGGGGGGTTCCTGTGGGATTGGGGTGCCCCTGGAATCCCTTGGGGGTTCCTGTGGGATTGGGGTGTCCCTGGAATCCATGGGGGGGTTCCTGTGGGATTGGGGTGTCCCTGGAATCCGTGGGGGGGTTTCTGTGGGATTGGGGTGCCCCTGGAATCCCTTGGGGGTTCCTGTGGGATTGGGGTGTCCCTGGAATCTGTGAGGGGTTTCTGTGGGATTGGGGTGTCCCTGGAATCTCTTGGGGGTTCCTGTGGGATTGGGGTGTCCCTGGAATCTCTTGGGGATTTCTGTGGGATTGGCGTGTCCCTGGAATCCATGGGGGGGTTCCTGTGGGATTGGGGTGTCCCTGGAATCCGTGGGGGGGTTCCTGTGGGATTGGGGTGTCCCTGGAATCCATGGGGGGTTCCTGTGGGATTGGGGTGTCCCTGGAATCCTTGGGGGGGTTCCTGTGGGATTGGGGTGTCCCTGGAATCCGTGGGGGGGTTCCTGTGGGATTGGGGTGTCCCTGGAATCCCTTGGGGGTTCCTGTGGGATTGGGGTGCCCCTGGAATCCCTTGGGGGTTCCTGTGGGATTGGGGTGTCCCTGGAATCCCTTGGGGGTTCCTGTGGGATTGGGGTGTCCCTGGAATCCCTTGGGGGTTCCTGTGGGATTGGGGTGCCCCTGGAATCCCTTGGGGGGATTTCTGTGGGATTGGGGTGTCCCTGGAATCCGTGGGGGGATTTCTGTGGGATTGGGGTGTCCCTGGAATCTCTTGGGGGTTCCTGTGGGATTGGGGTGTCCCTGGAATCCATGGGGGGTTCCTGTGGGATTGGGGTGTCCCTGGAATCCGTGGGGGGGTTCCTGTGGGATTGGGGTGTCCCTGGAATCTGGGGGGCCACTTCCTTGGGATCGGGGCCGTCCCTCCCTCTTCCTGTCCCCTCGGGGCCATGTCCCTCCCTGTCCCCCTCAGTGTGTCCATCCCTGTCCCCACCCCCTCGTGACCACGTCCCTCCGTGTCCCTGTCCCCTCCTGACATGTCCCAGCCCTGTCCCTGTCCCCCAGTGTGTCCTGTCCCCAGCGTGTCCCATCCCTGTCCCCTGTCCCTGTCCCCCTGTCCCCCATTCCTGTCCCCAGCGTGTCCCATCCCTGTCCCCCTGACGTGTCCCCTGTCCCCCATCCCTGTCCCTGTCCCCCAGCCCTGTCCCTGTCCCCCTGACGTGTCCCCTGTCCCTGTCCCCCATCCCTGTCCCCCTGACGTGTCCCCTGTCCCCAGCGTGTCCCATCCCTGTCCCCATCCCTGTCCCTGTCCCCCTGACGTGTCCCCTGTCCCCATCCCTGTCCCCAGCGTGTCCCATCCCTGTCCCCCTGACGTGTCCCCTGTCCCCCATCCCTGTCCCTGTCCCCCTGACGTGTCCCCTGTCCCCATCCCTGTCCCCAGCGTGTCCCAGCCCCTGGAGCGCCACCCCGAGCGCCGGCTCCGCGCCGCCTTCGCCGCCTTCGAGGAGCTGCAGCTGCCGCGGCTGCGGCGGGAGCACCCCAACATGCGGCTGAGCCAGCTGCGCCAGCTGCTCAAGAAGGAGTGGCTGAGGTCCCCCGAGAACCCCCTGAACCAGCGGCACAAAGCCTACAACAGCCCCCCGTAGCCCCCCGGAGCCCCCCGTAGCCCCCCGGAGCCCCCGGACTGCCCTTCCCGCCGGGCTTCCCCCGCCGCTCCCTGCTGCTCGCCCGGGGCCGCTCGGGGTCGGACTGATGGCGCCTTCTCCTTCCCGAAATCCCCCGGAGCAGCAGCTCCCAGCAGCTCCCGGTAGCTCCCGGGCTGCCCTTGGCATTCCCTCCTTGGAGTTCTGGAGCCGCCGCGTGGGAAACGCTCCCGGGGTGGGACCCGAGGAGATCCCGGACCCTGGATCGCCCTTGGGTGTCCCTGCTCCTGTTTTCTTTGGGGTTGGGATATCCCTGAATTCTCTACTCCCATTTCCTCTGGGGTATCCCTGAATTCCCTGCTCCTGGTTCTTTGGGGTTGGGATATCCCTGAATTCTCTACTCCCATTTCCTCTGGGATATCCCTGAAATCCCTGCTCCCGTTTCCTTTGGGGTTGGGATATCTGTGATCCCATTTCCTTTGGGATTGGCCTATCCCCACAATCCCTGGTGCCATTTCCTTTGGGACTGGGGCTATCCTTGGTCCTTTTTCCTTTGGGATTGGGGCAGAAGCGTTGGGAAGAGGGAGAATCCCTCAGGGAGGAGTGGGAAAAGCCTTTCCGGGGTGGGGACAGCAGTGCCAGGCACTCCAGGTGACATTCCCGCTGTCCCCTGCAATGCTGGAGCCCCAAATCCACCCGGAGGAGGGAAATTCCTGCTGTTCCCATCCCTTTTCCCCTTTCCTGATCCCGGGCTCAGGAGCCTTGGGAAGGGGAGGTGACGTTCCCGGGGTCCCTGTGGGAGTGCTGAGCTCCCTGGGGAACGCCGGGATCCTCGGGAATGCCGATCCTGGCGTTCCCCCCTCTCTCTTCCCCATCCTTTGGGAATGAAATTCCTTCCCAGGAATCGGCCTGGAGGTGCCACCGGGCTTCCCAAAATCCCATGGGATTCATCCGGGCTCGTCCTTTTCCCTCTTTTTGGGGCTGCCCCCCCTGGGCTGGGCCCTGTTCCCGCATCCCAGAATTCCCAAATCCAGCCAGGGAGGAATGCCCCCCCCCCACCAGCCCTTTGTGTGAGTTTGGTGTGTTTGAATCCAATTAAAAATTTAAAGAAAAAAAAACCCAAAATCCGATTAAATCGGGGAAGGAATAATTTGGGAAGGGTCTGGGGGGATTCTTTCCCTGCCTTGCTCAGTTTTATCCCTGAAAACGTGGAAGATCCCGCTGGAATTAGGGGTGGGATTCCTGCTTGCACTGGGGGGGTTCCCTGCCCTTGGGACCCCCCCGGGTTGTTCCTGAGGGGGGGAATCCCCCATTCCCACTGCTCCTGGAATGAGGAACCTGTGGGAGCGTGTCCCCCCTGTTCCCATCCCGGGAATTCCCATTCCCTTCCCCTTCCCAATTCCCTTCCTGTTCCCTGTTCCCATTCCCAATCCTATTCCCTGTTCCCCATTCCCTGTTCCCATTCCCATTCCCTGTTCCCATTCCCCATTCCCCGTTCCCATTCCCAATCCTATTCCCTGTTCCCCATTCCCTGTTCCCATTCCCATTCCCTGTTCCCATTCCCATTCCCGTTCCCATTCCCTGTTCCCTGTTCCCCGTTCCCCGTTCCCAATCCCATTCCCGGTGTCCCCTCACCGGTGGGGCTGCCCGGACCCCCCCCAGATCGGCCCCATGGGATCAGGGGGGATTGAAGGGACCCAAAACCGTTTCCGGGGTCCCCCCCCCCCCGTTTTAGGGGATTTGGGGGAACCCCTCCATGCCGGGGGGGTCCCCATTAACGGGGGGAATCCCCCAGCGGCGGGAGGGGGCGGGATTAGTGGGGGATCCCCCATTTCCCATGGGATTTGGGGGAATCCCGCAGTGCGGGGGGGGGTCCCGGTGTCCCCCCCCCCCAGCAAAGCGGCTCCCGAGGGGGCGGGGGGGATCCCCGCCGCAGGAGGGGGAGGGGATTCCCCGCCCCTCCCCCCTTTTCCCACCACTGGGGGGGGGGGCATTGCCATGGCAACGAGCGGGGGGGGGGGGAACATGCGGGGGCGGCGGTCACGCGGGATCGGCTGGCACCGGGAACCCCCCCGCCCCCAAACCGGGCATCCCCCCCGAACCGGGCATCCCCCCCGAACCGGGCATCCCCCCCCGATATCCCACATCCCCCCGAACCGGGCATCCCCCCCCGCCCCCCGCACCGGGAATCCTCCCCCTCCCCCCCCGCCGTGGCACCGGGTATCCCCGAGGCCCCGCCCCCCTCCGGCCCGGCCCCGCCCTCTGCAGCACAACCCCCCCTCAGCGTCCCCCCCCCGCCCCCCGACACCGAGCGGGGATTGCGGGCGTGGGACCGGAGAGAGGGACACGGACACAGGGACGGGGACAGGGAGGGGGACACACGGACACACGGACAGGGAGACACGGACACACGGACAGGGACAGAGGGACAGGGACACACGGACACGGACAGGGACACACGGACACACGGACAGGGACAGAGGGACAGGGACACACGGACACGGACAGGGACACACGGACACACGGACAGGGACAGAGGGACAGGGACACACGGACACACGGACAGGGACAGAGGGACAGGGACACACGGACACACGGACAGGGACAGAGGGACAGGGACACACGGACACGGACACACGGACACACGGACACGGACACACGGACACACGGACAGGGACACACGGACACGGACACACGGACACGGACACACGGACACACGGACAGGGACACACGGACACGGACACACGGACACACGGACACGGACACACGGACACACGGACAGGGACACACGGACAGGGACACACGGACACGGACACACGGACACACGGACACGGACACACGGACACACGGACAGGGACACACGGACAGGGACACACGGACACGGACACACGGACACGGACACACGGACACACGGACAGGGACACACGGACAGGAACCCCCCCTGCTTTGCACGCACACCTTGCACACCCGCTGTTCACGCCCCGATTCACACCGCACCTCGCGCACCCCCGTGCACACCACACCGGCACCCCCCAATCCCCCCCAATTCCCACCCCCCAATCCCCCCCAATTCCCCCTTAATTCCCGCACCCCAATTCCCCCCCCCCAATTCCCCCCCCAATTCCCACCCCCTGTTCACACTCCTGTTCACACCCCCCCCCTCACTCGCCCCGTGCCCACCGCCCCTCGCCCCCCCCCCGTTCTTTGTTCCCCGCAAACCTCAGCCCCCCCGCCCCCAAACCCCCCCGCGCCCCCCCCCCCCAGCCCACGCTCACCCCCGGGCTGTGCCCCGTGTCCCCAAACCCCCGCGGCGCGACAAAAGCTGGGGGGGGGGGGGGCTGCGGGAAGGAAGGGGCGACACTCCGGCCCCCCCCCCCCCCGGCCCAACGCGGGGGTCACCCCGCGCCCCCTCCCCACCGCCGGCACCGCGGGGGTGACACCGAGACGTTAGCGGGGGACAAAGCCCCGCCCGGGGGCTGCCCCGGTGTCACCGGGGGGTTCCCAGGGGGTCACCGGGGGGGGTCCCCACGGGGACGGGGACGGGGGGGGGGAACCGCGGGTGGGCGATCGCCCCCGGCCCCGCGGCTGCGGCGGCGCGCGGGGAGGGGAGCCCGTCAGGCGGCGGGATCCATCCGCAGCGGCGGCCGGGAGGCCCCGGGAAGCCCCGGGAAGCACCGGGAGGCCCCGGGAAGCCCCGGGAAGCACCGGGAGGCCCCGGGGAGCCCCGGGAAGCACCGGGAGGCCCCGGGGAGCCCCGGGAGGCGGCGGGGCCGGTGCGCGCGGCTGCGCGTGTGGAGCGGCATCGCAACGGCGCCGCATCGCCGCCCGCAGCCCCCGCGGCCGCCGCCTGCGCGCTGGGGAAACCGAGGCACGGCGCGGCCGGGAGGGGCTCGGCGGCACCGCGGAGCCGCTGTCCAGGCTCGCCCCCGGCCCCCGGTTGTGCCACCGGAACCCGCCGGGATCCCGGGCTCGGCGCCGCACGTGTCGCCGCCGCCGGGCCATGGTCAGCGGCGGCAGCGCCCGAGGGCAGCGGAGGCCGGGGGCTGGCGGCAGGTGGGTGAATTTGGGGGGGGGGTCCGCGACCGTGGGGACCCCCCCCTCCGCTCTAAGGGGGCTGCCGGTGCTGGGGAAGCCCGTGGCTCGCGGGAATCCCCGCATTCCCGGGAATCCCCCGGCTCGGGAGGATCCCCCCGCTCGCGGGAAGCCCCCGGCGCAGCGGCGGGGAGGGTACCCGGGGGGGGTGGGTGGGTGGGAAGGGGAGGCGGCAGCACGGGGGGGCTTCCCCGGGGCTTCCCCGGTGTTCCGAGGCTCCGGGGTGTCCGGGGCCTGCTCAGCCTCCCCCGGTGCGGCGCGGGGTTGGCGGGGGGGGGGGGCGCGGGAGGAGCCCCCGGCGGTGACAATGAGGACAGGGAGTGACAGTGCCCGGCTAAAAATACCGCGGGCTCCCACCCACCGCCAGCGCCGCGGCCTCAAGGTCACTGCCCCGCCGGGGGGGGGAACGCGGGGGCGTGGGGCGGGGAAGCCCCCGGCCTCCCCCCACCCCGCACGCTGCCGTTGTCGCCAGTGTCGCTCCGCCGAGCCGAGAGCCGGCAGCGCCCGCCGCCCCCGCGGCCCCGGCGAATGTCCCCGCCGCCCCCCGGCGCGCCCCGACGCTCCCCGTAGCACGGGGCCGTGGCAAGTGAGCGGGCGCGGGGGTGGCAGCGGCGGCGGGGACACCCCGGGGCGGCGGGGGGGGGGGGGCAGCGACGGGAACCCCGCGCGTGGCGTTCCCCGGTGTGGGGACAGCGGGGACTCCCTGCCTTGGGCGTGGGGACAATGGGGATGTCCTGCCTTGTGGGGGGGGTTGTGGTGTGGGGACACTGGGGACGCCCTCCCTGCGGGGTTCGGCTGCTCGGGGCCCCCCCGGCTGATGGACTCAGGGGATTTGGGGGTCCCCGTCCTTGGGGACAATGTGGCTGCTGTCACCAAAGGCGTGAGCAGGGCTGAGGGCTCGGTGGCGCTCGGCGCTCCCCCGGTTTTGGCCGCCCGCTGCTGGGGTGGCACTGGTGGCACGGGGGAGTGACAGCGGTGGCACGGCGGGGTGACACCCGCCTCAGCGCCCACCAAAAGCAGGGGGACCCCGTGCCACAAACGCGGCTGTGACACCGGGGTGGCACGTCCGGCAGCCACCGCAGCCGGCGGGGCCCGGGGCCGCCGCCGAGCCCGGGGGGGGCACCGGGGGCTCCGGGCGGCTTCGGGCACCGCGCGGCCCTCGCGGCTTCGACGTGCGGGGCGCAGCCGCCGGGGCGGGGACCGCGGGGACACACGGGGGCCTTCCCGCCCCTCGCGACCTTCCCGGTGACCTTGGCCCACCGCGGGGGACCCTGCGCTGGGTGGGCACCGCGGGGACCCCTCCTCAGCGGAGGGGACCCCCGCCCTGCAGCGGGGACGCGGGGCTCCACAAGGGCGTGGGCGAGCTTTGGGGGACCCCCCCCTCGCCGAAGGTTTTGTGGCGGTGCCAGGGGCGGCGGCGACCCCCCCGGGTGGCCCGGGCGGGGGTCGGCGGTGGCCCGGCGGGGGCAGCCAGGCGGAGCGGCTTTGTCCTTTCGGCTGAGCCGAGCGCGTGGGGGAGGCGCAGGGAGAACCCGGCGCGGCGGCTTTGTCTGGGGACGCCGGCGCGGTGGCGGCCGAGGGGGGGGGGCGTGGGGAGCCCGGACCCCCCCCGCTACACCCCCCGGGACCCCCCAGCCCAGCCCCACAACCCGCGGGGCCACAAGCAGGTACGGTGTCCCCCGGCCGCGCGTCCCCTCCCGAGGCGGGCGGGATGGGGACGGGGTCCCCCCTTGGGCCGGGGGGGTCGCGGGGGGGATCACGGCTGTCCCTGCCACCCCTGGGGACATCGGGGCTGTGGCCGTGTCCCCGGATGCAGCGGCGGTCGCGGGTGTCCCGGCGGGGCTCTGCGGAGGGATTTTCTCGGGGAGACCCCGGCACCAGGCGGGGATTCCCTGGCGTCGCGGCGGGGCCGGGGAGCTTCGGGTGTCCCCGCGTGTCCCCGCGGGTGTGCCACCTCCTGTGCCACCCCCTGCGCTGTGGGGGACACACGGGTGGCACCGGGCCCGATCCTGCGTGGGGGAAACCCCCCCGGCGCCGGGCGCTGCCCCCCTGCCCCCACCCCGCCGTGCCAGGGGGGCGACACGGGGGGACCCGGGGGGTCGCGGGTGTCGCCACCCCCGGCGGCCCCCCCGTGGCACGGCTGGGCTGCGCCATCCCGCTGCTTTTTGGGGAGCCGCGTGGCCTCGTCCCGCTGCCTCTCGGCCGGTTCTGTGCCCCCCCCCAAAGCACAGCGAGCCCCCCTGCCCTGCCCTGCCCTCGGGGGGCAGGGGCGGTGCCGCCCCCGGCCCGCCCCTCGCCGGCGGGTGGCCAGCGGGGGCCGGGGGCTCCTGCTGGCACCGCCAGCTGCTCCCGGCCTGGGACATATGGCCGGGGCTTGGCGGCGGCCGCAGGAACCGGGGCCACGCGGCGGATTTTTTTTGGGGGGGGGGGGCAGCCGGGGGTCTGACGCACTTGGTGCCCCCGGCCAGCCCCGGGCCGCGGTGGCGACCGGCGGGGAGCCCCGGTGACCCCGGGCGGGGGGACCGCGCGGTCCCCGCGGCCCTGAGCACCCCGAGCCCGCAGGCGGGGGTGCTCCCCGCTGTCCCCGCGGTGCCGCCGGCCCCGCTCGCCCCGGATTCCTGCCCCCCCACCCCGCCCCGCCGCGGTGCCCGGGCAGGAATCGGCGAGCGGGGGCGGAATAAATCCCCCCGGAGCCCCGCGCCCCCCGCCGCTATTTTTAGCCCCCCCCCCGCCCCCCCCCTCCGCTGCAGTTGTTCCGAGGCAGCGCCGCTGCTCCGGGCCACGGGGGGAGCGGAGGGTCCCCTTGTCACCCCGCCGCCACCCCGCTGCCACCCCGGGGCGCTGGGGGCCGCGCCAGCCCGGCCGTGGCGTGTCCCTGCCCCGGGAGGTGCTGCCGCGGCCGGTGCCACCCTCCGGACCCCTCTGCTGTCCCCACCCGAGGGTCCTGCCCCAGCGTGGTGGCATCTGCAGCTCTGCCTTGTCCATTGTCCCCTTGCGGGGGTGGCAGAGCCACCCGTGGGTGTCCTGCTGCCGTGTCACATCCCGGAGCAGGGACATTGGTGGCCGTGGCTCAAGGACACACGGTGGCTCTGCCATGTCCCCATCCCCATCCCCGCCTTGGGGACATTGGGGACAGGCAGGACCGCCCTGCTCATCCCACCCTGGGCATGCAGCCACCAGCCAGGGTGTCCCCTTGGGGACAGGGACAGGGGACAGGGACAGGGACAGGGACAGGGACAGGGACAGGGGACAGGAATAGAGCCAGGGGACTGGGATGGGGACAGGGACAGGGGACTGGGTTGGGGACAGGAACAGGGACAGGGACAGGGACAGGGACAGGGAACAGGGGACAGGGACAGGGAGCAGGGGACAGGGACAGGGGATAGGAAACAGGGATTGGGGACAGGGACAAGGGACAGGGACAGGAATAGAGCCAGGGGACAGGGACAGGGGACAGGGACAGGGGACTGGGTTGGGGACAGGAACAGGGACAGGGAACAGGGACAGGGGACTGGAATGGGGACAGGGACAGGGGACAGGGGACAGGAACAGGGACAGGGACAGGGGATAGGAAACAGGGATTGGGGACAGGGACAGGGGACAGGGAGAGGGGACTGGGTTGGGGACAGGGACAAGAGACAGGGAACAGGGACAGGGGATAGGAAACAGGGGACAGGGACAGGGGACAGGGACAGGGGACAGGGACAGGGGACAGGGACAGGGACAGGGGATAGGAAACAGGGATTTGGGACAGGGACAAGGGACAGGGACAGGAATAGGGACAGGAATAGGGACAGGAATAGGGACAGGGGACTGGGTTGGGGACAGGGACAGGGGCAGGGACAGGGGACTGGGTTGGGGACAGGGACAGGAGCCTCCCCGGGATGCAGGGATCCGTCCCTGGGGATGCTCGGGCGGGGGGAAGACGGATCCGGGCCCTTCTGCGCCGCCATCCAGAGGAGTGAAGCCACCACCGTGCTTCATGAAATATTTACTGTCCCCAGCCCGCGGTGGCCTCACCCACCCCCGTCTGAGGTGACAAAAAACTTTTCCGGGCTGTGGGGCCTGGCACAGCCTCAGGGGAAGGGCCCTGAAGGGTGGGGGGAACATTTCCCCCTCCGTCCCTGCCCGCTGCGGCTTTTCCCTCCCCACGCCGAATATTAAAAAGAAATCGGAGCCCATTTTCCTGCGATAAATTTGGCAGAATGGAGAGAAAACGATCCGGCCCTGGAGGGGAGCCAGGCCCGGCCGCACACCGGGAGCAGCTGGCCGCTGGAGCCCGGCCCCGCTCCGGGGCTCCCGGGGGACCGGGAGCAGCCCGGGGTGCCGAGGCCCCGCCGGTGGCAGCGGCCGCCGCCCCCCGCCGGTGTCCGGAGCCAGCCCGGTGTGCCGGAGGAGACCCCAAATCCCGGGGGGCGCTGCGGGGATGGGGGAGCTGTGGGGTCTGGGGTCTGGGGACTTGTGGGGTGCTTTGTGCAGGGGGGGTTGTGTGGGGCAGCAGTGGGGTTGGAGCAGTAGGGCCGCTCCTCGTGCAATGGGGTTTTAGTGTCACACAGACCCCCGTGCAGTGGGGTTTTAGTGCCACACAGCCCCCCGTGCTATGGGGTTTTAGTGTCACACAGACCCCCTGCTATGGGGTTTTAGTGTCACACAGACCCCCTGCTATGGGGTTTTAGTGTCACACAGACCCCGTGCAGTGGGGTTTTAGTGTCACACAGACCCCCGTGCTGTGGGGTTTTAGTGTCACAAAGACCCCGTGCTATGGGGTTTTAGTGTCACACAGACCCCGTGCTGTGGGGTTTTAGTGCCACACAGCCCCTCGTGCAATGGGGTTTTAGTGTCACACAGACCCCCTGCTATGGGGTTTTAGTGCCACACAGACCCTGTGCTATGGGGTTCTAGTGTCACACAGCCCCTGTGCTATGGGGTTTTAGTGCCACACAGACCCCCTGCTATGGGGTTTTAGTGTCACACAGACCCCGTGCAGTGGGGTTTTAGTGTCACACAGACCCCGTGCTATGGGGTTTTAGTGCCACACAGACCCCGTGCAGTGGGGTTTTAGTGTCACACAGACCCTGTGCTATGGGGTTTTAGTGTCACACAGACCCCGTGCAATGGGGTTTTACTGTCACACAGCCCCTGTGCTATGGGGTTTTAGTGTCACACAGACCCCCGTGCAATGGGGTTTTAGTGTCACACAGCCCCTGTGCTATGGGGTTTTAGTGTCACACACCCCGTGCTGTGGGGTTTTAGTGTCACACAGACCCCGTGCAGTGGGGTTTTAATGTCACACAGACCCCGTGCTATGGGGTTCTAGTGTCACACACCCCGTGCTGTGGGGTTTTAGTGTCACACAGACCCCCTGCTATGGGGTTTTAGTGTCACACAGACCCCGTGCAATGGGGTTTTACTGCCACACAGCCCCTCGTGCAATGGGGTTTTAGTGTCACACAGACCCCCTGCTATGGGGTTTTAGTGTCACACAGACCCCGTGCAATGGGGTTTTTGTGTGGTGCAGCCCCCCGTGCTATGGGGTTGGTGCAGTAGGGCTGCTCTTGCAATGGGGTTTTTCTTGTATGGGGCAGCCCCTCGTGCTATGGGGTTTTTGTGTCACACAGCCCCCTGTGCGACGGGGTTCTTGGTGCAATAGGGACCCTCGTGCCATGGGGACACCGGTGTGTCACAGCCGCTCGTGCCATGGGGACACCGGTGTGTCACAGCTGCTCGTGCCATGGGGACACCGGTGTGTCACAGCCGCTCGTGCCATGGGGACACCGGTGTGTCACAGCCCCTCACCCCGGTGCAGGGCACAGGGTGACCCCCGGCGGTGGCACTGCCAGGGCAGGACCCTCAGGGGCTGTGCCAGCTCGGGGGGTCCCTGCCCGGTCACCGGGGGGCTCGGGCACCCCCTAACGCCGCGTGTCCCCCGGCCAGGCGTGCAGGGAAGCCCATGGCCCCCGGACCCCCGGACCGCCCCCGCGCCCAGCCCCGGCCCCGCAGCCCCTGACGGCCCCGGGACCCCCCCGGGCGGCCCCGGGGAGCCCCAGCAGGTACGGGGGGGTCGCGGGGGGCTGGGGGGGTTTGGGGTGCGCTGGGGGTGTTTTGGGGTGCACTGGGAGTGTTTTGGGTGCACTGGGGGTGTTTTGGGGTGCCCTGAGGGTGTTTTGGGTGCACTGGGGGCCATGGGGGGGGCTGTACTGGGCGGGGACGTGGGGGGGGGGGGGGTGATGAATTTTGGGGTGCGGCGAGGCCGAAGGGGTGGGGAGGGGTCCCGGGGGGTGCTGAAGGGCTGCGATGGGGAGGGGAGCGTTTTTTGGGGGGGGGGGGGGGGTCGCGGGGTCTGGGGGGGCGCCGGGAGGGGGGGCGTGACCAACACGAGGGGGCGTGACCAAGGGCGTGGCGCGGTGCTCGTCAGCGGGGGGGCGGGGGCTGCGCGGACCAATCAGAACGCCGGGCGCGCTCGGACCACGCCTCCGGCCCCGCCCCCGGCGCTCCGGTGCCGCCGCCGCGCGCCCCCGGGACCGGCTCGGGCTGCGGCGGCGGCGGCGGCGGCGGCGGGACCCGGCCCGGCCGGCAGGCCCCGGGCACGGCAGGTACCGGGCACGGCAGGGCCGCGCCGGGGGCGGCGGGAGCCGCGGCCGAGCCCCCCCCCCCCCCCCCCCCCCCGGCAGCCCCGGGAGCGCCGGTACCGGGCGCGGCGCGCTCGGCTGCTCGGGGGCGGCGGGGACGCGCAGCCGCGGCTCGGGACCGGAGATGTCCCGCGGCTGCGGGGAGGGGACAGGGGACACACGGCCACCGGCGGCGGCGGTCGGCCGCGTCCGCAGCGGCGGGGGGGCGGGACACGGTTCGGCGGGCAGGACACGGGCACGGGCACGTCCCCACGGGCAGGGCACGGGCACGGGCACGGGCACGGGTACGGCCCCGCGGGCAGGACGCGTACCTGTGGTCACGGTGTGTCCCCGCCGCGGGCAGGACACGGCCACGTCCCCCGCGAGCGCCACGCGTCCCCACCGTGGGCGGGACACGGACCTGTGGTCACGGCGTGTCCCCACGGGCAGGACACGTCCCCACGGGCAGGAGATGTCCCCCACGGACGGGACACGTCCCCCACGGGCAGGACACGTCCCCCACGGACGGGACACGTCCCACGGGCGGGACACGTCCCCACAGCCGTCGAGGCCCCCGCACCGCTCCGGGAAGCCCCCGCCGAGGCCGGGCGGGATCCCGGCTCCCCGTGCCCCCATCCCGGTCACCCCACCCACCGGCGTGTCCCCCCCGCGTGTCCCCCTGTCCCGCAGGTCGCCCCCGCGCCGCCGAGCCATGCGGGATCGCCCGGTGCTGTCGCCAGCAGAGCCATGAGCAGCTGTCGCTACAACGGGGGGGTGCGGCGGCCCCGGGGACCCCCGAGCGCCGCCCGCACCCCGCAGCCGCCGCCGCACCGGGACCCGCCGCCGCCGCGGGGCTGCCCCAGCCCCGGTCCCCGCGTGGTCGTGTCCCGGCCGGAGCGGCCCGGGGCGGCCGAGCCCGGCCCCGGCGCGGCCCCGGCGGGCCCGGGGGCGGCGGAGGAGCGGCGGAACCAGAACATCGGCTACAAGCTGGGCCACCGGCGAGCGCTCTTCGAGAAGCGCAAGCGCCTCAGCGACTACGCGCTGATCTTCGGCATGTTCGGCATCGTGGTGATGGTCACCGAGACCGAGCTGTCCTGGGGGGTCTACACCAAGGTGGGGGGGGGGTCCCGGCACGGGGGTGGGGGGCGCTGCGGGCTCCGGCCGCGCTCACGGTGCCCCCGTGCCCCGGCAGGAGTCGTCGTATTCGTTCGCCCTGAAATGCCTTATCAGCCTCTCGACCCTCATCCTGCTGGGGCTCATCGTCATGTACCACGCCAGGGAGATCCAGGTGGGCGAGGGCCACCGGCCCCCGGCTGGCACCCGCCCCGGGGCGGCACCGGCCTGTCCCCGTGTCACCCAGAGGGAAAAAAAAAAACCCCAAAAAAAACAGAACAAAAAACCGGGAAAAAGGCGGCCCCTCTGTTCCCGAAAAATGGATGAAAATAACTTTTGGTTTTATACTAAAGCAATTCATCCTTAAAATAATACCCCAAAAGTTAGTACCCCATAATTTAATGCCCCATAAGTGAACATATCCCAAAAGTTAATACCCCAAAAGTTAATACCCCAAAAGTTAATATCCCATAATTTAATGCCCCATAAATCAATACCCCAGAAATTAATACCCCAGAATTTAATACCCCATAATTTAACGCCCCATAAGTTAACATATCCCAAAAGTTAATACCCCAAAAGTTAATGCCCCATAAATTAATACCCCAGAAATTAATACCCCATAACTTAACATACCCCATAATTTAATATCCCATAATTTAATACCCCATAATTTAATATCCCACAATTTAATACCCCATAAATTAACACCCCATAACTTAACATACCCCAAAAATTAATACCCCAAAAGTTAGTACCCCAAAAGTTAATACCCCATAAGTTAACATACCCCATAATTGAATATCCCATAATTTAATACCCCATAATTTAATATCCCACAATTTAATACCCCATAAATTAATACCCCATAACTTAACATACCCCAAAAATTAATACCCCAAAAGTTAATATCCCATAATTTAATGCCTCATAAATTAATACCCCATAAATTAATACCCCAGAATTTAATACCCCATAACTTTACATACCCCAAAAGTTAATATCCCATAATTTAATACCCCATACGTTAATACCCCATAAATTAATACCCCATAAAAACTGCTATTAAAAAGCTACAAAATGCAAGAAAAACTTTCATGCTACAAATTTTCCTGCCCCGAGCAGCTCATTCATTAATTCCGTCATTAACGCCATGAAAAAGCAATTTCTTATAGAAAAACCTCAATAACGTAGCAAGAAAGACTCTTCTCCCTAAATAAACAACAAAAATTTAATAATTAGTAAAAATATTTTAATTATCAAAGTTAATAGTTATTTTTACAGCAGTAAACTCACTAAAAATACCAAATGTATCTCTTTACCTTGCCAGTAAAAAAAAGTTTACTCTAATTTCTTATTACTTTTCTTTTAATTGTATTAATGAAGTTTTCTTTATGCCCTTTAAAGTTTGGAACTTGCTTTGCCCTCCTGCTAATCCTCATCTCACAGCAGAAAAAAAATCAGTAAATAATTCCAATAAGTCCACTGGCATTTAGCCAGCACTAAACCCAATTAATAAGTTAATGAAAATCCTCCTCAATTAACCAAAAAAACCTCAAATTAACCAAAATCCTGTCAAATTAACCAAAAACCACTCAAATTAAAAAAAAAAAACTCAAATTAACAAAAGAACCTCATATTAACAAAAAAAACCCCTCAAATTAACTAAAACCTCCCTCAAATTAATAAAAAAAAAACCCCTTGAATTAACAAAAAAAAATTCAAATTAACTGAAAAACCCTCAAATTTACCCAAATAAACCTCAAATTAAGGAAAAAAACCTGAAATTAGCAAAAAAAACCCCTTCAAATTAGCCAAATCCCCCCTAAGTTAACCCAAACCCCTCAAATTACCCAAAATAAACCTCAAAAAATTTCCCAAAAATCCCCTCAAATTAACCAGAAAAACCCTCCAATTCCCCAAATATCCCTCAAATTACCCAAAACAACCCTCAAAGTATCCCAAGCCCCCCTAAATTACCCAAAACCCCTTCAAATTACCCCAACCCCCCCTCAAAAAATTACCCCAAACCCCGTCAAATTACCTCAAAACCCCATGAAAGGACCCCAAACCTCTGAGCCGCACTCAGCCCCCCTGAAATCACCTCAAACCCCCTCAAATTATCCCAAAACCCCCTCAAACAACCCCAAACCCCCTCAAACGACCCCAAACCCCCTCAAACAACCCCAAACCCCCCGAAACGCCCCCAAAGCCCCCGAAACGCCCCCAACCCCGGAGCCGCACTCAGCCCCCCTCAAACGACCCCAAACCCCCTCAAATGATCCCAAACCCCCTCAAACGCCCCCAAACCCCCCCGAAACAACCCCAAACCCCCCGAAACGCCCCCAACCCCCCCAAACGCCCCCAACCCCCTGAGCCGCACTCAGCCCCCTTCAAACAACCCCAAATCCCCTGAAATGACCCCAACCCCCCGAAACGCCCCCGACCCCCTGAAACGCCCCCAAACCCCAAACCCCCCGAAACGCTCCCAAAGCCCCCGAAACGCCCCCCAACACCCTGAAACGCCCCCAACCCCCTGAGCCGCATCAGCCCCCCTCAAACAACCCCAAACCCCCTCAAACGCCCCCAAACCCCCTCAAATGATCCCAAACCCCCCCCAAACGCCCCCAACCCCCTGAAACAACCCCAAACCCCCCGAAACGCCCCCAAACCCCCTCAAACACCCCCAACCCCCTGAGCCGCATCAGCCCCCCTCAAACAACCCCAAACCCCCTCAAACGCCCCCAAACCCCCTCAAACAACCCCAACCCCCCCCCAAACGCCCCAACACCCTGAGCCGCGCTCAGCCCCCCTCAAACAACCCCAAACCCCCCGAAACGCCCCCAAACCCCCCCAAACGCCCCCAACCCCCTGAGCCGCACTCGCCCCCCCCCCCGCAGCTGTTCATGGTGGACAACGGCGCCGACGACTGGCGCATCGCCATGACCTCGGAGCGCGTCTTCCTGATCGCGCTGGAGCTGCTGGTGTGCGCCATCCACCCCATCCCCGGGCAGTACCTGTTCACCTGGACGGCGCGCCTGGCCTTCACCTACGCCGCCTCGGTGGCCCACGCCGACGTGGACGTCATCCTGTCCATCCCCATGTTCCTGCGGCTCTACCTGCTGGGCCGCGTGATGCTGCTGCACAGCAAGCTCTTCACCGACGCCTCGTCGCGCAGCATCGGCGCGCTCAACAAGATCAACTTCAACACGCGCTTCGTCATGAAGACGCTCATGACCATCTGCCCCGGCACGGTGCTGCTGGTCTTCAGCATCTCCTCGTGGATCATCGCCGCCTGGACCGTGCGCGTCTGCGAGCGGTGAGCGGCGCGCCGGCCCCGGGGGGGGGGGTTTGGGGGGCGCGGGGTGGTCCCGGTTTTGGGGTTAGCGCGGGGGGTTTTTGGGTGGGAGCGTGCGGCTGAGGAGGCGCCGGGGGGGTTGAGGGGTGCAAGAGACCCCCGTGGTCAGGCCGGGCTGCTCCAGTGGGATTTGCCAGGTGGGATTGTCCCCAAGCCCCTCGGTGTCACCCTGGGGTGGAGAGAGACCCCCGTGGTCAGGCCGGGCTGCTCTGGTGGCATTTGTCAGACGGGATTGTCCCCAGGCTCCTCGGTGTCACCCTGGGGTGGAGAGAGACCCCCGTGGTCAGGCCGGGCTGCTCTGGTGGCATTTGTCAGACGGGATTGTCCCCAGGCTCCTCGGTGTCACCCCAGGGTGGGGAGAGACCCCCGTGGTCAGGCCGGGCTGCTCCAGTGGGATTTGCCAGGTGGGATTGTCCCCAAGCTCCTCGGTGTCACCCTGGGGTGGAGAGAGACCCCCGTGGTCAGGACAGGCACCTCTGGTGGGGGGTTTGGGGTTTGCCAGGTAGCATTTGCCAGGTGGGATTGTCCCCAAGCCCCTCGGTGTCACCCTGGGGTGGAGAGAGACCCCCGTGGTCAGGCTGGGCTGCTCCGGTGGGATTTGCCAGGTGGGATTGTCCCCAGGCTCCTCGGTGTCACCCCGGGGTGGAGAGAGACCCCCGTGGTCAGGACAGGCACCTCTGGTGGGGGGTTTGGGGTCTGGCTCGGGGATTGTCCCCAGGCTCCTCCGTGTCACCCCAGGGTGGGGCAGCTGCTCCCTGGTGGGGCTGGGGGCACAGCTGAGGAGGTATCGGGGGGTTTGAGGGGTGCAAGAGACCCCCGCGGTCAGGACACGTGCCTCTGGTGGGATCTTTGGGGTTTGCCAGGTGGGATTGTCCCCAAGCTCCTCGGTGTCACCCTGGGGTGGGGCCTGCTGGGGCTGGGGGTGACACGGAGGGGACTGAGAGCTGGGGGGTGGCACGGGGATGAAAACTGGGGGTCCCTCAGAGGGAACCAAAGGTTTGGGGTCCCCCAGAGGGAACAAAAGATTGGGGGTCCCTCATAGGTGGTCAAAATTTGGGGTCTCGGAGTGAGCCAAAGGTTTGGGGTCCCCCAGAAGGGACTAAAATTGGGGGGGTCTCTCAGAGGGAACCAAAGGTTCGGGGTCCCCCAGAAGGGACTAAAATTGGGGGGGGTCTCTCAGAGGGAACCAAAGGTTCGGGGTCCCCCAGAGGGCTCCGAAGGTCGAGGGACCTGCAGAGGGTGCAAAGAGCTGGAGCTGCCAAGAGGACCAAAGATTTGGGGTCCCGCAGTGGGGACCAAAAACTGGGGGTCCCGCGGAGGGGTCCGGGAATGTGACATTCCCACCGAGGGGACCCTCGGGGACGCGCCCTCAGGACCCTCCTCAGCTGCTCCCCGCGGGGTGTCCGGGCTGTCCCCGCGGGGTGTCCGGGCTGTCCCCGCGGGGTGTCCGGGCTGTCCCCGCCGTGTCCCCGCCCCTGCTGGCCCCGAGCCCCCCCAGCCCCCGGGGTCGCGCATTAACCGCTGTTGTTTTCCCTCCCTGCCCGCTCTGCTGCTTGCAGGGACAAACTGTGAGTGACCGCGGGGACCGTCCCGAGTGACCGCGGGGACCGTCCCGAGTGACTGCAGGGACCGTCCCTCGCCCCAGGCTTCTGCTCCCCGAAACCCCCAGAATTTAGGATTAGCTGCGGCCGGGGGGGCGGGGGCGCGGAAAGGGGCCGGGGGCCCTTTTCCTCTTGGAACCTCGGCAGCTGCTTCCCGTCCCCTCCCCGCTGTCCCCCGCCTTGGGGACTTCCGTGGTGGCTTTGGGGGCACTTTCAGAGAGGCCCCACAAGGGGCTGGCAGTTTCCAAAGGATTTTTTTTTTTTCCTCCTGGGATCCGACTTTTGTCCCTTTGCGTTTCCCCTCCTGTCCCCGCACGTTTTGGGTTCCTGGGGGGGAATCCCGGGTGTTCCTTGGGAATGCAGGTCCCGGGAATTGTCACCGTGCTGTCGCCTCCCCCCTCAGCCCGGGCTGTCCCCGCCCTGTCCCTGCCGTGTCCCTCGGTGCCGGGTGAGGTTCCAAGCGCAGACCGGGTTGGGAAGCAGCAATCCTAAATTCCTGACACTTGAGACCCCACACCCCCACCCCGGCTTGTTCCTCTGTCCCTTTTCCCTTCCCCCCCCCATTTCCCCTTTCCCAATCCCACTTCCTTTCCCAATCCCATTTCCCTTTCCCAATCCCACTTCCTTTCCCCAATCCCATTCCCCTTTCCCCCCCATTTCCTTTTCCCAATCCCATTCCCCTTTCCCAATCCTATTCGCCTTTACCCAATCCCATTTCCTTTCCCCAATCCCATTTCCCTTTCCCATTTCCCTTTCCCAATCCCAATCCCCTTTCCCAATCCCAATCCCCTTTCCCTTTCCCATTTCCCTTTCCCAATCCCAATCCCCTTTCCCAATCCCAATCCCCTTTCCCAATCCCAATCCTCTTTCCCAATCCCATTTCCCTTTCCCATTTCCCTTTCCCAATCCCCTTTTCCCCTTTCCCCCCCAATTTTCCCCGCATGTCCCTGTCCCCCTGCCCGGCTTGGCCGCTGCTCCGTGTCCCCTGGCCGGGCTTGTCCCCACCCTCGGGGGCAGGGGGGTGGTGGCACCGCCGTGTCTGTGACATCGCAATCTCACAGTGTCCCCCAGTGTCCCCCCGGCGTCACCCGCGGTGGCCTTTGGGGCCGCGCGGCGACATCGGTGTCCCGCGCTTTTGGGGACAGCGGTGCCACCTCTGTGCTGTCCCCTCAACGTCCCGGGGGGACACAGCCTGGCCATGGGACGTCCCCATGGTGTCCCCAAATCTGGCTTGGGGACAGCGCCCCAAACCCACCGCGATGAGCACAAATGGGGGGGGGGATTCAACGACCGCGGTGCCGGCGGTGCCGGCGGTGCCAGCGGTGCCACCGCCCCGCGCAGGTACCACGACAAGCAGGAGGTGACCAGCAACTTCCTGGGGGCCATGTGGCTGATCTCCATCACCTTCCTGTCCATCGGCTACGGGGACATGGTGCCACACACCTACTGCGGCAAGGGCGTGTGCCTGCTCACCGGCATCATGGTGAGCCACGGGGACACGGGGACACTGCCAGGGGACACTGCCAGGGGGCACGGGGACAGTCAGGGGACAGCCAGGGGGCACGGGGACACTGCCAGGGGACACGGGGACACTGCCAGGGGACATGGTGCCACACACCTACTGCGGCAAGGGCGTGTGCCTGCTCACCGGCATCATGGTGAGCCACGGGGACACGGGGACACTGCCAGGGGACACGGGGACACTGCCAGGGGACATGGGGACACTGCCAGGGGACAGCCAGGGGACATTCAGGGGACATGGGGACACCACCAGGGGACATGGGGACAGTCAGAGGACATGGAGACACTGCCAGGGGACACTGACAGGGGACAGCCAGGGGACACAGGGACACTGCCAGGGAACACGAGAACACTGCCAGGGGACATGGGGACACCACCAGGGGACACTGCAGGGGACATGGGGACAGCCAGGGGACATGGCGACACTGCCAGGGGACATGGCAGGGACACCCTGAGGGGACAGCGTGAGGGGACAGGCAAGGGGACACCACGAGGGGACCCTGCCCTGGGGACACGGCGAGGAGATTTCCCGCTGCCTGAGGGGATCGTTTTGAACTCCAGCTGGGAGTTCAGGGCTCCCGCCAGTTTTTTTTTGTTGTTGTTGTTTTTTTTTTTTTTTAATTTTTTTAAACCCAAATTGTTCCCAAAAGGCCAGCGAAGGACAGGAGCCAACGCTGTCCCCGCTGTCCCCGCTGTCCCCGCAGGGCGCCGGCTGCACCGCGCTGGTGGTGGCCGTGGTGGCCCGGAAGCTGGAGCTGACCAAAGCCGAGAAACACGTCCACAACTTCATGATGGACACGCAGCTCACCAAGCGGGTGAGACCGCCTGGCTCGTCCCAAAAAATGGGGAAAATCCCGTTAAAAATGGGGGAAAAACGTTAAAACTGGGGGGGAAAACCCATGAAAAGCCATTGAAATGGGAAAAACCCATGAAAGCTGGGAGAAAGACATTAAAATTGGGGGAAATCCCATGAAATCTGGGAGAAAGACATTAAAATTGGGGGAAACCCCATGAAAACTGGGAGAAATACATTAAAATTGGGGGAAACCCCATGAAAACTGGGAGAAATACATTAAAATTGGGAGAAACCCCAAGAAAACTGGGAAAACCCCCATGAAAACCAGGAAAAAAAGGGAAAACCCCATTAAAACTGGGAAAAAGCCAATCAAACTGAGAAATGCAATTAAAACTGGGAAAACCCCTGCTGAAACTGGGAAAAATCCCCTTAAAACTTGGAAAAAAGTGGGAAAAACCCCATAAAAATCAGGGAAAAAGCTGATTCTGATGGGAGCCAGGGGTGATTCCTGGGATTTGGGGTGGCAGGTGAAGAACGCCGCTGCCAACGTGCACAGGGAAACGTGGCTCATCCACAAGCACACCAAGCTGGTGAAAGAGCCAATTAATACCAGGAAAAATGGGACAAAATCCTTTAAAACTGGGAAAAAATGGGAGAAACCGCCTTAAAAGTGGGAAGAACCTCCTTAAAACCTGGAAATCCCACATGAAAACCGGGGAAAAAACCCCGATGAAACCATGAAAAACTCGATTAAAACTGGGGGGAAACCCAATGAAAACTGGGGGGAAAAAAGCCCCAAAAAATGGGAAAAACCCCATGAAAACCAGGGAAAAATGGGAAAAAACCCATGAAAATCAGGGAAAAATGGGGAAATCCAGGGAAAAGCCCGTGGTGGTGCCCACCCATGGGTGATTCCCGGGATTTGGGGCGGCAGGTGAAGAACGCCGCTGCCAACGTGCTCAGGGAAACGTGGCTCATCCACAAGCACACCAAGCTGGTGAAGAAGATCGACCACGCCAAAGTTCGGACCCACCAGCGTAAGTTCCTCCAAGCCATCCATCAGTAAGTGCCACCGCTTTTCCTGCTTCCTTGTCACCCCCCTGTCCCCTCAGGGGGGGTGTCCCCTCCCGGGTGGGTGACAGGCGGTGCCCGTTGTGGTGGCCCCGGGGTTTGTCACCTGGCTTTGGTCTCGGTCCTGGCCTTGTCCCCTGTTCCTTGTCCCCTGTCCCCCATTCCCACTGTCCTGCTCCCCTGGCCTTGTCCTCTGTCCTGTTCCTGTCCCCATTCTTGTCCCCTGGCCTTGTCCCCAGTTCTTTCATTCCCTGTCCCCCATTCCCACTGTCCTTGTCCCCTGTCCTCTCTCTTTGTCCCCGTCCCTGTCCCCCAACTCTGCTGTCCCCATCCCCGTCCCTGTCCCTGTCCCCATCCCCGTCCCTGTCCCTGTCCCTGTCCCCATCCCTGTTCCTGTCCCTGTCCCTATCCCTGTCCCTGTCCCCATCCCTGTTCCTGTCCCTGTTCCTGTCCCTGTCCCCCTCTGTCCCTCTCCCTGTCCCTGTCTCTGTCCCTGTCCCTGTCCCCCCCATCCCTGTCCCTGTCCCCCTCTGTCCCTCTCCCTGTCCCCATCCCTGTCCCTGTCCCCCTCTGTCCCTGTCCCTGTCCCTGTCCCTGTCCCTGTCCCTGTCCCTGTCCCCTGCTGGGCACACCAGACCTATGGGGTGACCCCCGGGCCCCCCCAGCTCCGGGGTGGGGTGTGGGGGTGACCGGGGGTGGCCTGGCCGGGACAGGGGGGGTCCTTTTGGGTCCCTTTGGGGCGGGGGCGGTGACGCTGCTGCGCTGTCCCCTCGGAATTAACCCTTTCTTTTGTGTCCCTTGCGCCGCCCCCGCAGAGCTCAGAAGTAAGTGCCCCCCTCCCCTAACCCCCCCCCCCCCAGCTTTGCATGGGCTCTGCCGCCGAATTTGGGGGGGGGGGGGGACACCCCAAAACCCGCTGTGACCCCCCCGGGGGGGCTGAGAGGCTGCGCTTGAGGGGAGGGGCTGCACGTTCGGATGAGGGGCTGCATGGGGGTGACGGAGGTGACAGGGGTGGCAGAGGTGGCAGTGCCACCGGGGCTGTCCCCAAGGCCGCCGCTGTCCCCGCAGGCTGCGCAGTGTGAAGATGGAGCAGCGCAAGCTCAGCGACCAGGCCAACACCCTGGTGGACCTGGCCAAGGTGAGCGCGGCCGGGACCCCCCCGGTTCTATGGGGTCAGACCAGCCCCGAACCTGAACCCCCCCGGTTCTATGGGGTCAAACCAGCCCTGAACTCCCCCTCTTGTTATGGGGTCAAACGAGCCCTGACCCCCCTGTTTCTATGGGGTCGGGCCGTCCCTGACCCCAAGCCCATTGTTATGGGGTCAGGCTGTCCCTGATCCCCCCTTGTTATGGGGTCAGACCCATCCCTGACCCCGAGCCCGTTGCTGTGGGATTTTCGGGCCGTGCCTGGCCCCGATCCCGTTGCTGCGGGGTTTTGGGGCCGTGCCTGACCCTGATCCCCCATTGCTGTGGGGTTTTGGGGCCGTGCCTGACCCCGATCCCCCATTGCTGTGGGGTTTTGGGGCCGTGCCTGACCCCGATCCCCCATTGCTGTGGGGTTTTGGGGCCGTGCCTGACCCTGATCCCCCATTGCTGCGGGGTTTTGGGGCCGTGCCTGACCCCGATCCCCCATTGCTGTGGGGTTTTGGGGCCGTGCCTGACCCCGATCCCCCATTGCTGTGGGGTTTTGGGGCCGTGCCTGACCCTGATCCCCCATTGCTGCGGGGTTTTGGGGCCGTGCCTGACCCCGATCCCGTTGCTGCGGGGTTTTGGGGCCGTGCCTGACCCCGATCCCCCGTTCTTACGGGGTTTTGGGGCCGTGCAGACGCAGGCGCTGATGTCGGAGCTGCTGGCGGAGCTGCAGGAGCGCCACGAGGAGCTGGAGAAGCGCCTGGGGGCCCTGGAGGCGCAGCTGGAGGCGCTGGGGCTGCGCCTGCTGGCCCTGCCCGGGCTCGTCAGCCAGGCCCTGGGCCAGCCGCGGCCCCCGGGGCCACCGGGGCCACCGGGGCCACCGGGGCCACCAGGGACACCAGGGCCACCGGGGACACCGGGGACACCGGGGACACCAGGGACACCGGGGACACCGGGGACACCGGGGACACCGCGGCCACCGCGGCCGAGCGCGGCCACCGCCCCCTGCAGCCCCAGCCGCGACCCCCGCGCCGCCCCCGACAGCCCCCGGCCCGCCTCGGACAGCGGCTGAGGGGACAGCGGCGTGTCACGGGGTGTCACCGGGTGTCATCGAGTGTCACCGGGTGTCACTGAGTGTCATCGAGTGTCACCGAGTGTCACCGGGTGTCACTGAGTGTCACTGAGTGTCACCAAGTGTCACCTTTGGACAGCGGCTGAGGGGACAGCGGCGTGTCACCGCGTGTCACCGCGTGTCACCGAGTGTCACCGCGTGTCACTGAGTGTCACCTTGGGGTGATGGGGACAGCGGCGTGTCACCGAGTGTCACCTTTGGACAGTGGCTGAGGGGACAGCGGTGTGTCACCGAGTGTCACCGAGTGTCACCGTGTGTCACCAAGTGTCACCGTGTGTCACCGTGTGTCACCTGTGGGCAGCAGCTGAGGGGATGGCAGCATGTCACCGCGTGTCACTGAGTGTCACCGTGTGTCACCAAGTGTCACCGTGTGTCACCGAGTGTCACCTTTGGACAGCAGCTGAGGGGACAGCGGTGTGTCACCGAGTGTCACCGAGTGTCACCAAGTGTCACCGAGTGTCACCGAGTGTCACCGAGTGTCACCTGTGGGCAGCAGCTGAGGGGATGGCAGCGTGTCACCGAGGGGCGCTGGGGTCACCCCCGTGTCCCCTCTGTCACCTGGGCCAGCGGCTGACGGCGGGGGGGGGTCGCGGGGGTCCCTTTGTGCCACCTCATGGGACAGCGAGGGGGGGTGGGGACACCCCAATGTCCCCTCTGCCACCCCCCCCCCACTCCGGGCTGTGCATAACGGGGTGGGGGGGGGTTGGGGACACCCCCAGACCCCTGGGTGTCCCCCCACCCTGTGAAGGCAGTTTTGGGGTCGGGGGTCCCCATCCATCCCCCCGCTCCCCCCGCGGTTTTGGGGTGCGGGGGGGGGGTCCCCATCCATCCCCCCGCTCCCCCCGCGGTTTTGGGGTGTGTGGGGGGGGTCCCCATCCATCCCCCCGCTCCCCCCGCGGTTTCGGGGTGCGGGGGGGCCCCGTGTTTATCTCTGGCCATCGTGTGGCCGTGCCCGTAGCTTTGTTCTGGAAAGCTCCGTATAAACCTCCTGCGTTCACTGTGCTGGACCCCCCCAAAACCCCCCCCGGGACCCCCAAAACCCCCCCCGGGACCCCCCAAACGGTGGGAGCCGAGCTGAGCCTTTTTTTTGGGGGGGGGTCCGGGGGGGGCTGGGAGAGGGGAGGGGACAAGGGACAGAGGGGACAAACCGGGAGCCCTGAGCGGTTTGGGGGGGGGCTAAAATTTGGGGACAGGGTGGGGGGTTGGGGGGGGGGAGACCCCTGTGGTGACCCCCAAAATGGGGGGGGGTTGTATTTGGGGGGGGGGGGGTGTCTTCATTCCTGGCTCCGCCCCCAAAGTGACCTTGGCGACGTCACCGTCAGCTCTGTGTGCCTCAGTTTCCCCCAGCTGGAAAATGGGGGGGGGGGGGGGTTGGGGGGGGCACCCCTGGATGCAATACTGAGCCCATCCCCCACCCCCGGGGGGGCCAGGACCCCTCCCCACGGCCCTGGACCCCCCCCCCCCGGGTCCGGTTCTGCTCCCCCCGCGGTGTGGGGGGGTCTTGGGGGGGTTTTGGGGGAATTTGGGGTTTTTTTGGGGGGGGATTTTGGGGGGGGCTGAGGCGCAAATTAAAGGAGCCTGAACTGGACGTGTCGCTCTCTGCTCGGCCGGGGGGGTCTGGGGGATTTTTGGGGTTTGGGGGGGATTTGGGGGGTTTTAGGGCGCTTTGGGGGCACTTTTGGGGCAGTTTTGGGGGATTTGGGGGGATTTTTGGGGGGATTTTGGGGAATTTTTGGGGGTTCCCCCCGCCGCGGGGACTTTGTGGGGGTGACAAAACCCCGCGTGGGTTTTGGGGCGGATTTTGGGGGACCCCGGACGCTTTTTGGGGCCCCGCGGGCTCAGGAGGGTTGGGGACACTCCGGCGGGGGGGGGGGGGGGTGGTGGCCCCGTGGTGGCCCCGTGCGACAATCGGGGGAAACTGAGGCTGTCAATGATTAACGCGCGGTGCCTGGCGGCGGTGGCACTGCTGGTGGCTCTGGTGGCACCGCTGGTGGCTCTGGTGGCACCGCTGGTGGCTCTGGTGGCACTGCTGGTGGCTCTGGTGGCACCGCCGGTGGCACTGGTGGCACTGGGCAGCAGCCAGGGGACATCGCGCCGAGCCCGGGGGTCGCGCGTGTCCCCTCCCCGTGCGACGGGCAGGTAACGGCGGTGGCGGGGACGGGACAGCGGCCATTGTCCCCAAGGGCTGGCGGGGGGACAGGAGGGGACGCGGGGTCCCTGAGCGTCACCCGTGGGTGTTCCCCAGCCCAAACTGGGGGGGACTGGGACGCGGTGGCGGCGCTGGAGGTGACACCCCGAGGGACACGGTGGCCTCGCGGCGCCACCGAGGAGGGATGGCCGCAGGCGGCGCGTGGGGGAAACTGAGGCACGGTGACACCGGGGCTTCTGTGTCCCCTCCAGGGGTGGCCTCGAAGCGCCAGGAGCCCCCCGGGGGTCCCGCGGGGGCCAGGAGCGGTGACATCCCCCTGGCGTGTCCCCCGGCACGGCGACAACGCCACCTCGGCGCTGCCCCTCGCGTGGCGACGTCGCCGCCAGCGCGTGCCAGGCGTGTCACCTTCGAGGACGAGCTGGTGACAGCGCGGGGGACGCGCGGTCCTGCCGGGGACAGCGCCAGGACCCCGAAAGGGTCCCCAAAGGTGTCCCCAAAGGTGTCCCCAAAAGTGTCATCGCGGCCGGAGGCTGTGTCCCCAAAGGTGTCCCCAAAAGTGTCCCCAAAGGTGTCCCCAAAAGTGTCACCGCGGCCAGAGGCTGTGTCCCCAAAGGTGTCCCCAAAAGTGTCGCCGTGGCCAGAGGCTGTGTCCCCAAAGGTGTCCCCAAAGGTGTCCCCAAAGGTGTCCCCAAAAGTGTCCTCAAAAGGGTCCCCAAAGGTGTCCCCAAAAGTGTCACCGCGGCCGGAGGCTGTGTCCCCAAAGGTGTCCCCAAAGGTGTCCCCAAAGGTGTCCCCAAAAGGGTCCCCAAAGGTGTCACCGTGGCCAGAGGTTGTGTCCCCAAAGGTGTCCCCAAAGGTGTCCCCAAAGGTGTCCCCAAAAGTGTCACCGCGGCCAGAGGCTGTGTCCCCAAAGGTGTCCCCAAAGGTGTCCCCAAAAGTGTCACCGCGGCCAGAGGCTGTGTCCCCAAAGGTGTCCCCAGAGGTGTCCCCAGAGGTGTCCCCAGAGGTGTCCCCAGAGGTGTCCCCAGAGGTGTCCCCAAAGGTGTCCCCAAAGGTGTCGCCGCGGCCGGACGACCCACCCCGATCCCGGCGGGACCCATCCCGATCCCGGTGCCACCGGAGCCGCGACAATCGGGGACAGCCGGGGACAATCGGGGACACCGCCGCCGCCCCGAGCCAGCCCGGGGTCCCCACCCCTCATTTTGGGGTTTTTGGGGAGGCCCCGCCCCCTTTGTGCCCCCCTGGACGTGCCCCCCCGGGGAACTGGGCTAATTAAGCATCCATTCATTCATTAATTACGTTTGGTAATTAATACAAAAAGGTCTCCACGTTGGTTTATTTTTGGGGGGGGGGGGTCGGTCCGACCCGGGGCTGCCCCCCCGCCCTTTGGGGACGCTCCTGTCCCCAATTTCCCCTTTTGTCCCCCCCAGTTCCACCCTCCCCCCCCCAGACCGCCCCCGGGGGCTCCTCCCGGTGCTGCCCCTCCCCGTTTTTAACCCCTCCGTGCCCGGTGCTGCCCCCCCCGCCCTCCCCGGGGGCGGGACCCGGGGCCGGTCCCGCAGCGCCGCCGCCGCCGCCGCCTCCGCCGCTCCCGGCTGCCATTTTAAGGTGAACAAAGCGGCGGAGGCGGCGGCAGGTGAGCGGCTCCGCGGTACCGGGAACCCCCGGCACCGGCACCGGCACCGGCACCGGCACCGGCACCGGCAGCGCGGGGAGAGGGCGGTACCGGAACGGGAGGGAGCGCCGGGGGTCTCCGCTCCCCGCTGCGCACGGGGGGGGGTTCGTCCTTCGCCGAGGCACCGGGGGCCCCGCCGGGCTTCTCCCCGGTACCGCGGGCCGCACCGGGACCGGCCACGGGGTTCCAGAGCGGTACCGGGTCCTCGCCGGCACCCAGGTCCCCGCCGGTACCGGATTCCCGGGCGGTACCGGCTCCGCAGCGGTACCGGCCACGGGGTTCCAGAGCGGTACCGGGGTCCGCACCGGCTCCGCACCGGTACCGGGCTCCCCGACACCGCCGAAATCCCCTCCGTGCTTCCCCCGGTACCGCTCCCGGTACCGGAGCCGCCCCCGGCCCCGCGGCTCCTCCCGTGTCCCCACAGGGGCCAGGGACCCCCGAGCCCCCGGCCCCGTCCCCGCCGCCACCGGCGCCCTCGCGCTCCGGTCGCCGCTGCGGGTCCCGGTGGCGTCCCGGGGGTCCCCGGTGGGGTCAGACCGCGGGATCCGACCGGGACCGGGGCACCGGGGACCGACGGGATGGGGAACCGGGACCCTTGGGCACCCCCAAAGCGCCCCCCGCCCCTCGCGGGGGTCCCACCGAGCCCCGGTGCCGCCGGGCCGGGTTTGGGTTTGGGTTTCCCGCAGGGATTTGGGGTTTTTGGGGTCTCTGCATGGCCCGGGGGGGTCCCCACGTTAATTCTGCTGATTTTAAGACCCCCACCCCAAATTTTCCAGCCGCTCTCCTCGCGGCTCTGCCTCACGTGGCCTCCGGAATTATCGTTATTTGTAACGATTTTGATTTTTATTGCGATTATTTCGATTTTTAATCCGGCCGGAGCAGCTTAGGGCCGGCGCGGGGCCCCCGCTTCCCATTCGGGAATTCCAACAATCCCGATTAATTCCCTGCCGCCTGCGGGGCGTTGGGAAGGGACAGGGAGGTGACACCGAGAGCCCGGCGTGGCTGGGGTGGCACCGGCCGGTGAGTCACCGTGCCTCAGTTTCCCCACGTAAACCCGCGGCGACTCCGTGCCTCAGTTTCTCCACGAAACTTCTCTGGCGTCTCCAAGGTTTCTGTGGGGTCTCCAAGGTTTTTTTGTGGGGGCTTCTCCAGGTTGTTTTTTTTTTTTTGGGGGGGAGGGGTCCTCCGAATTTGTTTCTGGGGTCTCCGAAGTTTTTTTGGGGCGTTCTCCAAGGCTTTTTTGGGGGGGTGTCCGAGACATTTTTGGGGCGGGTTTTCCCGGTGTTTTTTGTGGGATCTCCAAGGGTTTTTTTTGGGGGAGGTTTCCAAGGTTTTTTTTGTGGGGTCTCCGAGGTTTTTTTGTAGGGTCTCCGAGGTTTTTTTGTGGGGGTCTCTCCAGGTTTTTTTGTGGGGTCTCCGAGGTTTTTTTTGTGGGGTTCTCTCCAGGTTCTTTTGGGGGAGGTTTCCTAGGAAATTTTTTTTTTTTTTTTTTTTTTTTTTTTTTGGGGGGGTGGGATCTCCAAGCTTTTTTGGAGACTCCAACTCTGGGTGGCCGCTCCGTGCCTCAGTTTCCCCGCACAAACCGCGGCGACTCCGACTCCCCCTCCGGCTGGGTGGCGACGGTGACAAAGGGACCAAAGTCCTTCCCGTGCCGCCGCCGCCGGTGACAGAACCCGCCGCGAGTGGCTTTGTCGCCGTCCCCTGCAGGGATGTTCGCCAAGAAACCCTACGACAGCCCCGCCAGCGGCTACGGGCCGCCCCCCGCCGCCTCCTACGGGCCACCCGCGGGCGACTACGGCTACGATTTCGGGGCCCGCTCGCCGCCGCCGGGCTCCTACTACGTCGAGGACGCCCCTCAGCATTTCTACCGGTGGTGGTCGCCGCCGGGGCTGGTGCGGCTGCTGGCGGCCACCGTGCTGCTGCTCTGCGTGGCCGTGTTCGCCTGCGTGGCCTCCACGCTGGCCTGGGACTACGGCTACGGCTACGGCTACGGCGGCGTGCTGGGCAGTGGCCCCGGCGGCTTCTACGGCTCGGGCTACTACGGCAGCGGGGTCAACTACGGCTACGGCTACGGTGGCTACGGTGGCTACTACGGCGGCGTCGCCAACCCGCGGGCGGCCAACGGCTTCATGATCGCCATGGCCGTGCTCTGCTTCCTGGCCCAGCTGGGGCTGCTGGTGGCCAGCCTGAGCAAGTCCAGCGGATCGCGGTCGCGCCGCTTCTACCTGGTGGTCATCGTGGTGTGCGCCGTGCTGGCCCTGGTCATGCTGGTGGCCAGCATCGTCTACGTGGTGGGGGTCAACCCGCAGGCGCAGATGAGCGGGGGCTACTACTACAGCCCGCTGCTAGCCATGTGCAGCCAGGTGTACGCCGGGGGCGCCGTGCTCAACCAGTACCTGTACCACTACTGCACCGTGGACCCGCAGGAGGTGAGCGGGGCCACCGGGAGGGGACCGGGACCACCGGGAGGGGACGGGGGCCACCGGGAGGGGACCACCGGGAGGGGACCGGGACCACCGGGAGGGGACGGGGACCACCGGGAGGGGACTGGGACCACCGGGAGGGGACTGGGACCACCGGGAAGGGACCGGGACCACCGGGAGGGGACGGGGACCACCGGGAGGGGACTGGGACCACCGGGAGGGGACGGGGGCCACCGGGAGGGGACGGGGGCCACCGGAAGGGGACTGGGACCACCGGGAGGGGATGGGGACCATCGGGAGGGGACGGGGGCCACCGGGAGAGGACTGGGACCACCGGGAGGGGACGGGGGCCACCGGGAGGGGACGGGGACCACTGGGAGGGGACCGGGACCACCAGGGACCGGGACCACCGGGGACCGGGACCACCGGGAAGGCACTGGGACCAACACGAGGGGATGGGGACCACCGGGAGGGGACATGGGACCACCAGGGGATGGAGACTACTGTGGGGGGATCGGGGCCACCAGGAGGGGACGGGGACCACCGGGAGGGGACATGGGACCACCGGGAGGGGACCAGGACCACCAGGAGGGGACTGGGACCACTGGGAGGGGAGTGGGACCACCGGGAGGGGACATGGGACCACCAGGGGATGGAGGCTGTTGTGGGGGGACAGGGACCACCGAGAGACGGGAGACCACTGGAGGACGGGGACTACTGGGAGGGGATGGGGGCCACCAAGGCGGGGACAGAGACCACTGGGAGGGGACGGGGAGCAGCGGGAGGGGAGGGGAGGACCCCCAAAAGATGAGGGAAGGACCACCAGGAAATGAGGGATGGACCGAGGGAGGGACCCCCAGGGGGTGAGGGAAGGACCCCCACAGAAAGGTTTGGGATTTGGGGCAGGTTTGGGATTTGGGTAGGACAGAAAAAAATCTGGGAGTCGGGAATCAGCCCCGCCCCCTCGCTCACCTGCCCCCCACCCCCGCTCTTCCCCGCGCCAGCCCCAAACTGCAGCGATCCCAAATCATTCCCGGGATCCCGATCCTGATCTCGGTCCCGGTCCCGGTCCCGGTCCCAATCCCGGTCCCGGTCCCAATCCCAATCCCGGTCCCAATCCCGGTCCCAATCCCAATCCCGGTCCCAATCCCAATCCCGGTCCCAATCCTGGTCCCGGTCCCAATCCCGGTCCCGGTCCCAATCCCAATCCCGGTCCCGGTCCCGGTGCCGGTCCCGTCCCTGGCCAGGCCGGGCCCGCCGGGGCCGCTCCCCCCGCCGGGGCTGGGACTGGAATGCGGCGCTTCCAGCCCGGCCGGTGGGACCGGGAGCGCCCGGGGCCGCCCGGGCCTGGCACGGGATGGGGCCGGCACGGGATGGGGGCCCGGGGCTGGCACCGGGAGCCCCCAAACCCTGCCCGTCCTTCCCAAACCCCAGAACTTTCCGTGGCCTTCCCAAATCCCAAATCTTCCCGAATTCCAAATCTTCCTTGTCCTTCTAAAATCCCCGTCCTTCCCAAGTCCCAAACCTTCCCGAATCCCAAACATTTCCCGTCCTTTCTGAATCCCAAAACTTCCCAAATCCCAGATTCGAGATTTGGGAAGGAGAGGAAAGGTTTGGGGTTTGGGAAGGACAAGGAAAGGTTTGGGGTTTGGGAAGGTTTGGGGTTTGGGAAGGACAAGGAAAGGTTTGGGGTTTGGGAAGGTTTGGGATTCGGGAAGCACAGAGAGAATCTTTGGGATCGGGCTCATCCCACACGTGGGGGATTCCCGGGATGAGCCGGAATTCCCGGAATTCCCGAATCCCCGCAGGCCGTGGCCATCGCCTGCGGGTTCCTGATCGTGCTCCTGCTGTGCCTCATCTGCCTCTTCGCGCACAAAACCCGCAGCAAGATCTGGAAGTACGGAAAACACAACATTTACTGGGATCGCGTCCCCGCCGGCCCCGAGGGGCCCGACGTGGAGGAGTGGGTGAGCGCCGGGAGCCTGGGGATTGCGGGGATTTTCGGGATTTCGGGGATTTTTGGGAGTGTTGGGAATGTTGGGAATGGGATCCGGGGGATCCTTCCCGGCTCTTTCCCAGTGGGGTTGAAAATTCCCAGACTTGGGATGGGTGCAAGGGGAGGGGTTTGGGGGATTTAGGGGATTTGGGGACACCGGGAGGGGATTTAGGGGAATCTGGGGACTTTGGGGGGGGGGGGGTTGGGGACTTCAGGGAGGATGTGGGGACACCAGGAGGGGACTTCAGGGGAATTTGGGGATTTTAGGGGCCATTTTGGGGACTTCGGGGGGGGGGTTTGGGGACACCAGGACTGTGTCGAGACCCCACGAGGGTTTGGGGACACCGGGAGGGGTTTGGGGACTCCGTGTGGGGACTTTGGGGACTCCAAGAGGGCTTGGGGACACTGCCAGGTGACACTGCCGGGTGACACCGCGGGGCCACCGCGCGCGGTTTCGGTCTGGCCAATGATTAACCGGGAGGTGGCACCGGGAAAACCCGGAGTGGTGGCACCTGGATGGGCACCTTGGGGACATCCCGGTGTCGCCAGCGTGGCCCGGGATGTGTCACCTGCGGGGCTGGACCGGCACGAGCTGGGGGCGGGGTGGGAATGTCACAGCGTTCCCGCGGGAAGGGTGGGGACAGTGGCTTTGGGGACACTCCTGTCCCTGTCCCCTGTGTCCCCATTCCTCTCCCTGTCCCTGTGCCCTGTGTCCCCATTCCCTTTTCCTGTTCCCTGTGTCCCCTTCCCTGTCCCCATCCCTGTCCCCATCCCTGTCCCCTGTGTCCCCATCCCTGTCCTGTCCCTGTCCCGTGTCCCCATCCCTGTCCTGTCTCTGTCCTGTCCCTGTCCTGTCCCTGTCCCCATCCCTGTCCCTGTGTCCCCATCCCTGTCCTGTCCTGTCCCCGTGCCACCACTCCCGGTCCCGTTTCCCTGGGGCCGCGCTCCCTGGGTCGGTTTTTATTTGATTTCATTGTGATTCGATTTTATTTATTTTATTTCTTTGTTGTGGTTTCGCTTCATTTGTTCTGATCCCTTTGGGGTTTATTTGCTCAAAGCCCCTCCCTGGCCGAGCATTTCCTGTCCCTTTGGGGACACGGTGCCACCCCCGCGTGCCACCCCCGCGCGCCACCTCCCCCCCGCTTTCGGGGTGTCACCCCCTTTGGGCACATCTGTGTGCCCGAATGCCACCGCGGCTTGGGGACACACCTGGCGGCCCCCGCGAGGGGACAGGCGAGGAAGTGGCGTGTCCGGCCGGATGTCCCCAAGGCCACCGAGCCGGCGGGGACCGGCGTCCGGCACAAACAACCCACAAAGGGCCGGAAGGAAGGGGACAGGGGACAGCCGGACGTCCCTTGTCCCTCTGTGGGGCCACCCCAAACCTCTGGGGGCGTCACCCTGCGGGGGTCACCAACCCCGGGCTCGGTCCCTTTGTCCCTTTGTCCCTTTGTCGCTGTCTCTCCACGGGGATTTGGGGGTTTTGGGGTTTCTGTGTTTGGGGTTTAGGGGTTTTGGGTTTTTTTTTTTTTTTTTTTTTTTGGTTTTGGGGTTTTTGGGTTTTTGGTTTTGGGGGTTTTGGAGTTTTTTGGCTTTGGGGGTTTTGGGGTTTCTGGGTTTTGGGCTTTTTGGGGATGTCCCTGGAGGATTTGGGGGGCTCCGGGTGGGACGACAACTCCTGGTTTCCGTGGATTTTCTGCGGGATTTCTCAGGGAATTTTCGGGGGTTTGTTGCGGGATTCTCGGGGATTTATCGGGCAACTTTCAGGGAATTCTCGGGGATTTCTTGGTGGATTTTCAGGGAATTTTCTGGGATTTCTTGGTGGATTTTCAGGGAATTCTCAGGGATTTCTCCGGGAATTTCGGGGCGATTCTCAGGGAATTTTCTCGGGGCATTTCTCCTTTATCCCAGCTGAGTTTCCCCCCCGAAATCCCAAATCCCAACTCCAGGTGAAGAACGTGTCGGGCGGGACGAGCGTTCCGGACGAGGCCGCCACGGTCGCGTACTCGGAGAAGGGCGGGACCCCCGGGCCGGCGCCGCCCTACAGCCCCCCCTCGTACAGCGACCCCCCCCAGAAGGGCTGGAAAAGGTGGGGAGGGGGCGGCAGCGGGAGGGGAAGGGGGGAAAGGGGTGGGGAATATGGGGAGGGGGCGGGAAAAGGGCTGGGGAAGGGAAGGAAAAGGAGGAAAGGGGTGGAATATTTGGGGAGGGGTCGGAAAAGATTGGAGGGGTGGGAAATTTGGGGAGGGGTCGGGAGAAGGGTGGAAAAAGTGGGGAAGGGGCAGAAGAGGGAGGGAAATGTGGGGAGGGGTCGGGAAGGGAAGGAAAAGGAGGGAAGGGGTGGGGAATTTGGGGAGGGGTCGCAAAAGGGGTGGGGAAGGGGGAGAAAAGGGAGGAAAAGGGTGGGAAATTTGGGGAAGGGGTGGAAGAGAGGAAAATGTGAGGAGGGGTCGGGAAAAGGATGGGGGGGGTCGGAAAATATGGGGAGGGGCCGGGAGAGGGGTGGAAAAAGTGGGGAAGGGGCGGGAACGGGGTGGGGAATGTGGGGAGGGGTCGGGAAAGGGCAGGAAAGTTCGGGAAATGTGGGAGGGGTCGGGAAATAAGGGGAGGGGTCGGGAGAGGGTGGGGAAGGGTTTGAGGGGCCGGGAAAGGGGAGACCCCCCCGTGTCCCCGTGTGCGATGTCCCCGTGTCCCCCCAGTGACCCCCCCGAGGACCCCCCCTCGGGCCCGGAGGAGCAGGACGCCGCCCCTGCCCCCCACAAGCCCCCCGCCCGCCGCGGGCGCCGCCGGGGCCGGCGCCAGCCCGAGCGCGAGGGCTCCCAGTGCTCCCAGTGCTCCCAGTACGACACCGAGCCCACCACGGCCGCCGAGTCGGGCGACGAGCGCGACCGCGAGCAGTGGCACAGGTGACACTCGGGGACAGCGGGGCTCGCGGTGTGCCCCCAGTGTCCCCAGTGTCCCCAGTGTCCCCATGTCCCATATTCAATGTCCCCAATGTCCCCAATGTCCCCAATGTCCCCAATGTCCCATATCCCATACCCAGTGTCCCCAGTGCCCCCAGTGTCCCCAGTGTCCCCAGTGCCCCCAGTGCCCCCATGTCCCATATTCAATGTCCCCAGTGCCCCCAGTGTCCCCAGTGTCCCCAGTGCCCCCAGTGTCCCCAGTGTCCCCAGTGTCCCCAGTGCCCCCATTGTCCCCATGTCCCATATTCAATGTCCCCAGTGCCCCCAGTGCCCCCAGTGCCCCCATGTCCCATATTCAATGTCCCCAGTGCCCCCAGTGCCCCCATGTCCCATATTCAATGTCCCCAGTGCCCCCAGTGTCCCCAGTGTCCCCAGTGTCCCCAGTGCCCCCATTGTCCCCATGTCCCATATTCAATGTCCCCAGTGCCCCCATGTCCCATATTCAATGTCCCCAGTGTCCCCAGTGCCCCCAGTGCCCCCAGTGCCCCCAGTGCCCCCATGTCCCATATTCAATGTCCCCAGTGCCCCCAGTGCCCCCAGTGCCCCCAGTGTCCCCAGTGCCCCCATGTCCCATATTCAATGTCCCCAGTGTCCCATATTCAATGTCCCCAGTGCCCCCAGTGCCCCCAGTGTCCCCAGTGCCCCCATGTCCCATATTCAATGTCCCCAGTGCCCCCAGTGCCCCCAGTGTCCCCAGTGCCCCCATGTCCCATATTCAATGTCCCCAGTGCCCCCAGTGCCCCCAGTGCCCCCATGTCCCATATTCAATGTCCCCAGTGTCCCAAATATCCTTGATGTCCCCAATGATGTTCCCAGTGTCCCCAATGTCCCCAGTGATGTCCCAATGTCCCCAATGTCCCTGATGTCCCCAGTGTCCCCATATCCCATACACAGTGTCCCCAGTGTCCCCAATGTCCCCAATGTCCCATATCCCATACCCAGTGTCCCCAATGTCCCCAGTGTCCCATATCCCATACCCAGTGTCCCCAATGTCCCCAGTGTCCCATATCCCATACCCAGTGTCCCCAATGTCCCCAGTGTCCCCAATGTCCCCAGTGTCCCATATCCCATACCCAGTGTCCCCGATGTCCCCGATGTCCCCAATGTCCCCGATGTCCCCAATGTCCCCAATGTCCCCGATGTCCCCAATGTCCCCAATGTCCCCGTGTCCCCAATGTCCCCGATGTCCCCATGTCCCCAATGTCCCCAATGTCCCCATGTCCCCAATGTCCCCAATGTCCCCGATGTCCCCAATGTCCCCAATGTCCCCGTGTCCCCAATGTCCCCGATGTCCCCATGTCCCCAATGTCCCCAATGTCCCCATGTCCCCAATGTCCCCAATGTCCCCATGTCCCCAATGTCCCCAATGTCCCCGATGTCCCCAATGTCCCCAATGTCCCCGATGTCCCCAATGTCCCCAATGTCCCCGATGTCCCCAATGTCCCCAATGTCCCCGATGTCCCCAATGTCCCCAATGTCCCCGTGTCCCCCCCCAGGCTGTACCCCCCGATCAGCTCCCCGGGTGCCCGCCAGCGCTACAAGGATCCCCTGTACCCAATGTCCCAAATGGCCCTGATGTCCCAATGTCCCCATGTCCCCAATGTCCCCAATGTCCCCGTGTCCCCAATGTCCCCGATGTCCCCAATGTCCCCGATGTCCCCAATGTCCCCGTGTCCCCCCCCCCAGGCTGTACCCCCCGATCAGCTCCCCGGGCGCCCGCCAGCGCTACAAGGCCGATTTCGGGGCGGAGCTGCGGCGCTACAAGGAGCTCTGTGCCCACATGGACGGGGTCAACGAGCGGCTGGCACAGCTGGCAGCACAGCTGGACCAGGTGCCCGAGGACAGCGCCCAGTACCAGGTGCGGCCCCCCCGCTGCCCCCGCCCGCCCCTTTCGCCCCTTTTCACCCTTTTTCACCTTTTTCATCCTTTTCACCCCTTTTTTGCCCCTTTTTCCTTCTTTTTGACCCCTTTTCCACCCCCTTATTTCTCCCCCCACTCCCCCCCATTGTCCCCTCCCTGTCCCCTCCCTGTCCCTTCCTTCCCCTGCCATTTTTCCCCTATTTCCCCACCATTCCCCCCCATTGTCCCCTCTCTGTTCCCCCGCGCCTTCCATGTCCCTGTCCCCTGGCACCTCTGTCCCCTGTCCCCTGTCCCCATCCCTGTCCCTGTCCCTGTCCCCATCCCTGACCCCTCTGTCCCTGTCCCCTGTCCCTGTCCCCATCCCTGTCCCTGTCCCTGTCCCCATCCCTGACCCCTCTGTCCCTGTCCCCTGTCCCTGTCCCTGTCCCTGTCCCTGTCCCTGTCCCCATCCCTGACCCCTCTGTCCCTGTCCCTGTCCCTCTGTCCCTTGTCCCTGTCCCTCTGTCCCCTGTCCCCATCCCCATCCCTGTCCCTGTCCCCATCCCTGACCCCTCTGTCCCTGTCCCCTGTCCCTGTCCCTGTCCCTGTCCCCTGTCCCCTGTCCCCATCCCTGTCCCTGTCCCTGTCCCCATCCCTGTCCCCTCTGTCCCTGTCCCCTCTGTCCCTGTCCCCTCTGTCCCTGACCCCGCTGTCCCCATCCTGACCCCGCTGTCCCCATCCCTGTCCCCATCCCTGTCCCTGTCCCCATCCCTGTCCCTGACCTCACTGTCCCTGTCCCCTCTGTCCCCATCCCTGTCCCCTCTGTCCCTGTCCCTGTCCCCTCTGTCCCCTCTGTCCCCGCTGTCCCCGTCCTGACCCCGCTGTCCCCGCAGGCCCTGGCCGAGGAGTACAACCACCTCAAGGACCTGAAGCGGGTGAGTTTTCGGGGCTGCCCTTTCGGGGTCTCGCCCCTCTCCGGGGACATCCCCGGTGTCCCCAGACGTCCCCTGAGCGTCCCCAAATGCCTTCCCAGAGCCCCGAGTACCAGGACAAGAAGCGGGAATCCAAAACGCTGCGGAACAAACTCTTCCACATCAAACGGATGGTGAGCGACTACGACAAACTCCGGGGCTGACCCCGCAGCCAGCGCCCCAAAAAAGGGACATTTTTAGGGGGGACACCCCAAAAAACCCCCCCGACCCCCTCCAAAGACTTTTGTGCCTTTTTTTTTGTGTTAAAAAACCCCAAAATTCCTCTTTCTGAGCCCTCCCCGGTGCCAAGGGTGGGGGGGGGGCTGGTGGCAGCTGTTGGTGTGACCCCCCCACACCCCAAAATGTCCCCAAATGTCCCCAAATGTCCCCCACACGCTTTGGGACCCCCCCAGTGCCTCCCCCTGGTTGTAAATAGGGTTTTTTTTTTAATGGGGTTTGCACTCCCCTGGCTGCCTTAAAGGGGTTTTGGGGGTCCCAAACTGGGGTTTGGGGGACAAATAAAAACCCTTTTGGGGTTTTATTTTTGGGGGGGGAACCCAAATCCCAAAATATTTCATAGGGAATTGGTGGGAACTGTGGGAATTGTGTAATATTGTAATTGTTTTGTAATAAATGAAGTGTAATTGTTGATTTTCATTTGGGGTCGGGGTGAAATGGGAAGGCCGAAATTCCCCTAAATTTGGGAGGGGAAATCCCAAAAACCCTCCCAGTTTTTGGAGGGGAAATCCCAAATCCCTCCCAGCTTGGGAAAAGAAATCCCAAATCCCCTCAATCCTTGGGAAGAGAAAACCAAACCCCCCCAAATCCCAAATCCCCCCATCCCGCTGCTCCAGCTCTTCCCAGTGGGATTTATTCCCCCAAAAAAACCCAAACTGAAGCAGAACCCCTGAAATCCCCAATTCCCCCAAAAAAAATCCCAATTTCAGGACTTTTATGGAACATTCCTTATTTTTGGGGTGGGTTTGATCTCCCCAGTTCCAGTTTTTCTGCTGGATCCCAAATCCAGACCCCTGGGATTGTAGGAAATGTCTTTAATTGGCGTTAATTAACGGGTTTATATGGCGCAGCGAGGATTCCATCAGCGGGGAGTCGTCCCGGAATCCCAAATCCTGAAATCCCAAATCCCGAAATCCTGAAATCCTGAATCCTGAAATCCCGAATCCTGGCTCATTCCAGACCTCCGGGGTTGTAGGAAACGTCTTTAATTGGCATTAATTAATGAGTTTATATGGCAGAGCGAGGATTCCATCGGCCGGGAATGGTCCCGGAACCCCAAAATCCCAAATCCTGAAGTCCCAAATCCTGAAGTCTGGCTCATCCTGGTGCCAGCCGGGCGGGGACAGTCTGGGGGGGGGGGCTGTGTCCCCTGTGTGTCACGTCCACCTTTGGGGACACCCTGGGGACAACGCCAGGACCCCAAAACTTCTGGGGACAACCTCAGGACCCCAAAATTTTGGGGACAATGCTGGAACCCCACAAATTTTGGTGACAATGCCAAGACCCCAAAGCTTTTTTGGGCAACACCAGGACCCAAAACCTTTGGGGACAACGTCAGGACCCCAAAACTTTTGGGGGACAATCTGGGGACAACCTTGGGACCTTTTCTGGGGACAACGCCAGGACCCCAAAACCTTTTGGGACAAAACTGGGACCTCTTTTGGGGACAACCTCAAGACTCCCAAACTTCTGGGGACAATGCTGGGACTCCACAAATTCCGGTGACAACGCCAGGACCTCAAAACCTTTTGGGACAACGCCAGGACCCCAAAACTTTGGCGCCAACCCCACAACTCTGCAGGCACAACCCACGAGGGCGCGGCCCCGTTCGGGCGGGACCGGGAGCTGCCGGCGTTGAGGAGAATCCCAAATCCCAAATCCCAGTCCCGTTCCTGGGGAGCGTCTGGCTCGTTGTCTGGCCCGTCCCGTTCTCTGGCCCATCCCGTTCTCCGGCCTGTCCCATTGTCCAGCCTGTCCCGCTGTCCGTGCGGCCCATCCCGTTGTCCAGCCCATCCCGTTCTTTGGCCTGTCCTGCTGTCCGGCCTGTCCCGTTGTCCGGTCCATCCCATTGTCCCGTCCATCCCATTGTCCAGCCCATCCCATTGTCCAGCCTGTCCCATTGTCCAGCCTGTCCCATTGTCCAGCCTGTCCCGCTGTCCAGTCCATCCCATTGTCCGGCCTGTCCCGTTGTCCAGCCCGTTCCATTTTCTGGCCCATCCCATTGTCCAGCCTGTCCTGCTGTCCAGCCCATCCCATTGTCCAGCCTGTCCCGTTGTCCAGCCCGTCCCATTGTCCAGCCCGTCCCATTGTCCAGCCTGTCCCATTGTCCAGCCCGTCCCATTGTCCAGCCCGTCCCATTGTCCAGCCTGTCCCGTTGTCCAGCCCGTCCCATTGTCCAGCCCGTCCCATTGTCCGGCCTGTCCCGTTGTCCGGCCCGTTCCATTTTCTGGCCCATCCCATTGTCCAGCCTGTCCCGCTGTCCAGCCCATCCCATTGTCCGGCCTGTCCCATTGTCTGGCCTGTCCCGTTGTCCGGCCTGTCCCGTTGTCCAGCCCGTCCCATTGTCCAGCCCATCCCATTGTCCGGCCTGTCCCATTGTCTGGCCTGTCCCGTTGTCCAGCCCGTCCCATTGTCCAGCCTGTCCCATTGTCCAGCCTGTCCCGTTGTCCAGCCCGTTCCATTTTCTGGCCCATCCCATTGTCCAGCCTGTCCCATTGTCCAGCCCGTCCCATTGTCCAGCCCGTCCCATTGTCCAGCCTGTCCCGTTGTCCAGCCCGTCCCATTGTCCAGCCCGTCCCATTGTCCAGCCTGTCCCATTGTCCAGCCTGTCCCGTTGTCCGGCCTGTCCCATTGTCCGGCCTGTCCCGTTGTCCGGCCCGTTCCATTTTCTGGCCCATCCCATTGTCCGGCCTGTCCCGCTGTCCAGCCTGTCCCGCTGTCCCTGCAGCCAATCCCGCTGTCCGTCCGGCCCGTTCCATTCTCTGGCCCGTCCCGCTGTCCGGCCAATCCCGCTCTCCGGCCCGTCCGTCCGTCCGTCCGTCCCTACTGGCCGGCGCCGTAGGGCCAGTTGAAGGTGCTGCCGGACAGCAGCATGTCGCGGATCAGGGTCTCGATGGGGGTCTTGCCCACCAGGCGCATGAAGAAGAGCTGCGAGATGAGGGCGGCGGGCACGGCGCGCAGCGCGGGCAGGCGCAGCAGGAGCCGCCCGAAGCGCTGCGGCTGCGCCGGGAACTGCGCGCGCTCGTACTCGGTCAGCGCCACCTGCGCCTTCTCCTGCAGCGCCTCCACGTGCGCCGGGTCCGACAGCCCGCAGGCGTCTGCAAGGCAACGGGGCCGCTCGGAGCGGGGTCTGGGGGGTCTGGGGGGATGGACGGTGTGGGGTCTGTGGGGATGGATGGGGTCTGGGGGGTCTGGGGGGATGGATGGGGTCTGTGGGGATGGACGGTGTGGGGTTTGCGCCGGGTCCGACAGCCCGCAGGCGTCTGCAAGGCAACGGGGCCGCTCGGAGCGGGGTCTGGGGGGGATGGATGGGGTCTGGGGGGATGGATGGGGTCTGTGGGGTCTGGGGGGATGGACGGTGTGGGGTCTGTGGGGGATGGATGGGGTCTGGGGGGTCTGTGGGGATGTGTGGGGTCTGTGGGGATGGATGGTGTGGGGTTTATAGGGGATGGATGGATGGGGTTTGGGGGGGATGGATGGTGTGGGGTCTGTGGGGGATGCATGGGGTTTGTAGGGGATGGATGGTGTGGGGTCTGTGGGGGATGGATGTCATGGGGTTTGTAGGGGATGTTACGGGGTTTGTAGGGATGTGATGGGATTTGTAAGGGATGGATGGTGCAGGGTTTGTAGGGGATGTCACGGGATCCACTGGGAATATCCCCAAGGGAGTATCCCAAAACCCAATGCCCCCAAATCCATTGGGAGTTTCTCAAAATCCATTGGGAATGTCCCGAAATTTATAGGGAATATTCCCCAAATCCATTGGGAATTTCTCAAAATCCCGAAATCCCAAGTCCCCAAACCCTCAGAAAAAAAAACCCAAAAACCTTTTCCTACTCATTCCCAGCTCCAGGTGGACCCAACCCCCAACCCTTGGGAAAACCCCTCTGTACCCATCCCCAACCCCAAAAACCCTTGGGAAAACCTCTTTGTATCCATCCCCAACCTCAAAAACCCTTGGGAAAACCTCTCTGTACCCATCCCCAACCCCAAAAACCCTCGGAAAAACCCATAAAACCCCCTGTGTACTCATCCCCAACCCCAAAACCCTTGGGAAAACCTCTCCATACCCAACCCCAACCCCAAAAACCCTTGGAAAAACCCATAAAACCCCCTGTGTACCCATCCCCAACCCCAAAACCCCTTGGAAAAACCCATAAACCCCCCTGTGTACCCAAGCCCAAAACCCCTGTGGGAAAATCCCCTCGCCGCCCCTCCGGCCCCGCACCGGGCGTGAAGAGCGCGATGGCCTTGAGGCAGCTGTACTCGGCCGAGTCCACCTGCAGCCGGTTGAGCTTCTCCACCTGCTCCTGGAAGACGCGGATCTGGTCCATGAAGGCCACCACCCTCTCGGCCGACATGGGCGAGGCGTGGAAGCCGGCGGCCGCCAGCAGCGGCGCCATGTGCAGCGGCAGCGCCGACTGCGCCGCGTTGAGCACGAAGAGCTCGCTCCAGCTCAGGCGCAGCAGGGCCACCTGGTCGGCCACGGGCAGCTCGGGGAAGAAGGGGATGTTGCGCGCCCACTCCACGGTGCTGAAGAGCAGGCGGGCGGCCAGCTCGCAGATGTTGTCGATGCCCATGACGCTGCCCGGCTGCTGCGCGTACTGCGCGCCGTAGCGCGCCGCCGGGTAGGGCTCGGCGCGCAGCAGCTGCGAGATCAGCTCCGACACCGGCTGCCCGTTGAAGAAGTCGCCGGCCCCCGGCAGCGGGTTGGGGCTGCTGCCCGAGTGGCTCGGGGGGATTCGGCCCCGCTGCACGGCTGGGGGGGGGATGAAGGGCAGGGTGGTCAATGCCGTCCCAAAAAAATCCCACCGGGTCCTTGTCCCTATCCCAAAAAATCTCATCAGGTCTTCACCGTGATCCCAAAAAATCCCATTGGGTCCTTGTCCCTATCCCAAAAAATCCCACCAGGTAAAAAATCCCACCGGGCCTTCATCGTGATCCCAAAAAATCCCACTGGGTCCTTGTCCCTATCCCAAAAAATCCCACTGGGTCTTCATCGTAATCCCAAAAAATCCCATTGGGTCTTCACTGTGATCCCAAAAAATCCCACTGGGTCTTTGTCCCTATCCCAGAAAATCCCACAGGGTCCTTGTCCCCAGCCCAAAAAATCCCACTGGGTCTTTGTCCCTATCCCAAAAAATCTCATCAGGTCTTCATCGTAATCCCAAAAAATCCCACTGGGTCCTTGTCCCTATCCCAGAAAATCCCACTGGGTCCTTGTCCCCAGCCCAAAAAATCCCATTGGGTCTTCATCGTAATCCCAAAAAATCCCACCGGGTCCTTGTCCCTATCCCAGAAAATCCCACCGGGTCTTCATTGTGATCCCAAAAAATCCCACTGGGTCTTTATCTCCATCCCAAAAAATCCCACTGGGTCTTCATCTCCATCCCAAAAAATCCCACTGGGTCCTTGTCCCCATCCCAAAAAATCCCACTGGGTCCTTGTCCCCATCCCAAAAAATCCCACCGGGTCTTCATCATCATCCCAAAAAATCCCATCGGGTCTTTATCATGATCCCAAAAAAATCCCACCAGATACTCATCCCAATCCCACAGAATCCCACTGGATTTCCATTCCCACCCCGCACGGATCCCGGTGTTCCCTGCAGGGCTCTCCAAGGAGAAAAGGGGATTTGGGACAGCAGGAAAACCTCCCAAAACCATCCCGGATTTTTCCCATTGCTGAACCCACCTGGATGATCCCAATCGTGGCCCTGGAGCACCGGGAAAAGATCCCAAAAATCATCCCGGATTTTTGAGATACGCCCGGGATTTTTAGGGATAAACCTGGGATTTTTAGGGATAAACCTGGGATTTTTAGGGATAAACCCAGGATTTTTGGGATAAACCCAGGATTTTTGGGATAAACGCCTCCTCCTGGATGCCACATCCCGGGAAGCATTTGGGATTTGCATCCCGGGGGTGGAACAGGGAGCAGAATTTGGGATTTCCACGGATCCAGGAATCCACCCCATCCCGCAGCCCCAAGTGGGCTCAGAAAACGAGGGAAAATCCCAAAAAATGCCCCCAAAAAAGGGGGAAAACGGGGTTTTTCCCCCCAAAACCTGGCGCTCCCGGGATTCCTGGGGGTTCTTTGGGAATTTTTTCCCTACCTTCCTTCCTCATCCCCACCCGGAAGCACTTCTTGAGGCGGCAGTACTGGCACTGGTTCCGGTGGTGCTGGTCGATCTGGCAGTCCCGGTTGGATCTGCGGGAATCGTCGGGATCAGCCGGAATTCCCGGGAATTTCAGCCCCCCCCCTCCCCGCCCCGCATCCATCCCGGGAATCCCGGAGCCAATTCCCAGCTTTATGGGATTTTCTGGGAATGGTCCTTGCTGACGGCTTCTTTGCTGGAAAGCTTTCGGGATTTCGTTCTTGGTGATCCCGTGGAAGCGGCTCCCGGAATTCCAAGGAATTCCAAGGAATTCGTGCGGGGCTGGGCCTGAAATCCCTCAGGCAGCGCTGACCCCAAATCCCGCGGGATTCTGGGATAAAGGGAGAGAATTCCCAAAATTCCTCAGAGCTTGTAAAAAGGGTCCTGGGCCATGGATTCATCCCAGAATTCCCAAAATCCCTGTAAAAGGGGTCGTGACTCATGAATTCATCCCAAAATTCCCCAAAATCCCAAAATCCCTGCAAAAGGGGTCCTGGGCCACGGATTCATCCCAAAATCCCCAAAATTCCCAAAATCCCTGCAGAAGGGGTCCTGGCCCATGGATTCATCCCAAAATCCCCCAAATTCCCCAAAATCCCTGCAGAAGGGGTCCTGAGCCATGGATGCATCCCAGAATTCCCAAAATCCCTGCAGAAGGGGTCCTGGCCCATGGATTCATCCCAAAATCCCCCAAATTCCCAACATCCCTGCAGAAGGGGTCCTGGCTCCCATTCCCACACGGAATGTCCCCTCCAGCCCCCCCGATCCCATTCCCAGGCCGATCCCGCAGCGGGGAATCCCTTCCCGGCGGGGCCGGGGAATTTGGGATGAGCCGCGGCCGCCGCCGCCATCCCGACACGGATCTTTCCGGAATCCCAACACGGCTCCGCCGGGGCTCCCACGGAATTAATTCATCCCGAACAGCCCCGGCGCGGCCGGGAACGTGATCCCGATGAAAAGCAGGGATCGGGAGCGGCGCTGACGTCTTCATCCAGCCCCGCACTCCCGGAAAACGGAGCACCGGGAAGAGACCGGGAATTATCCCGGATTCTTTTTTTATTCCCAGTGGATGAAAAAACCCTGGGGGAGCCCCCAAGGTCTGGGAGCGTCGGGAAAAGATCCCAAAATTATCCCAGATTTTTTTCCCAGTGACTAAAATCACCCAGATGATTCCTTGGAATTTTAGGGAAAGATCCCAAAATTATCCCAGATTTTTTTTCCCAGTGACTAAAACCACCCGGATAATTCCTTGGAATTTTGGGGAAAGATCCCAAAATTATCCCAGATTTTTTTTCCCAGTGACTAAAACCACCCGGATGATTCCTTGGAATTTTGGGAAAAGATCCCAAAATTATCCTAGATTTTTTTTCCCAGTGATTAAAACCATGCAGATAATTCCTTGGAATTTTGGGAAAAGATCCCCAGAAATTATCCTGGATTTTTTTCCCCAGTGGATAAAACCGCCTGGATAATTCCCACCGTGCCTTTGGAATTTTGGGAAAAGCTCCCAGAAATATCCCGGATTTTTCCCGATGGGCAAAATCACCTGGGTGATCCCACCACAGCCTTGGAATTTCGGGAAAAGCTCCCCAGAAATCATCCCAGGTTTCTCCCAATCCCAACAGGAATTCCCCCGGTCCCTCCCCAGCTCCAGGGGCGGCACAGGCCGGAATTCCCAGCTGGAAAAACTTCCCAAGAAAATCATCCCGGATTTTTCCCAGTGGATAAAATCACCGGGATAATTCCCACCGTGGGTTTGGAATTTCGGGAAAAGCTCCCAAAATTCCTGCCGGGTTTTTCCCAAGGGCCGTGGGGGAAACCTTTCCCAAAAATCCCCTCCGGAGTTTTCCAGTGGGAAAGGCGGCAGCGAGCTGGGAAATTTGGGAAGCTCCGAAAGGCCCGGGCTGTGCTAATGACTTAATTAGGGCAGGTAATTAGCGGGAGTGACAATTAAAGGCACTTTGAATATGCAAATGAGCTCGGGGCCGCTTTGGATTCCCGGAACAAAAGCGGGATCCTGGAGCTTTGTTCCTCTGGAAAAGCCAAAAATTCCCAAGTCACTTCCTGGCTTTTGAAATTAAAAAAAAAAAGGGAAAAACCCTCTGGAATATCCCCAAATTCCGGCGGTTCCCAAATCACTTCCAGGCTTTTGAAATTTAAAAAATAAAAGGGGGAAAAAACTTCAGGAACATCCCAAATCCCGGTGCTGCCAGCCCTTCCCTATCCCAGGGATTTTGCTCTGTTTTTTCCGGGAATTTGGAATTCCCCAAATCCCATCTTTATCCCCCAAGGATCCAGAGGGGAAACTGAGGCAGGGCCTGGAGCTGCATCCACAGGGAGGTGATTTGGGATTTGGGAATACGGGGAAGGGTGATCCCAAAAAGATTCCCAAATTTCCCAGCTCGCTGCCGCCTTTCCCACTGGAAAACTCCGGAGGGGATTTTTGGGAAAGTTTTTCCCCATGGTGGGGGAGGGTTCGGCCCTTGGGAAAAACCCGGCAGGAATTTTGGGAGCTTTCCCCGAAATTCCAAACCCACGGTGGGAATTATCCCGGTGATTTTATCCACTGGGAAAAATCCGGGATGATTTTCTTGGGAAAGTTTTTCCAGCTGGGAATTCCGGCCTGTGCCGCCCCTGGAGCTGGGGAGGGACCGGGGGAATTCCTGTTGGGATTGGGAGAAACCTGGGATGATTTCTGGGGAGCTTTTCCCGAAATTCCAAACCCACGGTGGGATCATCCAGGTGATTTTGCCCATCGGGAAAAATCCGGGATAATTTCAGGATCGGGAGCCGATTCCAGCCGGGATTGGATCCAGCGGCTCCCGGATGATTCCTGATCCTTTTTCCTTCTCCGAAGATTCCAGAGCCTTCCCTGAGCCGGGATGAGGGAATGGCGACCTTCAGAAATTTGGGAATTCCGCCCTCCGGGAGCAGCCTGGCACTGGGGACTCCCTCGTTCCAAACTCTGGGAATTCTGGAGGTTCCAGCAGCTCCGAACTTCCTGAGGATCCCATCCCGGATTCCTCAGGGATCCCAGATCCCAGTGTTCCAGAGGATCCCTGCTCCTGGTACCCCGGAATTCCAGGGGATCCCTGCCCCCATTATCCCGGAATTCCAGGGGATCCCTGCTCCTGGTACCCCAAAATTCCAGGGGATCCCTGCTCCCAGTATCCCGGAATTCCAGGGGATCCCTGCCCCCATTATCCCGGAATTCCAGGGGATCCCTGCTCCTGGTACCCCAAAATTCCAGGGGATCCCTGCTCCCATTATCCCGGAATTCCAGGGGATCCCTGCTCCCGGTACCCCAAAATTCCAGGGGATCCCTGCTCCCAGTATCCCGGAATTCCAGGGGATCCCTGCCCCCATTATCCCGGAATTCCAGGGGATCCCTGCTCCCGGTACCCCAAAATTCCAGGGGATCCCTGCTCCCAGTATCCCGGAATTCCAGCGGATCCCTGCTCCCCGTATCCTAGCGGCTCCCAGCTCCCGATATCCCGGTGTTCCCCTGGATCCCAGAATTCCAGAGGATCCCTGATCCCGACATCCCGGTGGATCCCCTATCCCGGTGTTCCAGCGGATCCCCGCTCCCGGTGTCCCCCCGCTCCCGCTGCATCCCGGCGCTCCCGGCATTCCCGCGGCTCCCGCTGGATCCCGGCCGTGCCCGGGGTGAGTCACGGCACCGCGGGAATGCCGGGAGCGCCGGGAACACCGGGATGGACCGAGATGGACGGGGGTGGACCGGGAACGGACCGGGAAGGACCGGGAATGGAGCGGGAACGGACCGGGAATGGACCGGGATGGATCCCTGGGGAAGGACCGGGAATGAACGCGCGAACATCGGGAATGGACCGGGAATGAGGCCGGGGGATGGACCTGGAATACCGGGAATGGGGGCGGCTGGGGGGCGGAAACAGAGCTGGACTGGGGGAAACTGGGATGGACTGGGGGGAAACCTCGGCTGAACTGGGAGCACTGGGCTGAACTGGGAGCACTGGGATGGACTGGGAGCCGCTGGGCTGAACTGGGAGCCACTGGGCTGAACTGGGAGCACCGGGCTGAACTGGGAGCACTGGGCTGAACTGGGAGCACTGGGATGAACTGGGAGCACTGGGATGAACTGGGAGCCGCTGGGCTGAACTGGGAGCACCGGGCTGAACTGGGAGCACTGGGCTGAACTGGGAGCACCGGGCTGAACTGGGAGCCGCTGGGCTGAACTGGGAGCACCGGGCTGAACTGGGAGCACTGGGCTGAACTGGGAGCACGGTTCGAGCCGCACTGGCCACCCTTGGTCTGCACTGGGAGCCACTTGTCCCTCCCGGGTGACCCCGGTGCCGCACTGGTTCGTACTGGGAGAGCCCCAGTTTGCACTGGGGGGGGCCTCGTGCTGTACTGGGAGCCACTGGTTTGTACTGGGACACCGCCAGCACCACCACACCGAGACCCCAACTCACCCCCAAGCGGGATCCCCCCGGCTGCGACCCCGCGCCCCTCCCGGTGTCCCCCCGCCGTGTCCCCGCTGTCCCCCCCGCGCCCCTCCCGCTGTCCCCCCGCCGTGTCCCCGGTGTCCCCCCGCCGTGTCCCCGCTGTCCCCGCGGTGTGGCCGCTGTCACCTGCAGGTGTAGCTGAGGTTCCTGCGGATGCTGCGCTTGAAGAAGCTCTTGCAGCCCTCGCAGGTGAACACGCCGTAGTGCTTCCCGCTGGATTTGTCCCCGCACACCACGCAGTCCGCGCCGGCCCCGGGCCGCTCCTCCTCGCCGTGCTCCGCGTCGCTGCCGCCGCCGCCGGGGGACGCCGCCTCCTCCGCTCCGCCGCCGCCGCCGCCTCCGGTGCCACCGGCTCCGCCACCGTTCGGTTCGCCCCAAGCGCCGGCCACCATGGCCATGGCTCCGCGGGGCCGCGGGGGCTCAGCGCCGCATCGAGCGGAGCCTGCCGGTGCTGCTGCTCCTCCCGGGGCTTCTCCCGGTGCTGCTCCTGCTCCCGGTTCTTCTCCGCCCGATGCTGCTTTTGCTCCCGGTTCTTCTGCTCCCGGTGCTGGTTCTGATCCCGGTTCTCCTCCCGGTTCTTCTCCTCCTCCCGGTTCTCCTCCCGGTTCTCTTCCCGGTTCTTCTCCTCCCGGTTCTTCCCCTCCCGCCGTTTCCCCGCGCCGAGTTCGGTAAGTTTTACCGAGGAACCGCTGGCTGGAAAAAGCTCCGCTTTTTGGGGTAGTTTTTCTTTTTCAGGCTTTTTTTTTGGGGTCGCCCCCTCAGGGATTTGTCGCTCTCCTCCTCCTCCTCCTCCTGCCGGTTCACGGCCCCGCGGAAAGTTTGCGGCGGCGGCGGCGGCGGGGCCGGGGCGCGGCGCATCCCCCCGCGGGCACCGGCCGCATGCGGGGCCGCTCCCGCCCCCGGTGGCTCCTGCGCTCCGCGGCACCGGCTGGAAGGAGGAGGAGGAGAGGAGGAGGAGGAGGAGGAGGAGGAAGGAGGCGGCGCTGCCCCGGTTCGCCCCCGCCGCTCTCCGGGCCCCGCCGCCGCTCGCAGCCCGGTGCCGGTGCGGCTGCGGGTGCGGCGGGACCGGCTCCGCCGAGCCCCGGGGCTCTCCCCGCCTCCCGTGAAAGAGCAAAGTTCAGCCGCTGCCGCGGTGGCCGCCCTGGATGCTCCTCCCCGGCCTCCTCCCCTTCCGCTCCCGGGTCCTGCCCCGGTCCCGGCCCCGCCGCCGCCGCCGCCGCCGCCGCCGCACCGGGGCCGCCCCCCGCGCCCCGCGGGTCGGGAACGGCCACCGGGGCCAGCGGGGCCAGCGGGGCCAGCGGGGCCGGGGGGAGCGGGGATGGAGAGCGCGGCTCGGGCACCGGGGGCGGCGGCCGGGGCCCCTCCCGGGCCCCCGCGGCGGTTCGGGCACCCCCGGGGCTCGGCGGGCACCGGGAGCTGCGGGGACAGCGGGAGGCTGGCACCGGGAGCGCTGGGAAACCGGGATGGGGCTGGGAAACCGGGATCAAACTGGGAAACCGGGATGGGGCTGGGAAACCGGGATGGGGCTGGGAAACTGGGGTTAAACTGGGAAACCGGGATCAAACTGGGAAACTGGGATGGAGCTGGAAAACTGGGGTTAAACTGGGAAACCGGGATGGAGCTGGGAAACTGGGGTTAAACTGGGAAACCGGGATGGAGCTGGGAAACTGGGATCAAACTGAGAAACCGGGGTCAAACTGGGAAATCGGGATCAGACTGGGAAACTGGGATGAGACCAGGAAACCGGGATCAAACTGGGATGCCAAGATCAAACTGGGATCTCCGGATCCAAGCGAGGGCCTGGCACGGCTCCGGGATTCCAGGATCAAACTGGGAGCCCCACACTGTACCAGGAACCTGGCACTGGGACAGGAGCCCCACGTGGCACCGGGATCCCAGCACGGAACTGGGAATCCGGGATCAAACTGGGATCACTGGGATTCTGGGATCACCCCCGGATCGCTGGGATTCTGGGTCAAACTGGGAGCCTGGCACTGGCACTGGGATTCCGGGATCTACCCGGGATCCCAGCATCAGAATGGGAGCCCCACATTGTACCAGGAGAAAATCCTGTGGCCCCACAAAATCCTGTAGGCCCATAAACCCCCATGGCCCCGTAATGTCCCACGACCCCAAAAAATCCTGTGGCCCCATAAAGCCTCACAGCCCCAAAAAGTCCCCGTGACCCCAAAAAGTCCTGCAGGCCCATAAAGTCCTGAGACCCCAAAAAGTCCTGAGATCCCATAAAATCCTGAGCCCCAAAAAGTCCCTGTGACCCCAAAAAGCCCTGCAGGCCCATAAAGTCTTGAGACCCCAAAAAGTCCTGAGACCCCAAAAAGGCTCATGGCCCCAAAACGTCCTGTGACCCCAAAAAGTCCCCGTGACCCCAAAAAGTCCTGCAGGCCCATAAAGTCCTGAGACCCCAAAAAGTCTCATGACCCCATAAAGTCCTGAGACCCCAAAACGTCCTGAGACCCCATAAGGTACTAAGACCCCAAAAAATCCTCGTGACCCCAAAAAGTCCTGAGACCCCATAAAGTACTAAAACCCCATAAAATCCTGAGACCCCCAAAAAGTCCCCGTGACCCCAAAACGTCCTGAGACCCCAAAAAGGCCCATGGCCCCAAAACGTCCTGAGACCCCAAAAAGTCCTGCAGGCCCATAAAGTCCTGAGACCCCAAAAAGTCCCCATGACCCCAGAAAGTCCCGCGGCCCCATGAAGTCCCTGCAGCCCCAAAAGGTGCCTGCGGCCCCATAACGGGCGGCTGCAATGCGGTCGATCCAGTCGGACCCGTCGGGGCCAGGGGCGGGCTCGGGGGGTGCTGGCATTCCTGGGAATCATTAACCACGGGATCACCGGGACAATCCCAGCGGGAAAAGGTGCCTGACCCCCGGCACCCGCCCTGCCCCGGGGCCGCGGGCAAAGTCCCCGGCGTGACCCCAAACACCCCGCGGTGTCCCCAAGGTGCCAGGCTGGGATTGGCCTTGGAATTCCTGATCCGTGTTCTGGGCCGGGGTGAAGGGAAAAGCCAAGCTGAGCCCGGAATTAGGGGGCAGCAGAGGTGGCCATAAATGAAATGAAAACCCCAAATTCCCTGGATTTAGGGATCTGATCCTAAACCCCCCCCCCCGCCCAAACCATGGGATAACCCCTGGAGAATCCAGCTGGGAACGGGGCTGGGTTTTGGGGGATCCCAATCCACAGAGTCCCCACAGTGTCCCCAAGGGTGAGGGTGCCCCAATTCCCTGGATTTAGGGTGCTCTGCTCACTGCAAGGGACCGACCCCAATTCCCCAGATCGTGGGATAACCCCTGGAGAATCCAGCTGGGAACGGGGCCGGATTTGGGGGATCCCAACCCGGGCCCAGCGGGGTCACCCCCACCCTTCCCCCATGCCAGGCTGTGATTTACGGCCTCGGGGAAAAAAAAAAAAAAAACCAACCCAAACCCCAGGAAAACCCCAAAATAACAATCCAGGAACAAAGCGGGAAATCGGATCCGGGTTTGTTTCTGGGGCCGGCGTTTGATCCCCAGAGGAATTCCAGTTCCCGAATTCCCAAATTCCCGAATTCCTGAATTCCCATTCCCGCTCCTCCTCCTCGTGCCGCTCCGCTGCTCCCGCCCCACAAAAGGCCCCGGGAAGGCTCCGAGGCTTTTCCGGGCTCCTTTTCGGGGTCGGACGCGGCTTTTGGAGGCTTTGGGGTGGTTTGGGGGTTCTGGGGACGGGGACGGGGCCGGGGATGTGCTGGAGGTGGTGGAAAAGCGGGAAAAGGTCCCAAAAATTATCCCGGATCCTTCCTAATGGACAAACCTGGCCTTGGGGGGCCAGGAAAAGATCTCAAAAACCATCCCGGATTTTTTTTCAGTGGGTGAAATCACCTGGGTGATCACCACCATGGATTTGGGATTGGACTGGGATTGGATCGGGATTGGACTGGGATTGGACTGGGATTGGACTGGGATTGGATTGGGATTGGGTTGGGATTGGACTGGGATTGGACTGGGATCAAATCGGGATTGGATCGGGATTGGACTGGGATTGGACTGGGATTGGATCGGGATTGGACTGGGATTGGGCTGGGATCAAATCGGGATTGGATCGGGATTGGACTGGGATTGGACTGGGATTGGATCGGGATTGGACTGGGACCACCCCGTCCCTCTGTCCGTCCATCCCCCCTGATGCCCTATGGGTTAAATTTGGGGATTTTGGGGTCAAATCCCTGATTTTCAGCCACTCTGGGGGTTCAAGCCTCGGTGTCACCACGTTGTCCCCTGCCACGTTCCCCGTGTCACCCCAGGGAGAGGTGACAATTCCCGGGGCTGACCTGACCCCTCTGCCTTTCCAGCGGGGAAACTGAGGCACAAACGGGCTCAGCGGGACGTGGCGGGGGGAGGCTCCAGCGCCAGGTGCCACCTGCCCTGTCCCTGCTGTCCCTCTGTCCCCCCTGTCCCCTCTGTCCCCTCCTGTCCCCTCTGTCCCCCCTGTCCCCCCTGTCCCCTCCTGTCCCCCCTGTCCCCTCTGTCCCCCCTGTCCCCTCTGTCCCCTCTGTCCCCTCCTGTCCCCTCTGTCCCCTCTGTCCCCCCTGTCCCCCCTGTCCCCCCTGTCCCCCCTGTCCCCTCCTGTCCCCCCTGTCCCCCCTGTCCCCTCTGTCCCCTCTGTCCCCCCTGTCCCCCCTGTCCCCTCTGTCCCCTCTGTCCCCCCTGTCCCCTCTGTCCCCCCTGTCCCCCCTGTCCCCCCTGTCCCCCCTGTCCCCCCTGTCCCCTCCTGTCCCCCCTGTCCCCCCTGTCCCCCCTGTCCCCTCCTGTCCCCCCTGTCCCCCCCTGTCCCCCCCTGTCCCCCCTGTCCCCCCTGTCCCCTCTGTCCCCTCTGTCCCCCCTGTCCCCCCTGTCCCCCCTGTCCCCCCTGTCCCCTCTGTCCCCTCTGTCCCCCCTGTCCCCCCTGTCCCCCGGGCCCGGGCGGCCCCGGCTGCCCCCGCCTTTCACGCGGGGCCTGACCCCGCACGGAGCGGATTTGAATCTCAAAAGGGCCCCGGGGCCAGCCCTGACCTCTGACCCCGGGGGCAGCCCGGAGCCCCGGACACGGACACGGACACCGGACACGGACAGCGGACATGGACACGGACACCGGACATGGACACGGACACCGGACACGGACAGCGGGCACGGACACGGACACCGGACACAGACACGGACACCGGACACCGGACACGGACAGCGGGCATGGACACGGACACCGGACACGGACATGGACAGCAGGCACGGACACGGACACGGACACCGGACACGGACAGCGGGCATGGACACGGACACCGGACACGGACATGGACAGCAGGCACGGACACGGACAGCAGGCACAGACAGCGGGCACGGGCACGGACATGGACACGGACACGGACACGGACACGGACACCGGACACGGACACGGACAGCGAGCACGGACACGGACACGGACACTCGACACGGACACGGACAGCGAGCACGGACACGGACACCGGACACGGACACGGACACGGACACGAACACGGACACGGACACCGGACACGGACACGGACACGGACACGGACACGGACACGGACACAGACACGGACAGTGGGCACAGACATGGACAGCGGGCACGGACACGGACACGGACACGGACACGGACACCGGACACGGACACGGACAGCGAGCACGGACACGGACACCGGACACGGACACGGACACGGACACCGGACACGGACACGGACACAGACACGGACAGTGGGCACAGACATGGACAGCGGGCACGGACACGGACACCGGACACGGACACGGACACGGACAGCGGGCATGGACACGGACACGAACACGGACACGGACAGTGGGCACAGACATGGACAGCGGGCACAGACACGGACACAGACACCGGACACCGGGCACAGACACCGGGCAGCAGGGGACGGGCCCAGCGGCACCGGTGGCCCCGGTGGCACCGCCCCGGTGGCGCTCGGTGGCCCGGGAGGGCTCCGGGGTGACCCCGATTCGGAGTGCGTGGGGTGGAGGGGGCTCCTGAATTTCCCCTGAATTTTCCCTGCATCCCTGAAGTGTCCCCATATCCCGTGTCCTGCGTTATCCCCACACCCCTGAATCCCTGCAACCCCAAATCCCTGAATCCCGAATTATGCCCCCATCCCAAATCCCCCACATCCCAAATCCTCCATCCCAAATCCCCCATCCCAAATTCCCCATCCCAAATCCCCCCATGCCAAATCCTCCATCCCAAATCCCCCATCCCAAATTCCCCATCCCAAATCCCCCATCCCAAATCCATCCATCCCAAATCCCCCATCCCAAATTCCCCATCCAAATCCCCCCCATCCCAAATCCCCCATCCCAAATCCTCCATCCCAAATTCCCCCATCCCCAAATCCCTCTCCCAGCCCTCTCCACCACCCCAACTCCAGATGTTGATCCCTGGATCCTAAAACTCTGCTGTGGGATCCCTGCAGGGAAAATCCAGCCCCCGTCCAATAAATCCCATCCCACGGATCCTATCCCACCCCATAAATCCCATCCCATAAATCCTATCCCATCCCATAAATCCCATCCCATTCCACCCCATGGATCCCACCCCATGGATCCCACCCCATAAATCCCATCCCACGGATCCCATCCCACCCCATAAATCCCACCCCATAAATCCCATCCCATCCCATAAATCCCATCCCATTCCACCCCATGGATCCCACCCCATAAATCCCATCCCACCCCATAAATCCCATCCCTTTCCACCCCATGGATCCCACCCCATAAATCCCATCCCATCCCATAAATCCCATCCCATTCCACCCCATGGATCCCACCCCATGGATCCCACCCCATAAATCCCACCCCATAAATCCCATCCCTTTCCACCCCATGGATCCCACCCCATAAATCCCATCCCATCCCATAAATCCCATGCCATTCCACCCCATGGATCCCACCCCATAAATCCCATCCCACCCCATAAATCCCATCCCTTTCCACCCCATGGATCCCACCCCATAAATCCCATCCCATTCCACACCCGTGCCTCAGTTTCCCCCGGGCCCTTGCCCCGTTAGCCCAGATCCGTCATTCCCGCCTGGCTGAGCCCATCCCGATCCCGCAGGCGCGGGGTCCCGGCTCCCGTCCCCTCCTGAATATGGATGTGCCACCGCTGTGCCACCGCTGTGCCACCGCTGTGCCACCGCTGTCACCTTTGGCCGGGGCCACCGCGGGGGTCCCGCCCTTTGTCCCCAAGCGCCGGGGACAAACCGGCCCGGGGCTCTTTGTGGGGCTCTCCGGGAGTTTTGGGGTCCCCAGGGTTTTCGGGGGGCTGCTCAGGGATTTCTGGGGTTCTCCAGAGATTTTTGGGGCTGTCCAGGGATTTTTGGGGGTTCTCCATGGGATTTTTGGGGTTCTCCAGGGATTTTTGGGGGTTCTCCAGGGATTTCTGGGGGTTCTCCGGGGTTTTTTGGGGCTGTCCAAGGGTTTTTGGGGGTTCTCCAGGGGGGTTTGGGGCTGTCCAGGGATTTTTGGGGGTTCTCCATGGGATTTTTGGGGGTTCTCCAGGGATTTCTGGGGGTTCTCCGGGGGTTTTTGGGGCTGTCCAGGGATTTTTGGGGTTCTCCAGGGATTTCTGGGGTTCTCCAGGGATTTCTAGGGGTTCTCCAGGGGTTTTTGGGGGCTGTCCAGGGATTTTTGGGGGTTCTCCACGGTTTTTTTGAGGTGTCCAAGTTTTTTTTGGGGTTCTCCAGGGATTTCTGGGGTTCTCCAGGGATTTCTGGGGTTCTCCATGGGGTTTTGGGGCTGTCCAGGGGGTTTTTGGGGGTTCTCCAGGGGGTTTTGGGGGCTGTCCAGGGATTTCTGGGGGTTCTCCAGGGATTTTTGGGGGTTCTCCATGGGATTTTTGGGGTTCTCCAGGGATTTCTGGGGGTTCTCCAGGGATTTCTGGGGGTTCTCCAGGGTTTTTGGGATTTCTCCTGGGACAAACCGAGCCGCCCCCCCACCCAAAACCCCAAAGGCAGCGGGGCTGAGCCACGAGTTTATTATCGGGGGGTCCAGCAGGAACCCCCCCGGTTTTGGGGGTTTTGAGAGGTGTCCAGGGGTTTTTTGGAGTTCTCCAGGGATTTTTGGGGGTTCTCCAGGGATTTGTGGTTTCCCCATGGATTTTCAGATTTCTCCATAGATCTTTGGGGTCTCCATAAATTTCCGGGTTTCCCCACGGATTTTTGGGTTTCCCCGTGGATTTCCATATTTCCCCATAGATTTCCGGATTTTCCCGTGGATTTCCATATTTCCCCATAGATTTCCGGATTTTCCCATGGCTTTCCGCCTTTCCCCGTGGATTTTCGGGTTTCCCCGTGGATTTCCGCGTTTCCCCGTGGATTTCTGTGGTTTCCCCGTGGATTTCTGTGGTTTCCCCGTGGCTTTCCGCCTTTCCCCGTGGATTTCCGCGTTTCCCGTGGATTTCTGTGGTTTTCCCGTGGATTTCTCTGGTTTCCCCGTGGATTTCCTCTGGTTTCCCCGTGGATTTTCGGGTTTCCCCGTGCCTTTCCGTGTTTCCCCGTGGATTTCCGCGTTTCCCCGTGGATTTCTCTGGTTTCCCCGTGGATTTCTCTGGTTTCCCCGTGGATTCCTCTGGTTTCCCCGTGGCTTTCCGCGTTTCCCCGTGGATTTCCGCCTTTCCCCGTGGATTTTCGGGTTTCCCCGTGGATTTCCGCGTTTCCCCGTGGATTTCCGCGTTTCCCCGTGGATTCCTCTGGTTTCCCCGTGGATTTTCGGGTTTCCCCGTGCCTTTTCGCGTTTCCCCGTGGATTCCTCTGGTTTCCCCGTGGATTTCTGTGGTTTCCCCGTGGATTTCTGTGGTTTCCCCGTGCCTTTCCCCGTGGATTTTCGGGTTTCCCCGTGGATTTCCGCCTTTCCCCGTGGATTTCTGTGGTTTTCCCGTGGATTTCTGTGGTTTCCCCGTGGCTTTCCGCCTTTCCCCGTGGATTTCTGTGGTTTCCCCGTGGATTTCTGTGGTTTTCCCGTGGATTTCCGCCTTTCCCCGTGGCTTTCCGCGTTTCCCCGTGGATTTCTGTTGTTTCCCCGTGGCTTTCCGCGTTTCCCCGTGGATTTCTGTTGTTTCCCCGTGGCTTTCCGCGTTTCCCCGTGGATTCCTCTGGTTTCCCCGTGCCTTTCCGCCTTTCCCCGTGCCTTTCCGCGGTACTCCCTAGATGCAGGTCTCGCCGCCGCGCTCGCGGTCCCGCAGTGTCCGGGCCAGGGCTCGCTCCCTGCGGCCGTGCTGGCCCCGCAGCGCCGCCGCCCGCGCCCGCAGCCGCCGCAGCTGCTCCGCCTGCCCGCGCCGCGCCCCGCGGTACGCCAGGGCCAGCGAGCTGCGGGCAGCGCCAGCCCCGGGCCACCGGGCGCTCAGGGGGTGTGCGGGATCCGGGGGGGTCGGGGATTTGGGGAGTCAGGGGGCTGGGGGATCTAGAGGAGCTGGAGATTTTGGGGGTTTGGGGATTTAAGGAGTCAGGGGAGCCGAGGGATCCAGGGGAGCCGGGGATTTTGGGATTTAGGGAGTCAGGGAGTTGGGGGATCCAGGGGAGCCGGGGATTTTGGGATTTAGGGAGTCAGAGGAGTTGGGGGAGCCGGGGATTTGGGGATTTAAGGATTTAGGGAGTCAGGGAGTTGGGGGATCCAGGGGAGCCGGGATTTTGGGATTTAGGGAGTCAGGGGGGTCGGGGGAGCCAGGGGATTCAGGGGAGCCGGAGATTTTGGGATTTAGGGAGTCAAAGGAGTTGGGGGAGCCGGGGATTTGGGGATTTAAGGATTTAGGGAGTCAGGGAGTTGGGGGAGCCGGGGGAATGAGGGGAACCAAAGGGAATCAGGGGACTGAGGGAACTGAGAGGCCCCCGGACACCCGGGACACCCAGGACACCCAGGGGACTCAGGACACCCAGAACACCCGGGGGACCCAGGACACCCGGGACACCCAGGACACCAGGGACACCCAGGACACCCAGGACACCCGGGGGACTCAGGACACCCAGGGGACCCGGGACACCCAGGGGACTCAGGACACCCAGGACACCCAGAACACCCGGGGGACCCGGGGGCCACCGCCCCGAGGCCCCGCGCCCACCTGTGCTCCTGGAGGAGCTCCGCGGTGGCGGCGGCGCTGAGCGCCTGCTGGGCACGGCTGGCAGCGCTGCCCTGCTCCAGCGCCAGCGCCAGCTCCTGGGCACGGCCGCGCAGCCGCTCCGTCCTGGGGACACGCGTGTCACCAGCGCCACCCCCGAGCCCGCCCCAGCACCATGCCCGGCCCCACAGAATTCCTAATCCCACAGAATTCCCGATCCCACACAATTCCCAATCCCACAGAATTCCCGGTCCCACACAGTTCCCAATCCCACAGAATTCCCAATCCCACAGAATTCCCGGTCCCACACAATTCCCAATCCCACAGAATTCCCAATCCCACACAATTCCCGGCCCCACACAGTTCCCAATCCCACAGAATTCCCAATCCCACACAATTCCCGGCCCCACACAATTCCCGGTCCCACACAATTCCCAGCCCCACACAATTCCCGATCCCACACAGTTCCCAATCCCACAGAATTCCCAGTCCCACACAATTCCCGGCCCCACACAATTCCCAGCCCCACACGGTTCCCATCCCTCACCTGGCCCGGATCCGGAGCAGCTCCTCCCTGCTTCTCTCGGGGTCCGGGGGGTTCCGCGGAGCCATCGCCGCCCCCCGGCCCCTCCGCGCGTCCTGCAGAGATTCCCGGCGTGTCTCCCGTCCCTCGGGACCCCCCAAACCCCGGGACCGGCCCCATGGCATCCATCCCTACCTCCTCGGAGCTGCCGGAGCTGCTGCCGGAGCTGCCGGAGGGTCCGTCCCGCCCGTCCCGCTCCCGTTCCCGCTCCCGGTGCTGCAGCAGGAGGCGCAGCGCGGCCTCGCGGGGCCCGTGCGCGGCCAGGAGCAGCTCCAGGGCCCGCTTCTCCTTCTGGGCCAGCTGCAGCCGCGTCCGCAGCTCCGCCAGCGCCTCCTGGGCACCGCGGGGGAAACTGAGGCACGGGCAGGGACCGGGGAGGGACCCAGGGAAGGGTCAAGGGAGGGACCCAGGAAAGGATTCAGGGAGGGATCCATGGAGGGATCCAGGGAAAGATCCATGGAGGGACCCAGGGAGGGATCCATGGAAGGATTCAGGGAAGGATCGATGGAGAAATCCATGAAGAAATCCAGAAAAGGTCCCAGGGAAGGATCCGGGGAGGGATCCATGGAGAAATCCATTAAGAAATCATGGGAGGGATCCACGGGGGGGTCCGGGGAGGGATCCGGGGAGGGATCCATGGAGGGATCCATGGAGGGATCCAGGGAAGGATCCCAAGCCCACCTTGAGCACGGCCAGCTCCTGCAGCAGCTCCTCCTTCTCCGGCCGCCTCCAGCCGGGCAGCAGCGCCCGCGCGTCCCGCAGCGCCCGCTCCGCCCGGCCTCGGGGGTCCCGCTCCCGGGGGGGCTCCGAGGGCTCGGGGGCGTCCAGCAGGGACCCCTCCACCGCCGCCTGCTCGGCGCGGAGCCGGCGGATGAGTTCCCGCAGCGCTCCCTCCTCCATGCCCCGGGAGCTGCGGGGCGGGCACGGCGGCGGTGGGCACGGGGGACCCGGGGAGGGGCTCAGCGCCGGGACCCCCGCGCCCCCCGGTACCTGTGAGCCCCGGGGCTGTCCGCGGGGTCCTCACGGCTGCACGGTTCCGCTGGCCCCGCGGGCTCCGGTGTGGCGGGGCCGGCTCCCGGTTCCGGTGTGGCGGGGCCGGCTCCCGGTTCGTGGCCCGGGCTCGGTTCCGCCGCGGTTCCTGGGCACGGTGCGGGCAGTGCCGCTACCCAGGGCCGCCCGCAAGGGGTGTGGGGGGGCCTTGGGGTGCCCCACAAACTCCCTGCATCCCCCCGAAGTCCTCCCAGTACCTCCCAGTATCCCTCGTGCACTCCCCAGTAGCCCCACGCGTGCCTCACGCTTCCCTCCAGCATCCTCCCTGCTTGCTCCTCGGTATCCCCCCAGTATCCTCCCCATCACCCCAGTATCCCCCCAGTATCCCCCCTCATGACCCCCCAGTTTCCCCCAGCCCCCCGTGCCCCCCGCTGTCACTCACCCCCACGGGTGCCACCCTCCGGTGCCACCTTTGCCCGCACCAGGTCCAGGAGGGCGGCGTAGGCGCCCCCGCAGCGCTCGCTGGGGGACGAGGGGCTCAGGGGGACTGTCCCCATCCCTGTCCCCATCCCTGTCCCCATCCCTGTCCCCATCCCTGTCCCCATCCCTGTCCCCAGCCCTGTTCCCATCCCTGTTCCCATCCCTGTCCCCATCCCTGTCCCCATCCCTGTTCCCATCCCTGTCCCCAGCCCTGTTCCCATCCCTGTCCCCATCCCTGTCCCCATCCCTGTTCCCATCCCTGTCCCCAGCCCTGTTCCCATCCCTGTGCCCATTCCTGTCCCCATTCCTGTCCCCAGCCCGGTTCCCAGCCCTGTGCCCATCCGAGTCCTCATCCTGATCCTGATCCCAATCCCGATCCCTGTCCCCATCCCATCCCATCAATCCCATCCCATCCCATCCCATCCCATCCCATCCCATCCCATCCCATCCCATCCCATCCCATCCCATCCCATCCCATCCCATCCCATCCCTGTCCCCATTCAGGTCCTGATTCCTGTTCTGATCTTGAGGGGTTCAGCAAGACTGTCCCCATCCCTGTCCCCATCCCTGTCCCCATCCCGAAGGTGTCAGGGGACTGTCCCCATCCCATCCTATCCCATCCCTGTCCCCATCCCTGTCCCTATCCCCATCCCTGTCTCTGTCCCCATCCCATCCCTGTCCCCATCCCTGTCCCCATCCCTGTCCCCATCCCGAAGGTGTCAGGGGACTGTCCCCATCCCATCCCATCCCATCCCATCCCATCCCATCCCATCCCATCCCATCCCATCCCTGTCCCCGTCCCTGTCCCCATCCCGAGGGTCTCAGGGGACTGTCCCCATTCCACCCCCGTCCCCGTCCCGGTCCCGTCCCGTTCCCGTCCCCGTGCACCTGCAGCGCAGCGCCAGCCGCAGCCCGCTGCAGCGGGACTCTCTCCGCCCCAGCTCCATGCTCAGCCGCTCCGCCTCGCCCTTGCACTCGCCCAGCGCCGCCGCCAGCTCCCGGTTCGCCTCCTGCAGCCGCGCCAGCACCCTGCGGGCCCGCGGTCACCGGAGCCGTGCCTCAGTGTCCCCGGGGGGTTTGGGGGGACTCGGGGGTTTTGGGGGGACTCACCCCTGCAGCTGCTGCAGCCGCTCCTCCTGCTCCCGGCCGGGGCCCGCCGAGGGCTGGGGGGACAGCGGGGCGCGGGGCTGGACCGGGAGGGTGCGACATGGAGGGGAGCGGCCCGGGGGGTGATCCCGGGGGGCGGCACCTCGTGGGGCCGAGCGCCGTCACCGCCCCGGGTGACATCCTGCGGACGGGACCCCAGAGCCCCGTGCCGGGGCAGGACCCACCCGTGCCCCGGCCCCGCACTCACCCGGTGCCCCGGGGGGCTGCTGGGCCCGGGGGTGTCGCCGGTCCCGGGGGTGTCACCGGTCCCGGGGGTGTCGCCGGTTCCGGGGGTGTCACCGGTCCCGGGGGTGTCGCCGGTCCCGGGGGTGTCACTGCCAGACCCCCCCGGCTCCTCCAGCCTGGCCAGAGCCTCCCGCAGGTCCCGCACCTGAACCGGACACGGGGCTCAGCACCGGGGCCGCTCTGGTGACGCCCCGACGGTGGCAGCCGGTGACGCCCCGACGGTGGCAGCCGCCGTCCCGCCCCGCACGCACCTTGCCCTGCAGGCGCTCCCGCTCGCCCCGCAGCGCCCGCAGCGCGGCCGTGGCCTGGCCCAGCTCCTCGTCGCGTTGGCCCAGGGTTGCCCGCAGGCTCGCGTTCCTCGCCGCCGCCGCCGCCACCTCCGCCGGGAGCCCCGGCCCCGCCGCCCCCTCCGGGCACCAGCGGCGCGCCCAGCCCGGTGTCCGGCTCAGCTCCTGCAGGCTCTGGCCGTGCCGGGCCGGTCAGTCCGTGCCCGCCGCGCCGGCCCCCGGGGGCACCGCGGGCGTGGCGGGGCTCACCTGGACCGCTCGGTGCCACGCCGGGGCGGGCGGTGGCCACGCCGGCGGCTGCCGGTGGCGGGAGAACACGGCGCGCTCCAGGGAGCTCACGGCGTGCTGCAGGCGCTCGAAGAGGTCCGGGCTGCGCGCTGGGGACAGCGACAGCGACAGCGACACGGCCGCGGTCAGGGCGGGGGCGGTGCCCGGTGGCACTCGCCGTGGCACGGGGCGCGGCGCTCACCGGCCGGGCCGCTGCCGCCGCCGCGGAGCGGCGCTGGGCTGCCAGCGGCGACGGTGGGGACGGTGGCGGTGGCCCCCCAGCCATCCTCATCCTCGCTGCGGGGCGATGAAGGGCACCGTGAGGTCCCGGTGTCCCCGCGCTCCCGGTGTCCCCTCGGTCCCCGTGTCCCTTCGCTCCCGGTGTCCCCGCTGTCCCGGTGTCCCCTCGGTCCCGGTGTCCCCTCAGTGCCGGTGTCCCCGCTGTCCCGGTGTCCTCTCGCTCCCGGTGTCCTCTCGCTCCCGGTGTCCCTTTGCTCCCGGTGTCCCCTCGCTCCCGGTGTCCCTTCGCTCCCGGTGTCCCCGCTGTCCCGGTGTCCCCGCGGGTGGCGCGGGGGCGGTGCCGGTACCTGGCGGGGCGCTGCTGTCGCGGGGTCGCCCCTGCCAGCAGCGGGATGTCCTCGGTGTCGCCGGCCACCTCCTCCTCCTCCTCCTCCTCCTCCTCCTCCTCCTCCTCCTCCTCCTCCTCCTCCTCCTCCTCCTCCTCCTCCTCCTCGCGCGGGGGCCGGGCCGGGGTGGCCGCGTCCCGTTCAGCACCGGGGGCAGAGCGGGTGGCACCTACCGGGCTTTCCTGGCACAGGGATGAGCTGTGGCCACCAGCCCCGCCCGCTGGGCCACCAGCCCCGGCCCGCTGTCCGGAGCGGCAATTCCACCGCGGAGCGCGGCTCGAGGAGCCCCGGGCCCGGGCGGGGTCAGCCCCGGTGGGGTCAGCCCCGGCGGGGTCAGCCCCGGGCGGTGCCCGCTCACCTCCTCCATGCCGGGATCGTCCTGCCCGTGGCTCCCGGGGCTCCCAGCACGTCCCGGTTCCAAACCGGGGCTCCCAGCACGTCCCGGTTCCGCTCTGAGGCTCCCAGCACGTCCCGGTTCCAAACCGGGGCTCCCAGCACGTCCCGGTTCCGCTCTGAGGGTCCCAGCACGTCCCGGTTCCACGCTGGGGCTCCGGGTTCCCTCCGTTCTCTCCCGGTTCCCCCCAGTTCCCCTCATTCTGTCCCGGTTCTCCCCGTTCTCTCCCGGTTCTCCCCGTTCTCTCCCCGTTCTCTCCCGGTTCTCCCCGTTCTCTCCCGGTTCTCTCCCGGTTCTCTTCGGTTCCCGTTCTCTCCCGGTTCTCCCCGTTCTCTCCCCGTTCTCTCCCGGTTCCCGTTCTCTCCCGGTTCCCGTTCTCTCCCGGTTCTCCCCGTTCTCTCCCGGTTCTCTCCCGGTTCCCGTTCTCTCCCGGTTCCCGTTCTCTCCCGGTTCTCCCCGTTCTCTCCCTGTTCTCTCCCGGTTCTCCCGGTTCTCTCCCGGTTCTCCCCGTTCTCTCCCTGTTCTCTCCCGGTTCTCCCGGTTCTCTCCCGGTTCTCTCCCGGTTCTCCCCGTTCTCTCCGGTTCCCCCGCCTGTCCCGGCACCTCCCGTTGCTCCGGCTGCGCCTCCGGCCTCCCGGCCCTGTCCCTGTTCCTGCCGGGATTTCCTCTTCCTTTAACTGCTCAGCTGCCCCGCCTGGGGGGCACCGAGGGGCCCTTTCGGGGTGCTCTGCCCCCCCCAAACCCCCCCAAACACCCCAAAACTCCCCCCGAGCCCCCCAGGCCCCCCAAGCCCCCGCCCTCCCCGGTGCCGGGCGCTCCCACCTGCACCCCACAGAGCATCCCCGCCGTGGCACGGGGACCCCCGAACGCCTTTGGGGCGTCCCGGGGAATCTGGGGGGGCTGGGAGGGCTCCGGGGTGCTGGGAGAAGTGGGGGGGGGCGCCGGTTTTTGGGGTGCTGAGGGGGTATTTGGGGTGCGGGTCTTGGGGTTGGAGCAGGGGGATTTGGGGTGTGGGAGGCGGTTCTGGGGTGGGGGGCGCACGGGGATTTGGGGCGCACGTGGATGTTTGGGGTGCAGGTGGATATTTTGGGGGGCGCACGTGGACATTTGGGGTGCGGGAGGCAGTTCTGGGGGGGGGGGGAGCACGTGGATATTTGGGGCAGAACAAAAACGAGTGTTTGGGGCGCAGAGGGAGGCGCACATGGATCTTTGGGGTGCAGGAAGCAGTTCCGGGGGGGCTCAAACCGCAGCGCGGTTTTGGGGGGCATTTGTGGGGCGGGGGGCGGTGTCCGGATGGACTACAACTCCCAGCAGCCACCGCGCGGCGCCACTTCCGGCAGGAAGGGGCGGGCCCAGATTGGCGGCGAGCGGGGGGCTCGGGGGGTTCAGGGGGGTCCTGGGGGGGCTGAGGGGGCGAACACGAACGGGAGGGGATGTGGGGAAGGGGGCGCGTGAGGGGGCGGGGGCGCGGGGAGGCGTTCGAGGCTCGGGGGTCCCCCCCGTGGTGACGGCGGGGCACCCGAGGGACTACAGGTCCCAGCAGCCTCCGCGCGGCGCCACTTCCGGCGGGGCCAGAGCGGCGGCGAGCGGTGAGCGCGGGGGGCTCGGGGGGATTTTGGGGGTTCGGGGGCGTTTTTGGGGGGGCTCAGGGGGCGAACAGGAGCGGGGGAGAGGTAGGGAAGCGAGGGCGGGAAGAGATGGGGGCGTGGGGAGGGGGAAATGGGGCGGGGGAGGGGCGTGGGACGGGGGGGGGGCGTGGGAAAGGGGGCCCGAGAAATTGGGGTGCGTGGGGAGGGGTACAAGCAGTGGGGGACCCCCAGAGCCCGCGGAGCCCCCCCCTGCCCCTCGTGCCGCCCGTCGGCGGAGCCCCTCCCCCGGCAGCGGGGTCCCCCCTGAGCCCCCCGGGTTTGGGGTCCCAGCCCCGCAGCACCCCCCAGTTTTGGGGTCCCAGGCAGAGAGAACCCCCGAACCCGCTGATTTGGGGTCCCAGGCACAGGGAACCCCCCAATTTTTGGGGTCCCAGGCATACAGGACCCCCTGACCCGCTGATTTTGGGGGTCCCAGCCCCAGAGCATGCCCCGGTTTGGGGGTCCCAGGTACAGAGAATCCCCCGGTTTTGGGGTCCCAGGCACACGAGCACCCCCGAACCCGCTGGTTTTGGGGTCCCAGGTAGACAGGACCCCCTGACCCGCTGGTTTTGGGGTCCCAGCCCCCAGAGCACTCCCCGGTTTGGGGGTCCCAGGTACAGAGAATCCCCCGGTTTTGGGGTCCCAGGCATACAGGACCCCCTGACCCGCTGATTTGGGGTCCCAGCCCCAGAGCATGCCCCGGTTTTGGGGTCCCAGGCACAGGGAACCACCCCAGTTTTGGGGTCCCAGGTAGACAGGACCCCCTGACCCGCTGGTTTTGGGGTCCCAGCCCCAGAGCACTCCCCGGTTTTGGGGTCCCAGCCCCAGAGCACGCCCCGGTTTTGGGGTCGCAGCCCCCCCGCGGCCCCGTTCCGGGATGGACACGCCGGAGCCGGGCAGCGCGGCCGAGGATGAGGAGGAGAAGGTTCCAGAAGTTCGGCCTCGCACCCGCTCTAACCCCGAGGGCGCCGAGGACCGAGCCCCGAGCGGCCCGGGCGGCGCGGCCGTGGGCAACCGCGGCGAGGCTGTGGGCAACCGCGGCGAGGCCGTGGGCAACCGTGGCGAGGCCGTGGGCAACCGCAGCGAGGGCGAGGGCGAGGCGGCGAGCGCCGGGCACAGCCCGCAGGGCGGCCCCGGGCAGCCTGGCACGGCCTGGCACGGCCCGGGCGGTGCCCAGCACGGAGAGGTGACCGTGAGAACCCCCCGGGTGAACTGCCCCGAGAAGGTGGTGAGAGACTGGGGGGGCTGGGGGGGGATTTGGGGGACTGGGAATGGACTGGAAGGGGACTGGGAGGGGATTGGAGGGGCTGGGGGGGATTGGGAGGGACTGGAGGGGAATTTGGGGGACTGGGAGGGACTTGGGGGGACTGGGAGGGGAATTTGGGGGATTGGGAGGGACTGGGAATGGACTGGAAGGGGACTGGGAGGGGATTTGGGGGGGAATGGGAATGGACTGGAAGGGGACTGGGAAGGGATTGGGGGGACTGGGAGGGACTGGGAGGGGATGGGAGGGCATTGGGGGGGGATTGCGGGGAATTTGGGGGACTGGGAGGGACTGGGAATGGACTGGAAGGGGACTGGGAGGGGATTGGGGGGGCTGGGGGGGATTGGGAGGGACTGGAGGGGAATTTGGGGGACTGGGAGGGACTTGGGGGGACTGGGAGGGGATTTGGGGGGGATTTGGGGGGCTGGGAGAGGATTGCGGGGAGTGGGGAGATTGGGAGGGACTGGGGGGGATGGGAGGGGAATTTGGGGGACTGGGGAGGGACTGGGAGGGGATTGGGGGGACTGGGGGGGATTGGGGGGAATTTGGGGGATTGAGCGGGGATTGGGGGGGACTGGGAGGGACTGGGGGGAACTGGGGGGGGAATTTGGGGGATTGGGGAGACTGGAGGGGAATTTGGGGGACTGGGAGGGGAATTTGGGGAGATACTGGAGAGGGGGAAAGGGAGATGCTGGGGGATACTGGGGGATTCTCCGGGGGGTGCAAGAGGGACCCTGGGGACACTCGGGGGTCTCTGGGGACACTCGGGGGTCTCTGGGGACACTTTGGGGTCTCTGGGGACACTCGGGGGTCTCTGGGGACACTCGGGGGGGTCTCTGGGGACACTTTGGGGTCTCTGGGGACACTCGGGGGTCTCAGCTGTGCCCCCCCAGATCATCTGCCTGGACCTGGCCGAGGAGATGGCAGTGCCCAAACTGGAGTCCTTCAACGGGTCAGAGACGGGACAGGGACAGGGATGGGGATGGGGACAGGGACAGGGATGGGGACAGGGACGGGGACAGGGATGGGGACAGGGATGGGGACAAGGGGGGGCTTTGGGGCCCCGAGCCCCAGCGCTGCTCTGTGCCCGTCCCTGCCCGTCTGTTTTTGGGGTCCCTGACCCGGTGCCCCTTGGTGCCAGGTGGGGATTTTGGGGTTTGTGGGGTGCCAGGTGTGTTTTGTGGGGTGCAGTTTCTGGGGTGCAGTTTCTGGGGTGTGTCTTTCGGGCGCGGTTTTTGGGGCATGGTTTTTGGGTTGCATTTTTGGGGTGCGATTTTTGGGTTGCAGTTGTTGGGGTGCGATTTTTGGGGCGCGGTTTTTGGGGTGCATTTTTGGGATGCGGTTTTTGGGGTGCAGTTTTTGGGGCGCGGTTTTTGGGGCGTGGTTTTTGGGGTGCATTTTTCGTGTGCATTTTTGGGGTGCCCCTGGCCCGCAGGAGCCGCAGCAATGCCCTGACCGTGGCACAGAAGATGATCGAGATGTTCGTCAGGACCAAACACAAAATCGACAAAAGCCACGAGTTCGCCCTGGTGGTGGTGAACAACGACGTCACCTGGGTGGGGACAGGGACGGGGACAGGGACGGGGATGGGGACAGGGACAGGGATGGGGATGGGGAGAGGGGACAGGGACAGGGATGGGGATGGGGAGAGGGATGGGGATGGAGACAGGGATGGGGATGGGGATGGGGAGAGGGGAGAGGGGAGAGGGGACAGGGATGGGGATGGGGATGGGGATGGGGATGGGGATGGGGAGAGGGGACAGGGACAGGGATGGGGACGGGGATGGGGATGGGGATGGGGATGGGGACAGGGGATGGGGACAGGGGATGGGGATGGGGATGGGGATGGGGAGAGGGGACAGGGATGGGGATGGGGATGGGGATGGGGATGGGGATGGGGACAGGGGATGGGGATGGGGATGGGGACAGGGATGGGGACAGGGACGGGGATGGGGATGGGGATGGGGATGGGGATGGGGATGGGGATGGGGACAGGGGATGGGGGAGAGGGGACAGGGACTGGGACAGGAGGGGATGGGGACAGGGATGGGGACAGGGAACTTGCAGAGGGGACAGGGACAAGGATGGGGACAGGGGTGGGGACAAGGAGGGACACGGGGATGGGCACAGGGGTGGGGACAAGGGACAGGGAGGGCACAGGGACAGGATGGGCACAGGGACAGGGACAGGGTGGGCACAGGGACAGGGAGGGCACAGGGACAGGGACAGGGTGGGCACAGGGACAGGGAGGGCACAGGGACAGGGACAGGGAGGGCACAGGGACAGGGAGGGCACAGGGACAGGGACAGGGTGGGCACAGGGACAGGGAGGGCACAGGGACAGGGACAGGGTGGGCACAGGGACAGGGAGGGCACAGGGACAGGGACAGGGTGGGCACAGGGACAGGGAGGGCACAGGGACAGGGACAGGGTGGGCACAGGGACAGGATGGGCACAGGGACAGGGACAGGGTGGGCACAGGGACAGGGAGGGCACAGGGACAGGGAGGGCACAGGGACAGGGACAGGGTGGGCACAGGGACAGGGTGGGCACAGGGACAGGGAGGGCACAGGGCCGGTGCCAGCCCGGTGCCCTCGCAGCTCTCGGGGTTCACGTCGGACCCACGCGAGGTTTGCAGCTGCCTCTACGACCTGGACACCGTCGTGTGCCAGTCCTTCAGTATCCTGCCGTGCCACCAGGGTGCCCTGGGTGCCACCGGGGTGCCCTGGGGTGGCATCGGGGTGTCCTGGGTGCCACCGGGTGTCCTGGGCGCCATTGGGGTGCCCTGGGTCCCTTGGGTGGCATCGGGGTGTTCTGGGTGCCAAGGTGGCCCTGGGGGTGGCCCTGGGGGTGGCACAGGGCTGGCATGGGGGTGGCACAGGTGCCAGGGTGGCCCTGGGGGTGGCACAGGGGTGGCACAGGTGCCAGGACCAGCCTTGACCCCGAGTTCAGATCTGGACGGGCTCTTCAACCTCATGTGAGCACCGGGGGGTTCCGGAACGTTCCGGGGGGTGGCTGGAGGGGTTGGAGGGTGCCAGGAGAGGGTGGCACCTGAGCCCTGTCCCCTGTCCCTGTGGGTGCCACTCTGACCCTGTGGTGCCACCCTGTCCCCGTCCCCATGGGTGCCACCCTGACCCCATCCCTGCCCTGTCCCTGTCTCCGTGGGTGCCACCCCATCCTTGTCCCTGTCCCCATGGGTGCCTCCCTGTCCATGTGGGTGCCACCCTGACCCCGTGGGTGCCACCTGTCCCTGTCCCCGTGCCCGTGGGTGCCACCTGTCCTTGTCCCCATGGGTGCCACCTGTCCCTGTGCCCGTGGGTGCCACCTGTCCCTGTGCCCATGGGTGCCACCTGTCCTTGTCCCCGTGGGTGCCACCTGTCCCTGTGCCCGTGGGTGCCACCTGTCCTTGTGCCCATGGGTGCCACCTGTCCCTGTCCCTGTGCCCGTGGGTGCCACCGGTGCCCGTGCCCGTGCCCATGGGTGCCACCTGTCCCTGTCCCTGTCCCCGTGCCCGTGGGTGCCACCCGTGCCCGTGCCCATTCCCATGGGTGCCACCGGTGCCCGTGCCCGTGCCCATGGGTGCCACCTGTCCCTGTCCCTGTCCCCGTGCCCATGGGTGCCACCCGTGCCCGTGCCCGTGCCAGCCAGCAGAAGATCGAGCTGCCGGTGACCGACAACGTCCAGACCATCCCCCCGCCCTTCGTGGTCAGAACCATCCTGGTGTTCGGGCGCCCGCGCTGCCAGCCCCACTTCTGTGGGGGCGAGCCCGTCAAGGTCCGGCCCCGCTCCCCTGTGCCAGCCCAGATCCCCCTGTGCCACCCTGACATCCCCCTGTGCCACCCCAAAACCTCCCTGTGCCACCCTGACATCCCCTGTGCCACCCTGACATCCCCCTGTGCCAGCCAAAACCCCCCTGTGCCACCCAAAATCCCCCTGTGCCACCCTGACATCCCCCTGTGCCACCCTGACATCCCCCTGTGCCACCCTGACATCCCCCTGTGCCACCCCAAAACCCCCCTGTGCCAGCCAAAATCCCCTGTGCCACCCCAAAACCCCCCTGTGCCACCCTGACATCCCCTGTGCCACCCTGACATCCCCTTTTCCCGCCCAAAATCCCTCATTTCCACCCCAAAATCCCCCATTTCCACCCCAATTCTCCTCCTTTTCTCCCCATTTCTCCCCATTCTCCCTTTTTCCCCCCAAATCCCCTTTTCCTGCCCCATTTCCCCCTCAATCCCCACAAACCACCCAAACCCCACCCCAAACCCCCCAAATCCCCCCCAGACCCCCCGAACCTCACCCTAAATCCCCCCAAACCCCGAGTTCAAACCCCCCCAAATCCCCCCCAAATCCCCCCAAACCCCCCAAACCTCACCCCAAACCCCCCAAACCTCACCCCAAACCCCCCAAACCCCCCAAACCTCACCCCAAACCCCCCAAATCTCACCCCAAACCCCCAAACCGCACCCCAAACCCCCCACACCTCACCCCAAACCCCCCACACCTCACCCCAAACCCCCCAAACCCCCCAAATCTCACCCCAAAAGCTTCAAATCTCACCCCAAACCCCCCAAACCCCCCAAATCTCACCCCAAAAGCCCCAAATCTCACTTCAAAAGCCCCAAATCTCACCCCAAACCCCCCAAACCTCACCCCAAACCCCCCACACCTCACCCCAAACCCCCCAAACCCCTTTTTTCCCCCAGAAGTTGCTGCAGTGCCCCTATTTCTTCTTCGACGTCGTTTACATCCACAACGGGCTGGACGAGAAGGAGGACGAGAGCAGCTGGAAGGTAAAAGGGACAAATCCCCCAAATCCCCCCAAATCCCCCCAAATCCTCTCTTTCCCCCCCAAATCCCCCCTTTTCCCCCCATTCCCCCCCCCAAATTTCCCCATTTTCCCCTCATTTCTCCCCCTTTTTCCTTTTTTTATTTTTTTTCCCCAAATCCCCCCTTTTTTGGGAATGGGGGGGGGGTTTGGGGGGAAATGGGAGGAAATTGGGGGAAAAAAGGGGGGTTTGGGGGAGGAAATGGGGCGGGTTGGGGTAAAAAAAGGGGGATTTGGGGTGGAAAATGCTGGGAAAAGGGGGAAATGGGAAGTGAGGGGGGAAAAGGGAGGATTTGGGGGGGGAATGGGAAATGGGGAGGGAACGGGGGGGGGCTTTGGGGGGAAATGGGGTGGGAATGGGGGGGTTTGGGGGGAAATGGGGGGATTTAGGGGAAAACGGGGTGGGAATGGGGAGATTTAGGGAAAATGGGGGGATTTAGGTGGAAATGGGGGATTTAGGTGGAAATGGGGAGATTTAGGTAGAAATGAGGGGGATTTAGGGGGAAATGGGGTGGGAATGGGGGGGTTTGGAGGGAAAATGGGGGGATTTAGGGGAAAATGGGGGGGATTTAGGGGGGGGGATTTAGGGAAAAATGGGGGGGATTTAGGTGGAAAGGAGGGATTTAGGGGGAAATGGGGGGGATTTAGGGGGAAATGGGGGGGAAATGGGGGATTTGGGGGGAAATGGGGGGGATTTAGGGGGAAATGGGGGGGAAATGGGATTTAGGTAGAAACGGGGGGGAGTTTGGGGGGAAATGGGGGGATTTAGGTGGAAAGGGGGGATTTAGTGGAAACAGGGTGGGATTGGGGATGGATCCAGGAGGCCACAGCAGCGTGGGGGCTCTGCAGCCACACGCGCACCAGGACGGGATTTTGGGGGGCACCTTTTGGGCGACAGGCTGGCACAGAAGGAGGGCGTTCCTCCGCACGGCGGGGAGGGGGGGCCGGGCCTGACCCCGCTGTGTCCCCTCGTGTGTCCCCCCCGGGCAGGACATGTTCGGGTTTTTCGGCAGCCTGGACACCAAAGGCACCAACTACAAGTACGAGGTGGCGCTGGCGGGGCCGGCGCTGGAGCTGCACAACTGCATGGCCAAGCTGCTGGCGCATCCCCTGCAGCGGCCCTGCCAGAGCCACGCGCACTACGGGCTGCTGGACGGCGGCGACAGCCCCGACAGCGAGGCCACCGTGTGAGGGGACGGCCCCGACAGCGAGGCCACCGTGTGAGGGGACAGCCCCGACACCGCGGCCACCGTGTGAGGGGACAGCCCCGACACCGCGGCCACCGTGTGAGGGGACAGCCCCGACACTGCGGCCACCGTGTGAGGGGACAGCCCAGCCCGCCGGGGCCGCGGCACGGGGAGCGCAAAGAGAATTTTCCGGATCCGCGGCGTCCCGGTGGTTTCTTGTGGGGTCGGTGATGGGGTTGGGGTCGTCTCTGCTGGCGCTGTGTCCCCTCCCGGCCATGGGGATCGAGGTGCATTGATGGCGCTGGTGGCACCGGGCGGTGCCAGTTTGGGGACACTGGGTGGCACCGGGCGGTGCCGGTTTGGGGACACTGGGTGGCACTGGTGGCACTGGGCAGTGCCAGTTTGGGGACAATGGGTGGCACCGGGCGGTGCCGGTTTGGGGACATTGGTGGCACTGGTGGCACTGGGCAGTGCCGGTTTGGGGACACTGGTGGCACTGGTGGCACTGGGCAGTGCCAGTTTGGGGACACTGGTGGCACTGGGCAGTGCCGGTTTGGGGACACTGGTGGCACTGGTGGCACAGGTGGCGCTGGTGGCACCGGGCGGTGCCGGTTGTGGCCACAGGGGGGCGCTGAGTGTGTTGGCTCTGCGTGTGACGTCATCCGCACTGATGGGCGTCACCCCAACCCGTCCCCAATCCCAAACCCCCAATCCCAAATCTTCCATCCCCATTCCCAATCCCAAATCCCTCATTCCCATTCCCCATTCCCAGTCCCACAGCGCCCAACCCTCCCAGCGCAGTCAGGGGGTCCCGGGGCTGACCCCAATCCCCGTGGGTGCTGACCCCCGTCCCGCTGGGTGCCACCCTTGTCCCCGTGTCCCCCCCAGCCTGTGGCCGCTGCCCGGGGCCGAGTGGCACCGGGGTGTCCCCGTCCTGCACCGCGCCACGAGCGGCCTGGGGACACCCCCGGGCCACCCTCAGCACCCCGGGGTGACACCGGGCACCTCAAGGTGACACCGGGCACCCCAAGGTCACACTGAGTGCCCCAAGGTGACAAAGGGCACCCCAGGGTGACACCGGGCACCCCAAGGTCACACTGAGTGCCCCAAGGTGACAAAGGGCACCCCAGGGTGACACCAAGCACCCCGGGGTGACACCGAGCACCCCAAGGTGACACCGGGCACCCCAAGATAACACCGGGCACCCCAAGGTGACACCGGGCACCCCAGGGTGACACCGAGCACCCCAAGGTGACACTGAGTGCCCCAAGGTGACACCGGGCACCCCAAGGTGACACCGAGCACCCCAAGATAACACCGAGCACCCCGGGGTGACACCGGGCACCCCAAGGTCACACTGAGCACCCCAAGGTGACACCGAGCACCCCAAGGTGACACCGGGCACCCCAAGGTGACAGCGGGCACCCCAGGGTGTGGCACTTTTTGGGGATACTCCGACTTTCCCCAGTAAATTCTCCACCTTCCCCGGGAGTGCCGGGACCCCGTCCCTGCCCCGGCGCGCTCCCGGTACGGACCGGACAGGGCTGGGATCCAGCACGGCTTTACTGGTGCCACGGCACGGACACAGCGCTGGCAGCGGTGGTGGCAGCGGTGGTGGCAGCGGTGGTGGCAGCGGTGACAGGGGTGACGCTCCCGGAGGGGACAGATGTGGCGTTTCTGGGGGCGCTGGCGGCGGTTTTGGGGTGCCAGGGAGGGGTAAAATTCTCATTATGAGACAGCAGCGGGCGGGGCTGGCACAGGGGACACCCCGGGGACATCAGTGGGGACATTTCGGGGTCCCCTGAGCCCCTCGGTGCGGTGCCAGCCCCGTGTGGGGCAGGGGACAGGGTGGGGACAGGGACAGGGGCGAGGTGTCCATGGGGTCGGCGCCTTCTTTGGTTTAAATATCGGGAATTTTGGGGAGGGGGAGAAAAAGCGAGGGGAGGGAGGGGGGGGGGGTGACAGGTGGCACCTCCTGGCACCGCGGGTGGCACCGGGGACACCCTCGGGTGGCTCCTGCAGTCGTGCCCGGCTCCCGGGAATGGTGGCATTTGTACGCGAGGGGTGGGATCGGCTGGGATCGGCCGGTCCGGGATCCCGCGGATCGGGCGGGAATTACCGGGAACGCCGGGAATCATCACCGGGAACGCCGGGAATCAACACCGGGAACGCCGGGAATCAACACCGGGAATCATCACCGGGAACCCCGGGAATCAACACCGGGAACGCCGGGAATCATCACCGGGAATCAACACCGGGAACGCCGGGAATCATCACCGGGAATCATCACCGGGAACGCCGGGAATCAACACCGGGAATCAACACCGGGAATCATCACCGGGAATCATCGCCGGGAATCATCACCGGGAATCAACACCGGGAATCACCTCGGGAACCCCGGGAATCGGGGTCCTGCCGTCCCCCGCTGCTCCAGGGCTGCATCCCGGCGGGACGGAGCCGCGGGAAAGGCCCGGGGGCGGCCCCGAGGGGCTCTGCCCTAAAAGCGATGGTGGCGACCCTAAAAGCGATGGTGGCAGCGGGGACACGCGGGATGGCGCTGTGCCATCATCCCGGGAATCCTCATCCTCCTCATCCTCCTCCTCATCCCAGCAGGAGCTGCCGAACCCCACAAGGATCCCCCAAAATCCAAGTTCCAACGCGGAGGAGCCTCTGGATTCTCCTGAAAACCGCCCCAAAAATCCCCGCGGGGACCCTCGGGGTCCTCCCGGTGTCGCCGCCTCCTCTCGGTGTCCCCGGAGCTGTCGCTGCGTGCGGGAATGGCAACGACGGCGACAAAAAGTCCGGGATGGAGCCGCTGCAGCGCCGGGGGTGGCGACCGGGGGTGGCCGCGGACCGGCTGAGCCGTGTCCCCGCTGTCCCCCGGGCTTGGGGACCAACTGTGACATGTCCGGGGTTGGGGACCGGCTGTGACATGTCCCCGGTGTCCCCCGGGCTTGGGGACAGGCTGTGACATGTCCGGGACTGGGGACAAACTGTGACATGTCCAGAGTTCGGGACTGGCCGTGCCATGTCCCCGCTGTCCCCCGGGGTTGGGGACAGGCCGAGCCGTGTCCCCGCTGTCCCCCCGGCTTGGGGACAGGCTGTGACATGTCCAGAGTTCGGGACTGGCCGTGCCATGTCCCCGCTGTCCCTGGAGGTTGGGGACAGGCCGAGCCGTGTCCCCGCTGTCCCCCGGGGTTGGGGACAGGCTGTGACATGTCCGGGGTTGGGGACAGGCCGAGCCGTGTCCCCGCTGTCCCCCGGGGTTGGGGACAGGCTGTGACATGTCCGGGGCTCGGGGACCGGCCGAGCCGTGTCCCCGCTGTCCCTGGAGGTTGGGGACCGGCCGAGCCGTGTCCCCGCTGTCCCCGGCCCTGGGGACTCGCCGCGCTCCGTCTCCCGGCGCTGCCGTCCCAGCCTGGGGGAGCCTCCTCGCTCGGCCCAGGGACACAAAGCGGGCCCGCGGCCGCGGCCGAGCCCGCTCCGCGCTGCGCGGCTCCCGCGGGAGCTGCCGCTGTCGCCGCTGGGCCCTCATTTGGTGTCGCCGTCGCCGTCGGCCGCGGGCGTGTCGGGCTCCCAGAGCACGAACTCGTGCAGCAGCGTGTTCACCGTGTCCGGGCACTCCAGCATCACCATGTGGCTGCCCTCGTCGATCACCTTCAGGAAGGCGATCAGCAGGATCTGCGGGTGGCCGGCGACACGGTGAGACCCCCACCGCGGAGGTGGCACGAGCCCCCCAAAAGCCACGCTGTCCCCTCCCCGGCGAGTGGCAGCGCCAGGACGAGCCCCGGCCCCCCCCCCCCCCCCCACCCCTCCAAAGCCACTCTGTCCCCTCCCAGGAAATGTCCCGGGCCCATGCCAAGGTGACAATGTCCCTGCCCATGTCGCTGTCCCTGTGCCATCCCTGGAACTGGAACTGTCCCTTGGGGCACCCTGGGGCAGTGGAGGGTGTCCCTGTCCCATGTCCCTGTCCCATGTCCCTGTCCCGTGTCCCTGTCCCATGTCCCTGTCCCGTGTCCCTGTGCCACCCCAGCAGTGTCCCTTGGGGCACCCTGGGACAGTCAAGGGTGTCCCTGTCCCATGTCCCTGTCCCATGTCCCTGTCCCGTGTCCCTGTCCCGTGTCCCTGTCCCATGTCCCTGTCCCGTGTCCCTGTCCCGTGTCCCTGTCCCGTGTCCCTGTGCCACCCCAGCCGTGTCCCTTGGGGCACCCTGGCACAGTCAAGGGTGTCCTTGTCCCATGTCCCTGTCCCATGTCCCTGTCCCATGTCCCTGTCCCATGTCCCTGTCCCATGTCCCTGTGCCACCCCAGCAGTGTCCCTTGGGGCACCCTGGCACAGTGGAAATTGTCCCATTTCCATGCCAAAGTGTCCCATTCCCACGTCCCTGCCCATGCCAAGGTGTCCCTGCCCCCCTGTGCCACCCCTGGCAGCGTCCCTCGGGTCACGAGGACATTTCCCTGCTCCCCTCCCACCCCAAGGATCCATGACCACCCCAAACTTTGGGGGGGCCGAGTCCCCAGACCCCCCTCCAGGGCAGGGTTTGGTGGCACCCCCGTACCTCTGCCATCCTCTGGTCCTCCTCGATGGGCACGAACTTGTCGTGCATGCCGTGCACCAGCAGCACGGGCACGGCCAGCTCGGCGTGGTACAGCTCGTCGCCCTCGGGCCAGTACTGGCCGCTCATGGTGGCCCGCAGCACGAAGGACGAGACGTTGAAGGCGTTGCCCTCCTTCAGCAGCTGCTTCTCTTTGGCACCTTGGCGGGCAAAGCCGGCCCTGGCACGGGGGGAGCGGGGTCAGCCCCGAATTCGGGGGGCGAGCCCCGCAGAGGTCACGCTTTGTCCCCTCCCTCGGGGTGGCAGTGCCAGGGTGAGCCCCTGGCCGGTGGTGGGACACTGCGGCCCCCCAAGGCCACCCCTGTCCCCTCCCTCGGGGTGGCAGTGCCAGGGTGAGTCCCCAAGAGGTGACAGGAGATGCCAGCTCCTCAAAAGCAACGCTGTGTCCCCTCCCTCAGCAGTGGCAGTGCCAGGCTGACCCCTGGGTGGCACAGGAACCCCGTGAGTGACACAGGAACCCTCCTGGGTGGCACAGGACACCCCTGGGTGGCACAGGAACCCCGTGGGTGGCACAGGAAGCCCCCAGTCTCCAAAAAGCCACACTGTGTCTCTCCCTTGGCAATGGCAGTGCCAGGCTGACCCCTGGGTGGCACAGGAACCCCGTGGGTGGCACAGGAACCCCATGGGTGGCACAGAACCCTCCTGGGTGGCACAGGAAACCCCTGGGTGACACAGAACCCTCCTGGGTGGCACAGGAACCCCATGAGTGGCACAGGACAGCCCTGGGTGGCACAGGAAGACGTCAGTCCCCAAAAAGCCACACTGTGTCTCTCCCTTGGCAATGGCAGTGCCAGGCTGACCCCTGGGTGGCACAGGACACCCCTGGGTGGGACAGAAACCCCTCGGGTGGCACAGGACCCTCCTGGGTGGCACAGGAACCCCATGGGTGGCACAGGACAGCCCTGGGTGACACAGAACCCTCCTGGGTGGCACAGGAACCCCTCGGGTGGCACAGGGACCCCGTGGGTGGCACAGGACACTCACTTGAGGAAGCTCCAGGCCAGGCAGGGGGACAGGCAGTGCAGCACGCACGGGGGCACAGGAAGCCCCCAGCCCCCTGGCAGTGCCAGGCTGACCCCGTGGGTGGCACAGGGACCCCGTGGGTGGCACAGGGACACCCCTGGGTGGCACAGGACACTCACTTGAGGAAGCTCCAGGCCAGGCAGGGGGACAGGCAGTGCAGCACGCACGGGGGCAGGTTGAAGATGGAGCACAGGCTGGGCTCCAGCGCCGTGGGGCCGCCCCCGTTGATCATGATCACCTTGTGCACCAGCTCCGGGTACTCGTGCGCCAGGAAGGTGCAGAAGGACACCCTGAAAGGGTTAAAAATGACCGTGGGGTTGTTATTTTAATTATTAATTATATTAATTATATTGATCATGATCACCTTGTGCACCAGCTCCGGGTACTCGTGCGCCAGGAAGGTGCAGAAGGACACCCTGAAAGGGTTAAAAATGGCCGTGGGGTTGTTATTTTAATTATTAATTATACTAATTATATTAATTATATTGATCATGATCGCCTTGTGCACCAGCTCCGGGTACTCGTGCGCCAGGAAGGTGCAGAAGGACACCCTGAAAGGGTTAAAAATGACCGTGGGGTTGTTATTTTAATTATTAATTATATTAATTATATTGATCATGATCACCTTGTGCACCAGCTCCGGGTACTCGTGCGCCAGGAAGGTGCAGAAGGACACCCTGAAAGGGTTAAAAATGGCCGTGGGGTTGTTATTTTAATTATTAATTATACTAATTATATTAATTATATTGATCATGATCGCCTTGTGCACCAGCTCCGGGTACTCGTGCGCCAGGAAGGTGCAGAAGGACACCCTGAAAGGGTTAAAAATGACCGTGGGGTTGTTATTTTAATTATTAATTATATTAATTATATTGATCATGATCACCTTGTGCACCAGCTCCGGGTACTCGTGCGCCAGGAAGGTGCAGAAGGACACCCTGAAAGGGTTAAAAATGGCCGTGGGGTTGTTATTTTAATTATTAATTATACGAATTCGTTATTTTAATTATTAATTATAGTAATTATATTGATTATGATCGCCTTGTGCACCAGCTCTGTGCGCCAGGAAGGTGCAGAAGGACACCCTGAAAGGGTTAAAAATAACTGTGTCGTTGTTGGCTGTCATTATTTTAATTATAGAATTATTAATTACATTGGTTATGTTGATCATATTGATTATAGCAATTATATTGGTTCTATTAATTATATTAATTAGATTAAGTATGGAAGGATATTGATTATATTTGCTATATTGGTCATATTAATTAGATTAACTATGGAAGGATATTGATTATATTGGTTATATTGCTTATATTGATTATATAAAATATGTAATTATATTGATTATATTGATTATATAAATTATATAAAGTATGTAATTATATTGATTATATTTGTTATATTGGTTATATTAATTAGATTAACTATGGAAGGATATTGATTATATTGGTTATATTGATTCTATTAATTAGATTAACTATGGAAATATATTGATTCTATTGGTTATATTGATCCTATTAATTAGATTAACTATGGAAGTATATTGATTCTATTGGTTATATTGATTCTATTAATTAGATTAACTATGGAAGTATATTGATTACATTTGTTATATTGATTATATTAATATATGAACTATGTGATTACATTAATTATATCGAGTCTATTGATTAATCGATTATATTAACTACATTAACTAGGTAATTCTATTAATTATATTGATTATATTGGTTAATTGTTTATATTCATTATATGAATGACATTAATGACATTAATTATGTGCCCCACCCGGTGCCCTCCAGGCTGCCCAGCCTTGTCCCGAGCCGGCCCCTTCCCCTTTTTAGGCTCTGCCTAATGAGGAGCCCTAATCCCGGCTTATCCTATTTATAGTCCTGGCCTTCCCCTGCCCCGCTGGGATCAGCGGGACACCGAGATGGGCCCAGGCCAAGGGCACCCAGGGGCTCCGAATCCCGGGAAAAATGGGATGGAAACGGGATAGGAACGGGATAAATGGGATAAAAATGACATAGAAATGGGATAAATGGGATAGAAACGGGAAAAATGGGATGAAAATGGGATAGGAATGGGATAAATGGGATAAAAATGGGATAGGAATGGGATAAATGGGATAGAAACGGGATTGAAATGGGATAAATGGGATAAAAATGGGATAGGAACGGGATAAATGGGATGGAAACGGGATAGGAACGGGATAAATGGGATAGAAATGGGATAGGAACGGGATAAATGGGATAAAAATGGGTTAGGAACGGGATAAATGGGATAAAAATGGGTTAGGAACGGGATAAATGGGATAGCAATGGGATAAATGGGATAAAAATGGGATAGGAACGGGATAAATGGGATAGAAACAGGATTGAAACGAGATAAATGGGATAAAAATGAGATAGAAATGGGATAAATGGGATAGCAATGGGATAAATGGGATAAAAATGGGATAAGTGGGATAAAAATGGGATAAAAAGAATGGGACCCCCAAACTCCCAAAGTGCAGATTTGTGTCCATTCCCATTTTATGGGATGATCCCACCCCACTCCCAGCCCCTCACCCCTAGGAGTGCCTGATAGGAGTTCCCTTCCTTGGGAAACACTCGAACAGATCCCAAGGATTCAGGAGCTCCGAATCCCAGGATAAATGGGACAAATCCCCCAAAATGGAAAGCCCACACCCCTAAAACACAAACCCACAACATGGAAACATGGGATTTGTGTCCATTCCCATTTTATGGGATGATCCCACCCCACTCCCAGCCCCTCACTCATAGGAGTGCCCGATGAGGATGTTCCTTTTCTTGGGAACACTTGAACAGACCCCAAGGATTCAGGAGCTCCAAATCCCAGGATAAATGGGACAAATCCCCTAAAACACAAACCCCACACCACGGAATTGTGGGATTTGTGTCCATTCCCGTTTTACGGGATGATCCCACCCCACTCCCCGCCCCTCACCCCTAGGAGTGCCCGATGAGGATGTTCCTTTTCTTGGGAAACACTCGAACAGACCCCAAGGATTCAGGAGCTCCGAATCCCAGGATAATCCCAAAACGGGAACCTAAACCACGGGGATTTTGACCATTCCCGTTTTACGGGATGATCCCACCGCATTCCCGGCCCCTCACCCCTAGGAGTGCCCGATGAGGATGTTCCTTTTCTTGGCGTAGCGCTTGAACAGACCCCAAGGATTCTGGAGCTCCGAATCCCAGGATAATCCCAAAACGGGAACCTAAAACACCCCTAAACCATTTTACGGGATGATCCCACCGCATTCCCGGCCCCTCACCCGTAGGAGTGCCCGATGAGGATGTTCCTTTTCTTGGCGTAGCGCTTGAACACGGCCCTCATGTCCTCGGCCAGCGCGTAGAAGGTGTAGGCGGCGGCCACGGGCGGCGCGGAGCTGCCGCCGTGCCCCGCCAAATCCGGCGCCACCACCTCGTAGCCCAGCTTGGAGAAGAATTCCAGCTGCTCCTTCCAGATGTCCAAGGAGCCGCCGACGCCGTGGATGAAGAACAGCACCACGTCCCCGTGCGTGCCCTTGCAGCTCGTGATGCGCTTCTCGCAGTCCACCGTCACCACCCTCTTGGGCTTGCGCTTGCGGCGCTTGGCCGCGCCGTCCTTGGCGCCGGGCTCCGGTGCTCCCGGCTCGCCGTCGGGCTCGGCCCGAGGGCTCCCGGGGCTGCCGGGGCCGCCGGCATCGCCCAGGTTCTCGATCAGCAGCTGCCCGTTGCGGTAGAGCGTGATGCGGCGCTGGCAGCGCACGGCGCCGCGCTCCGCGGCTCCCGGCGATCCCGGGGGTCCCGGGGGTCCCGGGCGCTCGGGGACGGCGTGGCGGACGCGCAGGACGCGGCCGGGTTTCACCTCCAGGAAGGTGAAGCCGTCGCCGGACTCAACGCTGTCCAGCGGCCCCACGGCGTTGGGGGCCTTGCCCAGCAGGCAGCAGAGGAAGCCGTCGGTGATGCTGGTCAGCATGGTGATGCCTGGGGGGTGGGAAAGAAGGGGTTAAAATGGGGGGGAAATGGGGGGGAAATGGGGGGAATGAGGAAAAATGGGGAAAAATGGGGGGGGAATGGGGAAAAATGGGGAAAAATGGGGGGGAAATGGGGGGGAAATGGGGGGGAAAATGGGGGGAATGGGGAAAAATGGGAGGGGAAGTGGGGGGGAATGGGGAAAAATGGGGAAAAATGGGGGGGGAATGGGGAAAAAATGGGAAAAAATGGGGGGGAAATGGGGGGAATGGGGGAAAATGGGGAAAAATGGGGGGAAAACGGGGAAAAATGGGAGGGGAATGGGGAAAATTGGGGAAAAATGGGGAAAAACGGTGAAAATGGGAGGGGAATGGGGGGGATGGGGAAAAATGGGGAAAAATGGGGGGGAATGGGGAAAAATGGGGGGGAATGGGGAAAAATGGGGGAAAATGGGGGGGAAATGGGGAAAATGGGAGGGGAATGGGGAAAAATGGGGAAAAATGGGGGGAAAATGGGAGGGGAATGGGGAAAAATGGGGGAAAATGGGGGGAAAATGGGGAAAAATGGGGGGGAATGGGGAAAAATGGGGGGAAATGGGAGAAATTTGGGGGGGAATGCGAGAAAGTTGGGGGGAAATGGGGAAATGGGAGAAAATTGGGGGAAATGGGGAAAAATGGGGGGAATGGGGGAAATGGGGGAAAATGGGGAAAAAATGGGGGAAATGGGGGAAAATGGGGGGAAATGGGGAAAAATGGGGGGGAATGGAGGGAAATGGGGGGGAATGGGGGAAATAGGGAAAAATGGGGGAAACGGGGAAAAATTGGGGGGAAATGGGGAAAAATGGGGGAAATGGGGAAAAATTGGGGGAAATGGGATTCAGCCCCAATTCCAGCAGGGGTTGTGGCAACGGGAACCTGTCGGTGATGCTGGTCAGCACGGTGATCCCTGGGAAATGGGAAAAATGGGGGGAAATGGGGGAAAATGTGGAAAAATATGGAAAAACATGGGAACATGGAAAATTCCCTATCCTGCTTTTTTTTCTGGGTCACATCCCTGTCCCCTCAAGGTCCCATCACAGCCCTTGGAAAATGAATTTGTTCCGGCTGAAGGAAAAAACCTGTGAAATAAAAGCCTGTTTGGAACAGAAAATTCCCATTTTCCCAACAAATGTGGAGCGCAGGGAAGCTCCAGCCCCGGGAATTCATTATTTATCCCATAAAAGATAAATATTTACGCCATTAAATAGAAATATTTATGCCACAAAAGCGAAATATTTATCACATTAAATATAAACATGGCTGTGGTCGGAAGCAGCATCCGAGGTCAGAATTAAAATTTAATTAAAATCCCTCCACAAAATAAACGAAGGAATGGAGGGGGTGGGGTGGGATTATCCCGGCTGCTCCCAAAACTCGCTGCTGGAGTTTAAATCTTTGGGTTTTGGGAATATTCGGGGAAAAGCTGCTGGGAATGGGGGCACGGAGGTCGGGAATGGGTTAATTATGGCTGAGGGAAAACGAACACGGTGAATTATTGATGGCAGCGGGAAAAGAGAGCGGGAGCCGAGCGCTGATCCCGCGGGATCCTGATCCCAGATCCCAGTCCTGTGGGATCCTGATCCCAGATCCCGTTCCTGTGGGATCCTGATCCCAGATCCCATTCCTGCGGGACCCTGATCCCAGTCCTGTGGGATCCTGATCCCAGATCCCGTTCCTGTGGGATCCTGATCCCAGATCCCAGTCCTGCGGGATCCTGATCCCATTCCTGCAGGATCCTGATCCCAGATCCCGTTCCTGCGGGATCCTGATCCCATTCCTGCGGGATCCCAGTTCCCATTCCCACAGGATCCCATTCCCATTCCTGCAGGATCCCAGTTCCCATTCCCACAGGATCCCATTCCCATTCCCGCAGGATCCCATTCCCATTCCTGCAGGATCCCAGTTCCCATTCCTGCAGGATCCCATTCCCATTCCCGCAGGATCCCATTCCCATTCCTGCAGGATCCCGGAGATCCAGGCCCGGGATCTGCCCATTCCCGATGGAAATCCAGACAAACCCCCCTGGAATCCCGCAATGAAGGCTGGAAAATCCCCAAATCCAACCTGAGCGGCGCTTCCGGGGGTGAATCCCGACGGGAGCGGACGGTTCTGGGGATCCATCCCAGCCTCGCTCCCAGATCCCCGGATTCCCAGATCCATGGATTCCCTGGATTCCTGGATCCTTGGATCTCTGGATCCCTGTATTCCTGGATCCCCATATTCCCAGATTTCTGTATTCCCAGACTCACGGATCCCTGGATTCCCAGATCCCTGGATCCCTAGATTCCCGGATCCCTGGATTCCCAGACTCCCAGATCCCCGGATCCCTGTATTCCCAGATTCCCAGGTCCCTGGATCCCTGGATCCCCAGATTCCCATGTCACTGGATCACTGGATCCCTGGATTCCCAGATCCCCAGATTCCCAGATTCCTGGATTCCCAGATCCCTGTAGTCCCAGATTCCCAGGTCCCCGGGTTCCTGGATCCCCAGATTCCCAGATCCCTGGATTCCCGGATTCCCAGATTCCCAGATCCCTGGATTCCCAGATCCCCGGATCCCGCCTCCCCCGCGCTCCGTGCCCGGGAACAGCCGGGGAGGAAAGGCTGGAAGAGGATCCCGGTGGATGCGGGAAGGCGGGAATGGTGCCGGTTGCCATGGAAACGGGATGGGGGGATTATCCCAACCCCCGCTCCCAGCCTCAGCCCGGCTCCTGCCCAGCCCCTCGGCTGCCCAGGGATCCCGGGATTCCAGGATTCGGGAATCCGGGAGTCTGGGAATCTGGGAATTTGGGGTTCGGGAATCTGGGAACCCGGGAATCTGGGAATCCGGGAATTTGGGGTTTGGGAATCTGGGAATCTGGGAATCCGGGAATTTGGGAATCTGGGAATTCGGGAATCTGGGAATTTGGGGTTCAGGAATCCGGGAGTCTGGGAATCTGGGAATTCGAGACTCTGGGATTTCAGGAATCTGGGAATCTGGGAATCCAGGAATCTGGGAATTCAGGAATCTAGGAATTCGGGAATCCAGGAATCTGGGAATTTGGAAATTCGGGATTTCAGGATTTGGGGAATTTGGCGCCTGTTATGTAAGGCTGGGAATGGCAACGAGGCGGGAATGGCGGGATGTGGCTGAGGGATCGAGCCGAGGGATCCTGCTGTGATCCAGGATCCTGCCATCGGGATCTGCCAAAGGGATCCTCCCACCGGGATCGCGCTGTTGGGATCCTGCTGGAGGGATCTGGCCTTGGGATCCGGACATCGGGGGGGGCACAGGGGACACGGGAATGGCACTGGGGACTTGGGATCTGGGATTGGGATCTGGGTCTGGGATCAGGGTCTGGGATCTGGGTCTGGGATCAGGATTTGGGATCAGGATTTGGGATCAGGGTCTGGGATCAGGATTTGGGACCAGGATTCGGGATCAGGGTTTGGGATCAGGGTCTGGAATAAGGATTCGGGATCAGGGTTTGGGATCAGGGTCTGGAATAAGGATTCGGGATCAGGGTTTGGGATCAGGCACTGGGACCAGCACTGGAACCAGCCCGGCCTCTCCCCCACCACGGGCAGGTTTTCCCGAAATTCCAGCAGAAATTCCAGCCGAGATCCCAGCGGGATCGGCCCCCACCCCCCCCCAGCAATCCTTCCCCGCCGTTGCATCACGAGGGAAGGAAGAAATGAGGAAGGAGGAAGGGGGGAGGAAGGAGGGAGGAAGGAATGAGGAAGGAATGAGGAAGGAGAAAGGAATGAGGAAGGAAGGAGGAAGGAGAAAGGAGGGAGGAAGGAGGGAGGAAGGAATGAGGAAGGAGGAAGGAATGAGGAAGGAATGAGGAAGGAGGAAGGAGGGAGGAAGGAATGAGGAAGGAGGGAGGAATGAGGAAGGAATGAGGAAGGAGGAAGGAGAGATGAAGGAATGAGGAATGAGGGAGGAGGGAGGAAGGAATGAGGAAGGAGGAAGGAGGGAGGAGGGAGGAAGGAATCTTTTCCCCAGGCTGGGTTTCCAGGACAATTCCCGCTCCTTTGCCCCTCCCGGGCGCACCTGCAGAAATCCGGGTTTTTCCCGGCTCCGGCTCCTCTCTGCCCCACAACGTCCCAACCCCCCTCGCATCCCGGATTTTTTTTTTTTTTTTTCCCCTTCCCGGTGGGAAGAATTCCCGCATTTTCGGGTCACCGCCCCCCCCCCCCCCAGCAGCACCTCTGGCGCCAGGACATTCCCGCAGCACCGCAGAGGGGAACGCGCCGCTCACCTCATTGACGGCCGAGGGATTCCGGGCTCCGGGATGAGGAAAAAAACCTGGAATTGCGCAGAATTCCCGGTGGAAAGCCTGGGATTGCGCAGAATTCCGTGAGGAAAGCCTGGAATTGCGCAGAATTCCGGGAGGAAAGGCTGGAATTGCGCAGAATTCCCGGTGGAAAGCCTGGAATTGCGCAGAATTCCGTGAGGAAAGCCTGGAATTGCGCAGAATTCCGGGAGGAAAGGCTGGAATTGCGCAGAATTCCCGCTGGAAGGCGGAGCGGGCGATGCCGGGGCGGTGGGAGCAGCGCGGTTCCAATCCCGGTTTTTTTTCCAGGCGTTTTTTTTTTTTTTTTTTTTGGGATGGGGGGGGGCGGGAGGGAGGGAACTCCTTCAGCCCCCCCCGAAAATCCCCAAAAATGCCCCAAATGCCCCCGAGTGCCGCCCTTGGCGGCCGTGCCCGCTCCGGGGGCGCTCGGGGCTCGTCCTTGGAGCGGTCGCCATGGAAAAGCCAAAGCCCTCCTGGGGGCGGGACCGCGGCTGACGGACACGGCCCGGGAACACCGGGAACACCGGGGACACCGGGAACACCGGGGACAGGGATGGGGACAGGGATGGGGACACGGCCCGGGAACACCGGGGACACCGGGAACCGGGGGGACACCGGGGACACCGGGGACAGGGATGGGGACAGGAATGGGGACAGGGATGGGGACAGGGAGTGACGGACACGGCCCGGGAACACCGGGAACCGGGGGGACACCGGGGACAGGGATGGGAACAGGGAAAGGGACAGGGACTGACAGACATGGCCCGGGGCCACCGGGAGCACCGGGGACACCGGGGACAGGGATGGGGACAGGAATGGGGACACGGCCCGGGAACACCGGGAACACCGGGAACACCGGGGACAGGGATGGGGACAGGGAAAGGGACAGCAGGGACAGAAATGGGGACAGGAGGGGACAAGAATAGGGACAGGGACTGATGGACAAATCCCGGGGCCACCAAGAGCCAGGGGGACACCGGGGACAGGGATGGGGACAGGGATGGGGACAGGAGGGGACACAGGTGGCATTTGGGATGGGGTGGTGGCACTGTGGGGTGGCAAAGGGCGCGAGTGTGGCAGTGCCACGGGCAGTGCCATGAGGGTGGCAGTGCCACCAACCTGTCACACGTGTGGCAGTGCCAGGGGTGTGTCAGTGTCACAAACTGTCACACGTGTGGCGGTGCCAGGGGTGTGTCAGTGTCACAAACTGTCACATGTGTGGCGGTGCCAGGGGTGTGTCAGTGTCACCAATGTGTCACACGTGTGGCAGTGCCAGGGGTGTGACAGTGTCACCCACAGGGCACCAGGCCAGGAGGCCAAGCACCAAACCAGGGCTGAGTTTTGGGGTTTTTTTACCCCTCAGATTTTGGGGTTGGGGAGGGGGGAGCCACATCCCGTCATTCCTGCCGGGACACCAAAACCAGGAGGGAAAAATCCCGGAGCTGCTCCTGCCCTTGGGATAGGGCTGGGATTGATCCCGAAAAGGAAAATCCTGGAATTGTCTGGGTTGGAAGGACCTTAAATCCCACCCAGTCCCATCTTGGACCTCCCACCACCCCAGGCTGCTCCAGCCTTCCTTTGGACATTGTGGGGATGGAGCAGTCACAGCTGCTCTGGGAATTCCATCCCATTCCCTCCCAGGCAGGAATCCCTTCCCAAAATCCCACCCCGATCTCCCTTTTCCCACCCCCAATCCATCCCCTGTGTCCTGTCCCTCCATCCCTTGTCCCCAGTCCCTCTCCAGCTCTCCTGGAGCCCTTCCAGGCACTGGGAGTGGCTTTGTGGCCTGTCGCGACAGCCTCGGCGACAACCGACAGCCCCCGAGGCGACAAGGCCGCAGTGGCGCCGTTGCCATGGTAACTCCGCCACGACCCCCCCGGAGGACTACGCCCCCCATCAGCCCGCGCGGCGCGGCGCCGGCTGTGATTGGCCGGGAGTACGGAGCCAATGGGAAGCGGCGTTGTTGGCGGGCGGAGCGAAATGGCGGCGCTGGGCCCGGTGTGGGCGCGGGCCGGGGGCCGCAGGTACCGGGAGGGGAAATCCCAACCGTAAAATTCCAAATTCATCCTTTATTCCCTCCGCTCACTCCGTGTTCTGCTTTCGTTTCCCCCAAGCTTTTCCCTGCTGCGAGGTTTTCCCTTCCCGCTGCTCCCAAACGCTCTGGAGCCGCTCCCCGGGAGCTCCGGCGCCGCCGCTCTCCGCCGCGTCCCGGTGCCGGCGTGGGATTTCCAACAAACCCGCGGCAAGTGCCGGGGGAACGAGTACCAGCCCAACAACTGGAAGCGGAAGAAGACTCACGGCTGGATCAAACGGATCAGAACTCCCGGCGGGATCGCCGTGATCCTGCGCCGGATGCTGAAGGGCAGGAAATCCCTGAGCCACTGAGGGAGCGCCGGGAATGCCCCGGGAATGCCCCGGGAATGCCCCGGGAATGCTCCGCGGATTCGGGACGGTCCCGCCGGGCCCTGCAGGGGGAGCCCAGCCCTGCTGGCCCTGTCACCTGCGCCCCTCTGCGGGGTTTGGGGCGCGGTCGCCGCTGCGGTTGTTAAATCACCCTCGCGTGTTTGTTCCAAAGTTTTAAAATTTCTGTTTGTTTATAAACGCGGGGGTGCGGAGCGTGCCGAGATCCCAGCGTGTCGCCTGGAGCTTCCTGCGCTAATTAGGGTGCGGGGTTAATGAGGAGGGGGGATCTGGCGCGAGCCAGGGGCGGATATTTGGGAAGGGCCCGGGTGGGGGCGGTGCGGAATTAGGGGTGGAATTCAGGTTTACTTCACTCCGCCCGATCCTCTGGGCTCCTGATTCCAGCATCACCTCTGGGATGGGATAAAGGGAAGGAGTTCTCCTCCTCCCCGCCGCGCCGCTAATGAGCCGCAGATTAATGAGCCGCCCCTTAATTAACGAGCGGGCTGGCGCCCAAACTACAACTCCCAGCGCGCCCCGCGCCGCGCTCCATCCGGGTCCTCCCGCGCTGCACCCGCCCCGCCCGTTCCGCGCGGCCACTTCCTGCCTCAACCCAACCTTCCCGGCGATGACTGACAGGCGCCGCGCCCAATAGGAGCGCGGCACTCCGCGGCGCGGGCCAATCGGCGCGCCCGAGGCGGGCGGCCATGGCAGTGGGCGGGCCGGGGCGGCTCCTCCCGGCTGGCGGCGGCGAAGATGGTACGTGAGCCCCCCGCCGCAATGGCGGCCCGGCGCCGGCCCCGCCCGCCCGCCCGCGGCTCCCGGGCCCCGCCGCGTCGCCCGCGGCCTTCACGGGATCGCAGCGGCGGCGCCGCGGCCGCTTGCGGCCTGTAGGGCCCGCGCCCGCCGCGGCCTGGGCGGGGGTGGCGGGGCTGACGGGCTGTAAGGGGTGTGAGGGGTGTGAGGAGCTCCCTGAGGGGTGTGAGGGGCGTGAGGAGCTGTGAGGGGTTCCCTGAGGGGTGTGAGGAGCTCCCTGAGGGGTGTGAGGGGCTGTGAGGGGTGTGAGGGGCTCCCTGAGGGGTGTGAGGGGCTGTGAGGGGTGTGAGGGGTTCCCTGAGGGGTGTGAGGGCTCTGAGGGGTGTGAGGGGTGTGAGGAGCTCCCTGAGGGGTGTGAGGGGCTGTGAGGGGTGTGAGGAGCTGTGAGGGGCTCCCTGAGGGCTGTGAGGGCTCTGAGGGGCGTGAGGGGTTCCCTGAGGGGTGTGAGGAGCTGTGAGGGGTGTGAGGGGTTCCCTGAGGGGTGTGAGGAGCTCCCTGAGGGGTGTGAGGGCTCTGAGGGGCGTGAGGGGTTCCCTGAGGGGCGTGAGGAGCTCCCTGAGGGGTGTGAGGGCTCTGAGGGGCGTGAGGAGCTGTGAGGGGTTCCCTGAGGGCTGTGAGGGGTTCCCGCCCTCAGCGAGGGCGTGAGGGGAGCCCCGGGTGCGGTGTGGGGCATTTGGGGGTGCGAGAGGGCCCCAAAGCGGGGTTTGGGGAGCCCTAAAGCGGGGTTTAGGGATTTGGGGAGTCTCAGATTGGGGTTTGGGAATTTGGGGAGCCCCAAAGCGGGGTTTGGAAATTTGAGGAGCCCTAAAGCGGGATTTGGGGAACCCTAAAGCGGGGTTTGGGGATTTGGGGACCCCAGATTGGGGTTTGGGCTCAGGGTGGGGTTGAAGCCCCCCAATATGAGTTGGGGGCACCCTGAGGGGGGGCTGAACCATTTTTTTTTGGGGTGCGGGGGTTCAGGGGGACACCCTAAAGTTGGGCTGAACCATTTGCTTTATGGGGGGGGTTTAGGGGTCACCTAAAGTGGGGCTGAACCATTTCTTTGGGTGGGGGTCCCCCTAAAGTGGGGCTGAACCATTTCTTTGGGTGGGGGGCACCCTAAAGTGGGGCTGAACCATTTGTTTTGTGGGGGGCTTAGGGCTCCCAGCCTTGGCATCACGCTGGGAGTTTTCTGTGGGAAGGGAAAGCCTGGAGCTGCCCAAATCCCGGGAATTTCCCCTCAGTGCCTGGGTTTGGGGCTGTTGGATGGACACCGGGCCTGCCGGCGTTCCCTGAGGGATTTTGGGAATTGTGCCTCCCCAGGCAGATTTCCTGAAGGGGCTCCCGGTGTACAACAAGAGCAACTTCAGCAGGTTCCATGCGGATTCCGTCTGCAAGGCTTCCGTGAGTGCTCCGGGGCACGATCCCAAATCCCGGAATTCCCAAATACTGGAATTCCAAAATCCCGGAATTCCCAAATCTCGGAATTCCCAAATCCCGGAGTTCCCAAATCCCGGAGTTCCCAAATCCCGGAATTCCCAAATCCCGGAGTTCCAAATCCCGGAGTTCCCAAATCCCGGAATTCCCAAATACTGGAGTTCCCAAATACTGGAATTCCAAAATCCCAGAGTTCCCAAATCCCGGAATTCCCAAATCCCGGAGTTCCCAAATCCTGGAGTTCCAAATCCCGGAATTCCCAAATCCTGGAATTCCAAATCCCGGAGTTCCCAAATTCCGGAATTCCCCAATCCCAGAGTTCCCCAGTACCAGAGTTCCCCAATCCTGGGATTCTCAGTGTTCTCAGATCCCAGAATTCCCCAGTCCCAGAATTCCCAAATCCCAGAGTTCCCCAATCCTGGAGTCCCACAGTCCTGGAGTTCCCCAGTACCAGAGTTCCCCTGGAATTCCCAAATCCTGGAATTCCCAAATCCTGGAATTCCCCATCCCAGTATTCCCAGATTCTGGCTTTCCCAAATTCCAGAATTCCCAAATCCCGGAGTTCCCCAGTACCAGAATTCCCCTATCCTGGAATTCCCTAATTCCGGAGTTCCCCAGTCCTGCAGTTCCCAAACCCTGGAATTCCCAATCCCAGCATTCCCAAACCCTGGAATTCCCAGTCCTGCAGTTCCCAAACCCTGCAATTCCCAATCCCGGCATTCCCAAACCCTGGAATTCCCAGTCCCAGCATTCCCAAACCCTGGAATTCCCAGTCCCAGCATTCCCGTGCCATCCCTGAGGGTCTCTCTCGCCGTTCCCGTTGCAGAACCGCCGGCCCTCGGTGTACCTGCCCACCAGAGAATTCCCCTCGGAGCAGAGTGAGTTTTCCCGGGAAAATCCCGCTTTGGATCCGCCTTCCCTGGGAGATCCCGGAATCCCAGCGTCCCCTCTTCATTCCCAGAATTCCCTCTCTTTATTCCCATTTTCCCTCTCTTTATTCCCATTTTCCCCCTCTTTATTCCCAGAATTCCCCCTCTTTATTCCCAATTTTCCCTCTCTTTATTCCCAATTTCCCTCTCTTTATTCCCATTTTCCCTCTCTTTATTCCCATTTTCCCCCTCTTTATTCCCATTTTTCCCCTTCAATTCCCAATTTTCCCCTTTAGTAATTCCCAACTTCCCCCTCTCTTTATTCCCAATTTTCCCCTTTTTTATCCCAAATTCCCCCCTTTCTTGATTTCCAGTTTTCCCCCTTTATTCTCAATTTTCCTTTTCTTTATTCCCATTTTTCTCTCTATTTATTTCCATTTTTCCCTATCTTTATTCCCAAATTTCCCTTTATTTGTTCCCGTTTTCCCTTTCTTTTTTCCCAATTTTCCTTTTCTTTATTCCCAAATTTCCATTTCTTTATTCCCATTTTTCCCTTTGTTTATTCCCAGTTTTCCCTTTCTTTATTCCCAAATTTCCCTTTCTTTTTTCCCATTTTTCCCTTTCTTTTTTCCCATTTTTCCCTTTATTTATTCCCAGTTTTCCCTTTCTTTACCCCCAATTCTCCCCCTGACAATTCCCAGTTTTCCCTCCCTCCTTAACCACTCGAATCCTCCTAAAACCTGGAATTCTTTCCGTGTTTTTCCCCGGAATCGTTCCCAGTTATCGTGACAGAGAAGACGAACATCCTCCTGCGCTACCTCCACCAGCAGTGGGACAAAAAGGTGACCCTGGGCTCCCAAAATTCCCGCTTTTCCCGGGAATTTGGGGTTGCTTTTCCCGGGAATTCGGGGTTGGTTCGTGCCAGGAGCCGTTCCCGTGGGAATTCCAGGCGGGAAGCTCTGCCTCTGGAAATGAGGGGAAGTCAGGATTGGGGGGAGGCTCAGGTTGGGAATTTGGGAATGCTGGGGTGTGGGAATGCTGGGGTGTGGGAATGCTGGGATTTGGGAATGCTGGGGTGTGGGAATGCTGGGATTTGGGAATGGTGGGATTTGGGGATGCTGGGATTTGGGAATGCTGGGTTTTAGGAATGCTGGGATTTGGGAATACGGGGATTTGGGAATCCCAGCATGTGGGAACACCAGGGATCCCCCTGCTGGGAGTCTCCCTTGGAATTCCCTGTGGAGTTCCCCTGGAATCCCCCCAGAATTCCCCGGAATCCCCCTGAAAACCTCTGGAATTCCCTGGAATCCCCCAGAATTCTGCAGAATCCCCCTGGAATCCCTGGAAATGTCCCAGAATCCCCTGGAATTCCCCAGAATCCCCCAAAATCCCCTGGAATTCCCTGGAATTCCCCAGAATCCCCCTGGAATCCCCCCAAATGCCCTGGAATCCCCTGGAATCCCCTGGAATTCCCCAGAATCCCCCGGAATCCCCCAGAATCCCCCTAAAATCCCCCGGAATCCCCCGGGATTCCCTGGAATCCCCCAGAATCCCCCTAAAATCCCCCGGAATCCCCCGGAATTCCCTGGAATTGCGTTGCAGAATGCGGCCAAGAAGCGGGACCAGGAGCAGGGGGAGCTGGAGGGGGAGAACTCGGCTCCGCCGCGGAAGATCGCCCGGACCGGCAGCCAGGACATGACCGAGGACACTTAAAAACCCCGGGAATCCGGGAATTCCCAAGGCTCTTCCCGCTTTTTGCGCCTCCCCCACCCCCGCCCCGCCCCGCCGGGAATTCCCGGGATCCGCCCTATTTATTTGGGATTTGCCTCGTTCCCGCTTCCTGTTTTGTATTTATGGAATTTCTATGGAGAGGGAGAGTTCATCCTTAGGGGCCCTTAGCCCCGGAATTCCTGTTTTTCCTGGGATTCCTGGGTGCTGTTCCCCGGGATAGCCCAGAATTCCTCATGCCCGGAATTCCCGTTTTTCCTGGGATTTGCTCCTGAGATCTCATTCCCAGAAATCCACTTTCCCTGGGATTACTTGGATCTGACCCTGTGATATCCCAGAATTCCTTATTCCCAAAAATCCCCTTTTCCTGCCATTTATTCCCTTCCCTGAGTTCCCTTTTTCCTGGGATTCCTTGGATCTGCTCCTTGTGAAATTCCAGGATAACTTTTTTTATTTTTTCCACCCCAAAATTCCACTTTCTTTGGGATCTCCTCCCTTCCCAAAAACCCCCTTTTCCCGGGATTCCCCACATCCCCTCCCTGTAAAATTCCAGGATTTTTTTTCCCTTCACTTCTCCCTGGAGAAATTCCCAGGAATCCTTTGGATATTCCCAACCCAACCACGACTCTGAGGCCTTTCCCGTTTTTCCAGAAAATTCCCAACCCCTTCCCGGGCTCCCATCATGGCCGGAGCCGATCCCTGGGAATTTGCATCCCGGGATTTTTTTGGGGCTGGATCCAGGGATTTTTTTCCCCCACCCTCTGGCAAAGCCACCACCGTCGATCCTTAAATCCCGATTTTTTCCCCCGGGAACGGCCGGATCCTCTCCGAGGGACCGCTCGGAATTCCCAGGGCACGGAGCCGGGAGCGGACTGGGAGCGGCTCTGGGCCCGGATCCGGGAGAATCCCGGCTGGAATTGGGGAATCCAGGCTGGAATTCCGGGAATGCGGAGCCCATCCTCGCTGGGACTGAGACGATTCCCAGCCAGAGCCTCGGCGTTCCTGGAGAACCTCGGCAAAGGACGAGATTATCCCAAAATTCCAGCTGCTTTTCCACGGGGAGCCCCTTCCCGTGGGAATCCCGCGGTTCGGAGCCGTCCTCCCTCCCCTGGCTGGCAAATCCGCAGGGATTTTTCCAGGAGATTCCCAAAACAAATTCCCGGCTCTGACTCTGGGAGGGTTCCTGCCGCCCCTTCTCCCGGGAAATCCCGGACCCGCCCTCGGAATTCCGGGCTGGGAAGGGCCAGAATTCCTCCAGAAGCTCGGGAGGAGCAGGACGCGGCTCCCGTCGGAATTCCCGGAATTTGGGACTGGAATTCAATCCAGAACTTTGGCTCTGCCTCCGTTTTTCCCGTTGTTTTTTGGGTTTTTTTTTTGGTTTTTGTTTGGTTGGTTTTTTTATGGAAGCGACTTCAGAATTCCTGGAATGCGGTGTTGGGGGGGGTGGGAGGGGAGGGGAAGGAGAAGCGGAATTCCCGGGATTTTGGTTTTAGTGGGATTTCCAGCTGGAAAACTCCGGGAGGAGCCGGATTTGAGGAATCTCCGGAAGGAATTCCGGGACTCCAGGAGAGGAGGGCGGATCCCGGGGCTCCAGAGGCTCGGGAATGTTGTTCATTAAAGAGTTGGCACTTCCTGCTGGAATTCCCGCTGTTATTCCCCCTGGAGAAGGGGCTGGGAGCCTCGGGAATGGGGATTCATCCCGGGAAAAGCAGGCCCGGGGAATTCCAGGGGAAAGGTTGGGATTGGCCGGAGCCGGACGGGTTTGGGATCTCCGGAGCGTCGGGATCCCATCCGGGATTTGGGATCCCTGGATTTGGGGTTCTCATCCCACCCCTGGATTTGGAATTCCCTCTCTTCCCTCATCCCATCCCAAATTCCCAATATCCCTGGATTTGGGATCCCTGCAGTCTCTCCTGGTCCCATCCCTGGATTTGGGGTTGGGATTCTCTTTCCATCCCTGGATTTGGGATTCTCATCCATGGATTTCTTTGGGATCCCTTGAGTGTGTCCTGATCCCATTCCAGGGATTTGGGATCCCGCTTTCCTCATCCCATCCCTGGATTTGGGGTTGGAATTCTCCTCCCGTGCCTGGATTTGGGATCCCTGCAGTGCCTGAATCCCAGGCAGGGATTTGGGATTCTCATCCATGGATTTCCCTGGGATCCCTGCAGTGAGTCCTGTCCCCATCCCATCCCGAATTCCCAATATCCCTGGATTTGGGATCCCCCTTCCCCCTCTCATCCTCCTCCAGCTCATTCCCAGCTTTTCCTGGAATTCCAGGAGCTCTTCCCCCCCCCCCCTCTCAATCCCATTCAGGAAATCTCCTGGAAAATTCCCGGGAAAATCCCCTCCTGCCCCTTCCTGGTGCCTTCCAAAATTTCCCAAATTCACCAAATCCCGGGATTTTCCTGGGTTTTTTTTTTTTTTTTTTCCCCAGTTCCCTCCTCTTTCTCATCCCGGGATTTTCCCAGCACCCAAATCCCAGGATTCTGCTCCCAAACACCCCCAGGGCTTGGAATTCTCAGAATTCCTGGAATTCCCAGAGCCCGAATTCATCCCGAGCTCAATCCTGAATTTCTTGGGAATTTTCCACCCAAATTTGGCCATTCCCAAACCCCGGGAAGCTCCGTCATTCCCAGCTCTGGGATTTTCCCTTCAACTCCTTCCATTTCCACCCAAAATCCGGGATCACAGAACTGGGAAAAACCTGGAGTTTCCCAAAAATCCTGCAAAAATCCCAGATATCCATCGGAATTCTTTTTCTGGGATTTCTTTTCCAACAATTCCACATTTTTATAAACAATAAATTGATGGAATTTTGAGGATTTAATCGGAATTTTCCATCCTTTCCTGGCTCTTGGGAATGCTGCTCTGGATCCTGGGGGCTAATTAGAATATTGAAATATGCAAATCAGATGCAGATGAGCTGTCGAAATAAATTTCTTTTTTATTGCGGATTTTACAAAAATAAATTAAAAATAAATAAATTAAACCCCCCTCCCCCCCCCTTTTCCTTCCTTTCCCGGAATTCCCATGGAATTCCCACTCCAAGGGAAAAAAATCAAAGGAAAAACCATTCCCGAATTTTTCTCCCCTCTGAAATTCCAGAGATTTTTTTTGTTGTTTTTTTTTTGGGAAAGGGATGAAAATTCCCCGGATTTGGGGCTTTTCCCTCTGGGAATTCTCCGCTCCGGAGGGAAATGGGATCAAAGCCATTCCCGGGGTTTTTTGGGATGGGCAGAGGGGGAAAATCCCGTGGGATGAGGGAGGGAAGATGGGCTGGAGCCTCCTGGAATTTTGGGGTCTCGGTTTCCCGGAATTCCCAACGTTCCCAGGGCTCCCTTTCCCGGGATTTGCTCTCTGGGATATTCCAGGGCAGGTGGGGGGGATTGGGATCCTCCTGCATCCACGTTCCCAAATCCCCAATTCCCAAATCCCCATCCCCAACCCCAAATTCCATTCCCAAATCCCAAATCCCCATCTCCAACCCCAAATCTCTGTCCCCAATCCCAAATATCCATCCCAAATTCCCAAATCTCCATCCCCACATTCCCAAATTCCATTCCCAATTCCCAAATTCCATTCCCAAATCCCAAATCCCCATCCCAAATCCCTATCCCCAACCCCAAAGTTCCACCCCCAAATCCCATTCCCAATTCCCAAACTTCATCCTCAATCCCAAATCTCAACCCCCCATCCCAAAATCTGTCCCCAGTTCCCAAATCTCCATCCCCAATTCCCAAATCTCCCCGATCCCACCGGGATTTTTCCCACGCCCGAGCGGGATCACGGAGCTTTTCCCTTGGCAATCCCGGATTTTCCCGCCCTTATTGCTCTGGAAAATGGCTTCAATTTGGGATCCCACTTCCCAAAAAAAAAAAACCCCAAACTCCCAGATTCCATGGATTCTTCGAAATTCCATGGATTCTTCGAAATTCCACAGGTTCTCTGAAAGAGGAGGGGGGGAAAAAACCCCAAAAAAATTCCAACCTGATTTTTGGGAAGAGGGGACAGGAGGAGACTCGGGACCACCCCCCTCCCTTTTCCCGTTTTTTTTCCTCTTTTTCCCAGATTTTTCCCCTTGGGAATGGATGTCCCCAGGTGCCACCTCTGGATGTCCCCAAGTGCCACCAACCCCGCGAAGCGAAGCAGGGAAAGGAGGGAGCGCATTCCCATTCCCGGGAGCGCATTCCCAGCAGGGATCCCGCTGGAAAAGCCGATCCCGGGAATCTCGGGAATCCCGGGAATCCCGGAATTCCTTCCCGCGGCAGCAGCGAAGCGGCTCCCACCCCCTCCCGCATTGTCCCTCCCCGTGTCCCCTCCTTGTCCCGCCCTTTATTGCGACAGAATTCCAGGGAATTCGGAGCTGGAGCCGGGAATGTCCCGCTGGGATTTGGGATTTGGGAGAAGCGGCACCGGCGGCGGGATCGGGGCTGGGATTTAGTGCAAGAAACGCTGCCCATGCACGGCATTCCCGGGAAACGCGCCCCCATTCCCGGCGGCGGGACTCCTGGGAAGGATCTCCGGGATCCGGGATTTGGGATCGGGGGGAGCGGCGGAGCACGGCTGAGGCACGGCTGAATCGGGCTCGTCCCGGGGATCCCGGGAATTCCAGGAATTCCCGGAGCGGGATGTGGCTCCCGGAGCATCCAAAGGCTGGAGCGCGGCGTCTCTGGGGTAAACTGGGAGTGTGGGAGAGTTTGGGATGCTCCAAAAAAACCGGGATAACTGCTCCCGGTGCCCCAGGAAAAACCGGGATAACTGCCCCCGGTGCCCATGAAAAACCGGGATAACTGCCCCCGGTGCCCCTGGAAAACCGGGATGCTCCAATAAACTGGGATAACTGCTCCCGGTGTCCATGGAAAACCGGGATAACTGCCCCCGGTGTCCATGGAAAACCGGGAGAACTGCTCCCGGTGCCCATGGAAAACCGGGAGAACTGCTCCCGGTGCCCATGAAAAACCGGGATAACTGCCCCCGGTGCCCATGGAAAACCGGGATGCTCCAATAAACCGGGATAACTGCCCCCGGTGCCCATGGAAAACCGGGATAACTGCCCCCGGTGCCCATGGAAAACCGGGATGCTCCAATAAACCGGGATAACTGCTCCCGGTGCCCATGAAAAACCGAGATAACTGCCCCCGGTGCCCATGAAAAACCGGGATAACTGCCCCCGGTGCCCATGGAAAACCGGGAGAACTGCCCTCGGTGCCCATGGAAAACCGGGAGAACTGCTCCCGGTGCCCATGAAAAACCGGGATAACTCCCTCCGGTGAGCCTGGGAGGTTTCAGGATGCTCCAGCCGTACCGGGATAACTCGCGCCGTGCCCCCGGTACCGGGGTGTTCCAGCCGTACCGGGATTTCGCCGCCTCGCCGCTCTCAGGCCTCCCCCGCTGTCCCCCCGCGGGCCCCGGGGCGGTGGCGGCGGCTCCGCGCGGCGGGGCCGGGGGGACCCGGGGGGACACAGCCCGGGGGACCGGGGGGACACGGCGGGACACAGCACAGAGCACCGGAGCGGAGCGCGGCCCCCGGGCCCGGCCCGGCCCCGCGGGCGAGCGGCGGCGAGAGGCTCCCGACGGCCACGGCCGCGCGCAGCAGGCACCGGGCGGCTCCCGGAACCGCCGGAACCGCCGGAGCCCCGCTCAGAACCGGGCACCGCCGCCCTCTTCCTCCTCCTCCTCCTCCTCCTCTCGGTTCTCCGGCTCCCCGTGCCCCCGGAGCTCCCGGAGCCCCGGTCAGAGCCGGGCACCGCCGCTCTCCTCCCCCGCCCGGCTCCTCCCGACCCCCCGGAACCCCCGGAGCCCCCGGTCAGAGCCGGGCACCGCCGCCCTCCTCCTCCGCCCTGTTCTCCGCTTCCTCCCGCGCCCCTTCCTCGTTGAGATGCGACTTCCCGGGCCCCGCGTCCGCCGAGGGCCCCGCCCGGGGCTGCGGGGACGCGCCGGCCGCGCCCCCGTTGGCCCCGAGCCCTTCGGACTTGCCGAAATTGAAGAGCTTGCCGGGGTTGAAGGGCTTGGTGGGCGACTGCACCTTCTCGGTGCCCGCGTCCCGCTTAGTCTCGGGCGATTTGAGGAATTTGAAGCTCAGGAACCCCGGCAGTTTGTTCTCGCTGCCCGTCGGCGACTGCGGCGACCTGGCGGCGGCGGTGCCGGCCGCGGCGGCGCCCCCGGACAGGAACTTGCCCTGCAGGGGGATGATCTGCTTCAGCTTCATCACGTTGTTGGTGGCCAGCAGCGAGCTGGGCCGCTTGGGTTTGTCGGGGCCGTGCGCGGAGGAGCCGCCGGAGCTTTTCCCTTTGGCCGGGCCCTTGTCGTGCGCCGGGTCCTGCCCGGTGGCCTCGGCCTTGGTGGCCTCGTCGCGGCCGGGGTCGCGCTCGCGGCGCGCCTGGAGCTCGGCGTGGCGCTGCCGCTCCTCCTCCTCGCGCTTGCGGCGCTGCTGCTGCTGGAAGTGGTGCTGGGCCTGCCGCTCGTGCTTCTGGGGACAGCGACGGGGACATCGAGGGGACACCGGGCGTGGGGCGCGGCCCGGGGACACCGAGGGGTCACAGACAGGGCACAGAGGCAGGGGACAGAGCCAGGGGACACCGGGCGTGGGGCACAGCCAGGGGACATCGAGGGGATACATCAAGGGGACATCGAGGGGACACAGCCAGGGGACATGGAGGGGACAGAGACAGGGGACACCAGGCGTGGATCATGGCCAGGGGACATTGAGGGGATACATCAAGGGGACACCGGGCGTGGGGCACGGCCAGGGGACACATCCAGGGGACGCTGGGCACGGGGACACCCCTGGGGCACATCGAGGGGACACGGGGCATGGGGACACCCCAGGAGGGCCACTGGCCGTGGGGACACCTCGGGGAGCACAGTGATCCTGGGGACACCTTGGGGACACCTTGGGGACCCTTGGGGATGCCTTGGGGACACCTTGGGGACCCTTGGGGATGCCTTGGGGACCCTTGGGGACACCTTGGGGACACTTTGGGGACCCTTGGGGACCCTTGGGGATGCCTTGGGGACGCCTTGGGGACCCTTGGGGATGCCTTGGGGACCCTTGGGGACACCTTGGGGACACTTTTGGGACCCTTGGGGACCCTTGGGGACACTTTGGGGACCCTTGGGGACACCTTGGGGACACTTTGGGGACCCTTGGGGACCCTTGGGGACACTTTGGGGACCCTTGGGGACCCTTGGGGACCCTTGGGGACACCTTGGGGACACTTTGGGGACCCTTGGGGACCCTTGGGGACACTTTGGGGATCCTTGGGGACCCTTGGGGACCCTTGGGGACACCTTGGGGACACTTTGGGGACCCTTGGGGACCCTTGGGGACACCTTGGGGACACTTTCGGGACCCTTGGGGACCCTTGGGGATGCCTTGGGGACCCTTGGGGACCCTTGGGGACACTTTGGGGACACCTTGGGGACACCTTGGGGACGCCATCCCGGCGGGACCCACCTTGAAGGCCTCGCGGCGCTGGTATTCCAGCTTGGCCATCTCCTCGGCCACCCAGGCGGGGATGTCGGGAATGGCCACCTGGATGACGTACTTGAGGAGCAGGGCGAAGTGCTGGGGACACACACAGGGGACACACCTGGGCATTCCCGGCATTCCCAAAATCCCATCCTTTCCGACCCAACTGGGGACCCCAGACCCCGGGGGGCCCCAATCCCGCCGACCCAACTGGGGACCCCAGACCCCGGGGGGTGACCCTGTGCTGACCCCAATCCTGCCACCCCAGACCCCGGGGTGACCCCAATCCCACCGACTCAACTGGAGACCCCAGACCCTGTGGTGACCCCAACTCCACTGACCCAATGGGGGACCCCAGACCCCAGGGTGACCCCAATCCTGCTGACCCCAGACCCCTGGGATGATCCCAATCCCACCGACCCAACTGGAGACCCCAGACCCTGGGGTGACCCAGGCTGACCCCAATCCCACCGACCCCAGACCCTTGGGATGACCCCAATCCCGCTGACCCAACTGGAGACCCCAGACCCCCGGGCTGACCTGGGCTGACCCAAATCCCACCGACCCCAGACCCCGGGGTGACCCCAATCCTGCTGACCCCAGACCCCCGGGGTGACCCCAATCCCACCGACCCCAGACCCCCGGGATGACCCCAATCCTGCCGACCCAACTGGAGACCCCAGACCCCTGGGCTGACCCGGGCTGACCCCAATCCCACCGACCCCAGACCCTTGGGATGACCCGAATCCCACTGACCCAACTGGAGACCCCAGACCCTGGGGTGACCCCAATCCCACCGACCCCAGACCCCCGGGCTGACCCCAATCCCACCAACCCCAGACCCCTGGGCTGACCCCAATCCCACCAACCCCAGACCCCTGGGGTGACCCCAATCCCACCGACCCCAGACCCTTGGGATGACCCGAATCCCACTGACCCAACTGGAGACCCCAGACCCCTGTGCTGACCCGGGGGGACCCCAATCCCACCGACCCAACTGGAGACCCCAGAACCCCGGGCTGACCCTGTGCTGACCCGCGGTGACCCCAGCCCCGCGGTGACCCCAGCCCCGCGGTGACCCCAGCCCCGCGGTGACCCCAGCCCCGCGGCCCCGCTACCTCCAGCACCACGACGGAGACGATGGCGCCCTCGGGGCTGAGCCAGGGGCAGAGGCGGCGCAGCTGCCCGCACTGCGCCAGCAGGTAGCAGTTCACCACGATGGCCAGCACGCCCATGGCCTCCATCACCTTCTGCGCTTAATGAATGCGTTCATTGGGGCGTTATTTGTGCGTTTATTAAAATGTCTTTTTTTTTTTTTTTTTTTTTTTTTTTTTTTTTTTTTTTTTGTGAGGCGGGGTTAGGAGAAACAGGTTTGAAGTTTTAAAAGGGCGTAAAGAAAAAAGCTTTTTTTGTAGTAATTAAAAGAAATTTGAATAGAGATTAAAATTTAAATATAAATATATCGGTTAAATATTTAAATAGAAATAGTAATTAATAGAGTAATAAGAATTAGAATAAAATTTAAATAGCAATAATATTTAATAGTAATAGTTAATAATATTATTTAATGGTGATAATATCTAATAATATTATTAATAAAATAAAATATAATTAATAATATATAATAATAAAATAATTGATAACACAGAGTTATAATTAATAATTATATTAAAAATTATATTTTAAAATCTATTAAATATTAATGTTCAATAATTATATTTTTAATGTGTGCCAGCTGTCCCCATGTCCTGCTGTCCGCACTGTCCCCATGTCCTCATGTCCCCGTGTCCCCACTGTGTCCCCGCTATCCCCACTGTCCCCATGTCCCCACTGTCCCCCCGTGTCCCTGTGTTCCCATGTCCCCACTGTGTCCTCACTGTCCCTGCTGTCCCTGTGTCCCCGCCATGTCTCCACTGTGTCCCCGCCGTGTCCCCACTGTCCCCATGTCCCCATGTCCCCACTGTCCCTGTGTCCCTGCTGTCCCCATGTCCCCACTGTCCCCATGTCCCCGCCGTGTCCCCTGTGCCCGGAGCCGTCCCCCCTGTCCCCATGTCCCTGCTGTCCCCGTGTCCCTGCTGTCCCCACTGTCCCCTGTGCCCGGAGCCATCCCCACTGTCCCCACTGTCCCTGCTGTCCCCATGTCCCCATGTCCCCACTGTCCCTGTGTCCCTGCTGTCCCCATGTCCCTGCTGTCCCCATGTCCCCATGTCCCCATGTCCCCACTGTCCCCTGTGCCCGGAGCCATCCCCACTGTCCCTGCTGTCCCCACTGTCCCCATGTCCCCATGTCCCCATGTCCCCACTGTCCCCCATGCCCGGTGCCATCCCCACTGTCCCTGTGTCCCTGCTGTCCCTGCTGTCCCCATGTCCCCATGTCCCCATGTCCCCATGTCCCTGCTGTCCCCATGTCCCCATGTCCCCATGTCCCCACTGTCCCCATGTCCCCATGTCCCCATGTCCCCATGTCCCTGCTGTCCCCATGTCCCCATGTCCCCATGTCCCCATGTCCCCACTGTCCCTGTGTCCCCGTGTCCCTGTGTCCCTGCTGTCCCCGCTGTCCCCATGTCCCCATGTCCCCATGTCCCCATGTCCCCATGTCCCTGCTGTCCCCATGTCCCCACTGTCCCCATGTCCCCATGTCCCTGCTGTCCCCATGTCCCCATGTCCCTGCTGTCCCCGCTGTCCCCATGTCCCCATGTCCCCATGTCCCCATGTCCCCGCTGTCCCCATGTCCCCATGTCCCCATGTCCCCATGTCCCCATGTCCCTGCTGTCCCCATGTCCCCACTGTCCCCATGTCCCCATGTCCCTGCTGTCCCCATGTCCCCATGTCCCCATGTCCCCATGTCCCCACTGTCCCTGTGTCCCCGTGTCCCTGTGTCCCTGCTGTCCCCGCTGTCCCCATGTCCCCATGTCCCCATGTCCCCATGTCCCTGCTGTCCCCATGTCCCCATGTCCCCATGTCCCCATGTCCCCCGTGCCCGGAGCCGTCCCCACCTGCCAGTGGCCGATGCTGGGCACGCGCTGGCCGAAGGGTCTCTGCAGCCCCGTGCAGAGCTTGAAGGCGTCGCTGCGGATCTCGATGACGTTGTTGAGCAGGGCGCAGGCGGCCGCCAGCGGGAAGGCCGAGGAGAAGAGCACCACGTAGCCAAACTGGATGAACATCTCCTGGTAGTCCTGGAAGGTGTCCTGAGGGGACAGCGGGGACACGGCCCGGGTCGGGAGGATCCCGGGGCGGGTCCTGGTGGGACACCCCGGGAAGGGACGCTCTGGGAGGCCACCAGACACGGGGACACCGCGGGGAGCCCTGGGGACACCCTGGGGGTCCTGATGGCCACGGGGACACCTCAGGAACCCCATGGACACCTCAGGTCCTGATGGCCACGGGGACACCTCAGGAGCCCCACAAGCCCTGGGGACACCCTCGGGGTCCTGATGGCCACGGGGACACCTCGGGAACCCCACAAGCCCTGGGGACACCCTGGGGGTCCTGATGGCCACGGGGACACTTTGGGAAGACCACCAGGTCCAGGGACACTTCGAGGAGGCCACCAGCCACAGGGACACCTCAGGGAACCCATGGGACACCTCAGGTCCTGATGGCCACGGGGACACCTCAGGAGCCCCAGGAACCCCCTGGGGAACCCAGCAGGTGCAGGGACAAGGGGACAAAGGGGACAAAAGCCACCCACCTCGTACTTCTTCATGCAGCTCTCCACCTCGGCCTGCGTCAGCTGCGTGGAGTAATCCTCCTCGGGGGGGTCAATCCACGAGGCGCGGTTGCGCTTCCTCCCTTCCTCCTCGCCCTCCTCCTCCTCCCTCCTCCTCCTCCTCGCCAGCACCGCCGGCTCCGCCGCCCTGCCGGGGCTGCCGGGCTGCGCTTCGGCCTCCTCCTCCTCCTCGCACAGCTCGAACACGGCCGCGGGGTCCATGCCCTTCTCCACCATGGTGGGGCTGCCCTCCTCCAGGAAGGGCTCGTCCTCGGGGCCAGCGGGCTCCGCCCGCCGCTCGCCACGCTCGATGAAGCTCACCTTCTTCAGCTTCAGCCCGCAGTCCAGCGCGCTCTCCTCCTCCGAGTCCGAGCCGCGCCGCTCTTCCTCCTCCTCCTCCTCCTCCTCGGGCACCCCGCAGCCCCCGTTCAGACATTTCTTCTCGCCGCGCGGCCCCTCCGGGGGGGCCCGCGGGGGTCGCCGCGGGGCGAGCAGGCAGAGCAGCGCGTGGGCGAGCTGCCGCAGGCCGCGCACGCTGAGGTCGCCGCGGCGGAGGCGCCGGTACAGGTGGGGCTGCGACACCTCCCGCACGTTCTGCAGGAACTGCCGCGTGATCAGCAGCGTGGCCAGCATCTGCGGGGACACGGTGGCCACGGTGTCACACCCCCCGCTCATGGCGCGTGTCCCCACGGCCTGGCCCCGCGGCGTTCCTGCCCCTCCTGTGCTGTCCCTGCTCCCCTTGTGCTGTCCCTGCTCCTCTCTGATGTCCCCGAGGTATCCCCGAGGTGTCCCTGCTCCTGTCTGATGTCCCCGAGGTGTCCCCACCCCTCCTGTGCTGTCCCTGCTCCTCTCTGATGTCCCCACCCCTCCTGTGGTGTCCCTGCTCCTCTCAAATGTCCCCACGGTGTCCCCGTGGTGTCCCTGCTCCTCTCTGATGTCCCCGAGGTGTCCCTGCTCCTCCTGTGGTGTCTCTGCTCCTCTCTGATGTCCCCACAGTGTCCCTGCTCCTCTCAAATTTCCCCACGGTGTCCCCGAGGTGTCCCCACCCCTCCTGTGCTGTCCCTGCTCCTCTCTGATGTCCCCGAGGTGTCCCCGAGGTGTCCCTGCCCCTCCTGTGGCGTCCCCACCCCTCCCTGTCGCCCCCACAGTGTCCCCTCTGCTGTCCTCCCCCCACCCATCGCTGACACCCCGATGGGGGTGTGGGGACACCTGGGGGGGGGCTGGGGACACCTGCGTCCCTCCCGTGTCCCCTGGCTGTCCCCTGGCTGTCCCCTGGCTGTCCCCTGGCTGTCCCCTGGCTGTCCCCTGGCTGTCCCCGCGCTCCTACTTTGGATACTCCCAGGGTCCAGCAAAAGCGCAGGAGGCGCCTGAGGAAGATGAGGGACAGGTGGAGGTGGAGGAGGATGGAGGGGAGCAGAGCCTCCCGGAGCTGCCGCGCGAGGCTCTGCGACAGGGACAGGATGAGCAGGAGCTGCGGAAGGGACACGAGGGACACAAGGGACAACACGGCCACACCACACAGGGACACAGAGACGCGCCGTGAGCCGCCGCGCCGGGGACACGCGGGGACACGCGGGGGATGCGCTGGTGGTGGAGAGGGGTGGAGGGGTGCTGGGGACACTCTGGGGACACTCTGGGGACACCGGGCCCCCCCCCCGGCAGGGTCCCCTCACCTCCTTGAGGCGCTCCATGTCCTTGAGGTAGAATCCGATGTAGAAAAGGCTCAGGTAGGAATTGACGAACTGGAACTGGCGGGGACAGCGGGGTGGCACCTCGGTCACCTCGGTGTCCCCTCAGCGCCGCCAGAAACCTTCTGCTTCCCTCCGGGTCCCCTCCGTGTCCCCTCCGTGACATCTCCAGCCCCACCTGTCACCTCTGCAGCTGCCAGGACCCCTCGGGTCCCCTCTGTCCCTCCTGGAGCTCTCTGGTCCCCTCTGAGCCACTGGGACCCCTCGGGTCCCCCCCAGTGCCCCGTGTCCCCCGCGTCCCCTGTGTCCCCGTGTCCCCGTGTCCCCTGTGTCCCCCGTGTCCTCCGTGTCCTCCGTGTCCCCTGTGTCCCCGTGTCCCCCGTGTCCCCTGTGTCCCCCGTGTCCTCCGTGTCCTCCGTGTCCCCTGTGTTCCCCCAGTGTCCCCTGTGTCCCCCGTGTCCCCTGTGTCCCCTGTGTTCCCCCAGTGTCCCCTGTGTCCCCTGTGTCCCCTGTGTCCCCTGTGTCCCCCAGTGTCCTCCATGTCCTCCGTGTCCCCTGTGTCCCCTGTGTCCCCCGTGTCCCCTGTGTCCCCCCAGCAAGAGCTGCCAGGACCACTCCAGTCACCCCCAAGTCTCCTGTGTCCCCATGTCCCTCCTTGTCTCCCGTGTCCCCCTTGTCCCCCATGTCCCTCCGTGTCCCCAGTCCGCCCAGTGCCCCCCCTTGTCCCCTGTGTCCCCTGTGTCCCCCCAGTGTCCCCCCAGTGTCCCCAGTCCCCCCAGTGCCCCCCCTCGTCCCCTGTGTCCCCTGTGTCCCCTGTGTCCCCCCAGTGTCCCCCAGTGTCCCCAGTCCCCCCAGTGCCCCCCCTCGTGCCCTGTGTCCCCAGTGTCCCCCCAGTGTCCCCAGTCCCCCCAGTGCCCCCCCTCGTCCCCTGTGTCCCCTGTGTCCCCCCAGTGTCCCCCAGTGTCCCCAGTCCCCCCAGTGCCCCCCCTCGTCCCCTGTGTCCCCAGTGTCCCCCCAGTGTCCCCGTGTCCCCTCACCAGGACGATTTTGATGATCAGGTGTTTCTCGTAGGCGCTCTGCAGCCGGTAATTCTCTGCAGGGCACGGGGGGGGGGGGGGTCAGGGGGGCTGGGAGGGTCCCAGGGCCACCCCAGGGCCACCCCAGGGTCCCCAGCGCACCCATGTCATTGAGCCACAAGGCCACTTTCTTGTAGAGCTCGTCACAGGCGGTGACAATGACGGCCAGGATGATTTTGGGCAGGAAGCGAAGGACGCGCGGCAGCTCCTGAACGCTCAGCACGAACTCCTGAGGGGACAGGGACAGGGACAGGGACGGGGATGGGACAGGGACAGGGATGGGACAGGGATGGGACAGGGACAGGGACAGGGACGGGGATGGGACAGGGACAGGGACAGGGACAGGGATGGGACAGGGACAGGGATGGGACAGGGACAGGGACAGGGACGGGGATGGGACAGGGACAGGGACAGGGATGGGACAGGGACAGGGACGGGGATGGGACAGGGACAGGGACAGGGACAGGGATGGGACAGGGACAGGGATGGGACAGGGACAGGGACGGGGACAGGGATGGGACAGGGACAGGGACAGGGACAGGGATGGGACAGGGACAGGGACAGGGATGGGACAGGGGACAGGGACAGGGAGACAATCAGGGACACGTCAGGATCAGGAGCAGCACCAGGGGCAGGAGCAGGGGCAGTGCCACCGTCCCTGTCCCCAGGGCGGGGCCGCACCTGGAGCTGGAAGCAGCCGAGCATGAGGAGGAAGACGAGGGTGAGGCAGGCGAGGCACACGGGGAGGCTGACGAGGCTCTGGAACAGGAGGCGCTTCCAGGGCGGGTAGTAGAACTCCTCGGCGCTGGTCACGGGGCTGATCCGCTTCACCCCCTGCGGGGACAGCGCCCGTGGCACCCCCAGAGCCAGGGACACCCCCCAGCACGGGCTGGCAGCTGAACCCCCTCGGGATGGGGTCTGGGGGCCTTCCCCAGGGATGGGATACCCCAGAAGGCGTGGGATACCCCAAAAGGGGTGGGATACCCCAAAAGGGATGGGATCATACAAAAGGGATGGGATCATCCAAAAAGGATGGGATACCCCAGAAGGAATGGGATCCCCCAAAAGGGGTGGGATACCCCAGAAGGGGTGGGATACCCCAAAAGGGATGGGATCATACAAAAGGGATGGGATACCCCAAAAGGGGTGGGATACTCCAGAAGGGATGGGATACCCCAAAAGGAATGGGATACCCCAAAAGGGATGGGATACCCCAAAAGGAATGGGATACCCCAAATGAAATGGGATCATCCAAAAGGGATGGGGTACCCCAAAAGGAATGGGATACCCCAAAAGGGATGGGATACTCCAGAAGGGATGGGATACCCCAAAAGGGATGGGATCATACAAAAGGGATGGGATACTCCAAAAGGGATGGGATCATCCAAAAAGAGTGGGGTCATCCAAAAGGAATGGGACCTCCCTGAAGGGATGGGATCCCCCAAGGAATGGCACCCCTCCCAAGGAATGGGATCCCCCAAAAGGGACAGAACCCCCCGTGGAAAGGGACCCCCTCATGGATTGGGACCCCTCCCAAGGGACGGGACCCCCCCCCGGTGTCTGACCCGGAACTGGGGCCGGGGCTCCTCCAGGGACTCCGCGGGCGTGTCCAGCGTCCCCCACTTGTAGGCGAACTCGGCGCCGCGGCGCTTCCACTCCTCCAGGAACAGCGTGGCCCAGACGACGTTGAAGATGGCGAAGACCACGCAGGAGATGTCCTGGCTGGTCTGGGGGACAGACGGCACCAACTGCAGCGGGGTTGGTCCCCTCCCGGCCCCGACAGCCCCCAGATCCTGCCCTGGGGGGTTGGGAGCGACCCCCCAGGCCAGAGGGAATGGCTGGCGTGGGGGATTGAGGGAAAAGTGGGAGGAAGAGGGAGGGAATCCCTCAGGGAAGGAGGGAAACCCCACAAGGAGAGATGGAAACCTGCAAGGAGAGATGGAAAACCCCAAAAGGAGGGATGAAAACCCCACTAAGGGAAGAAAAACCCACAAGGAGTGATGGAAACCCCAGGGAAGGATGGGAACCCCAAGAGGGGATGAAAACCCTTAAAGGAGTTTGGAAACCCTCACAGAAGGTTGGAACCCCCAAGAGGGGATGACAACCCTCCAGGAAGGTTGGGGAGCCCCCGTGACCCCAAAGGCCCCACCTGGTCGCTGTCGGTGAAGGTGTAGAGGATGGAGCCGAACACGGCCGGGTACACCATGGCCGAGGTGTAGAAGCCCAGCCAGGCGAAGTACATGGCAATCTTCACCCCAAAATAGTCACAGATGTCATCTGGGCGGGGCACAGGGGACATCAGCGGGGCCGGGACCCCAAAACCCCGCTGGGGTCACCCCAAATTGGACCCCAAAAACCCCGCTGGGGTCACCCCAAATCTCACTGAGGGGCTGGGAGCCCAAAAATCCCGCTGGGGTCACCCCAAATCTCACTGAGGGGCTGGGAGCCCAAAAATCCCGCTGGGGTCACCCCAAATCTCACCGCGGGGCTGGGAGCCCAAAAATCCCGTTGGGATCACCCCAAATGGGACCCCAAAATCCCTGCTGGGGTCACCCCAAAGCCTCTGGTACCCCAAATCCCCCCCAGAGCTCACTGAGGGGCTGGGAGCCCAAAAATCCCGTTGGGATCACCCCAAATGGGACCCCTAAAACCCTTCTGGGGTCACCCCCAAGCCTCTGGGACCCCAAATCCCCCCCAGGCCTCACCGAGGGGCTGCGCCTCGCACACCGCCTGCACCCAGGACTTCATCAGGCGCTTGAGGATCCTCTGCTCGTGCAGCGGGAACAGCTGCTGGATCACCCCCCGTGCCGCCAGCTCCGGGACTGGCACCGGGGACACGGCGTCAGGGACACGGGGACACGGCCCGGGCTCCCCGCTGCCACCCCGCCAGGCCCCGGTGTGGGGGGAGTAGGGGTGGGGACAGCGGGGACAGCGGGGACAGCTCCGCGCCCACCATGATCCCTGCCCAGCCCACGGGCCCAGGGGTGGGGACACGGGGGTCAGGGACAGAGGGGACACGGCCAGACCCCCCAGGACCCCACTGCCACCCCGCATGGCCCTGGGGTGGCGGGGCTGGGACGGGGACAGTGGGGCCCGCGGGAGCTCTGTGCCCGCCGTGACCCCACAGTGGCAGTGCCACCGGGAGCCACCGGGTGCCACCGGGTGCCACTGGGTGCCACCGGGAGCCACCGGGTGCCACCGGGTGCCACACTCACTGATGGGCTGTCCCTCGAGGAAGTGGATGTTGTGCAGGGACTCGCCCTGCTTGGCCCGCAGGTTCTCCAGCCAGTAGCGGATGATGCTCTGCCGCTCCTGCGCGGGACACGCCGCCATTGGCCCTGGCCCTGTCCCTGTCCTTGTCCCCTCCCCGGCCCTGGCCCTGGCCCTGGCCCTGGCCCTGGCCCTGTCCCCAGCGCTGGGGGTGGCTGGATCCTCACCCAGCCTCCCCAGACCCGCATGTCCCGCATCCCCATAATCCCATATACTTGTATCCCATACCCAATGTCCCCATAATCCCATATCCCCACATCCCACACCCCACAGCCCATACCCTGTACCCCACACCCTATATCCCATATCCCATATCCCATATCCCACATCCCACACCCTATATCCCATACCCTACACCCCACACCCCATATCCCACACCCCACACCCCACACCCCATACCTATATCCCATACCCTACACCCCACACCCCATATCCCACACCCCACAACCCGTACACTATATCCCATATCCCACACCCCACATCCAATATCCCATATCCCACACCCCACACCCCACACCCTTACCCCACACCCCATATCTCACACCCTATATCCCACACCCCATATCCCACACCCCACACCCCAGACCCTTACCCCACACCCCGCGCCCCACCTGGGAGCTGAAGAAGCCGAGCTCGTTCTCGATGTTCTCGTAGATGTAATCCTCCTCGCAGGAGAAGCCGCGCATGCCGCCCCCGAACTCCGCCTTCACCGGCTTCCGCAGCCCCATCTCGTCCGCCCCGCGCAGCAAACTGCGGCCACAGCGGTGGGGACAGCGTTGGGGACAGCGGTGAGGACAGCATTGGGGACAGCGGTGGGGACAGCGGTGGGGACACAGTTGGGGACAGCGTTGGGGATGGAGTTGGGGACAGCATTGGGGACAGCATTGGGGACGGTGTTGGGGACGGCATTGGGGATGGAGTTGGGGACGGCGTTGGGGACAGTGTTGGGGACAGCATTGGGGACAGCGTTGGGGACAGCATTGGGGACAGTGTTGGGGACGGTGTTGGGAACAGCATTGGGGACAGCGTTGGGGACGGCGTTGGGGACAGCGTTGGGGACAGCATTGGGGACAGCGTTGGGGACAGCATTGGGGACAGCGTTGGGGACAGCATTGGGGACGGTGTTGGGGATGGCATTGGGGATGGAGTTGGGGACGGCGTTGGGGACAGTGTTGGGGACAGCATTGGGGACAGCGTTGGGGACGGCATTGGGGATGGAGTTGGGGACAGCGTTGGGGACAGTGTTGGGGACGACGCTGAGGACAGTGTTGGGGACGGCGTTGAGGACGGCGTTGGGGACACGCCGGGGGCGCAGCGGGGGCGCGGCGGGGACGGGCACGCACCTCTCGTAGGTGGCGGTGACGAAGAAGGCGTAGACGCGCGTGTGCCGGTGGTGCCGCACCTGCACGATCAGCTCGGGGATGCCCAGGCGGATGTGGTTCAGCAGCCACAGCAGCGTGTGGTCATCCGTGCTGTCTGCGGGGACAGCGGCGCCCGTGTCCCGCCACGCGTCCCTGGCCCGGTCCCCAAACCCCCCAGGTGTCCCTGTCCCAGTCCCCAAATCCCCCAGGTGTGCCTGTCCTGGTCCCCAAACCCCCCAGGTGTCCCTGTCCTGGTCCCCAAACCCCCCAGGTGTCCCTGTCCCAGTCCTCAAACCCCCAGGTGTCCCTGTCCAAGTTCCCAAACCCCCCAGGTGTCCCTGTCCTGGTCCCCAAACCCCCCAGGTGTCCCTGTCCCAGTCCTCACCCATCCCCATGTCCCTCATCCTGGTCCCCAACCATCCACACATTCCCCATCCCTTCCCACACCCCCATCCCCCCTCGCATCCCTCGTTCTTCCCAACATCCCACGTCCCCATCCCCCCCATCCCCCACCCCCCCCACCCCCGCTGCCACCTCCGGGGCTCTCCCCACCATCCCCACCCCCTCCTGCCTCGGCTATCCCGGATTTTCCCGGGTACATCCCGTCCCCAATTCCCCAATCACATCCCTATCCCGGATTTCCTGGTTCCACCCCATCCCGATCCCAGTTTTCCTGACCATATCCCAGTCCCGGTTTTCCCGGTCACACCCCACCCCGATCCCGGATTTCCCGGTTCCACCCAATCCCAATCCCGGTTTTCCCGGTCACATCCTGATCCCGGTTTTCCCGGGCCCACCCCTATCCCGATTTTCCTGGTCCCACCTCCTCCCGATCCCGGTTTTCCCGGTTACATCTCGATCCCGGTTCTCCCGGTCCCTCCCCACCCCGGTCCCGGTTCTCCCGGTCCCTCCCCATCCCAATCCCGGTTCTCCCGGTCCCTCCCCACCCCGGTCCCGGATTTCCCGGTCCCTCCCCACCCCGGTCCCGGTTTCCCGGTCCCTCCCCATCCCGGTCCCGGTTCTCCCGGTCCCTCCCCACCCCGGTCCCGGTTTCCCGGGCCCGTCCCTACCCGGGAATGTCATGAGCACGTCGCAGTTCTCCGTGGGCACCGTTTTCATCCAGGCCTTGTGGGACATGATGTAGCGCCCGGCCTGGAGCAGCCGCTTCCCGAAGAGTTTATCTGCCGGGGGGAGGCCGGGAAGGGATCAAAATCCGCGGGGAGCGGATCCCAAACGGCCCCGGAGCCCCGGGATGGCCTCGGGCTGTCCCCAGCCCGGGCTGTCGCCAACCCGGCCACGGCACGGGTCACGGCGGTGCCACCGCCCCGGCATCGGATTTCTCCCGCGGCAGCTGCCAAAACCGGCCCCGACAGCTGCGGGAGCGGCGGCCAGCGCGTCCCGCCGCCCCCGCCGGTGCCGAATGTCCCCTCGGAGCGTCCCCGAGGGCTCTCACCTCCTCCCGCTGCCCCTCGGCGGGGCCGGAGAACCGCAGGAAAGCCGGGGATTGGGAAAAAAAAAAAAAAAAAAAAAAAAGCAGCCGGTCTCCATGGAAACCCGGCGGGCCCCGCGCCGCCGCGCCGGGCTGCGCTGGGGACGGTCCCCAGAGCCCCCCGGGCCGCGGTGGCACCGAGGGGACACGGCCACACGGCCGCCGCCCCGCCCTGGGGTGGCCGCGCCGCTGGGACGCGCCGTCGCCGTGCCCGGTGTCCCCAAAGCGCCTCCCGGGAAGGGTGGGGACGGGTGGGGACGGGGATCCCAAAAAATCCACCCGGGGCTGGCGGGGACGGAGGGATGGGGGTCCCCGGTGGCGTGGGGACCCCGTTTGTCGCTTCCCTGCCTCAGTGTCCCCTCGTGCCTCAGTGTCCCCTCGTGCCTCAGTGTCCCCTCCTCGGCCGGGAAGGGCTGGGAAGGGCTCGGGGTGCCGGAAACCGCCCGGGAAAACAGGAAATGCCGGAGCTGCTGATGCCAGGGAAGGCACCCCAAAGCCGGGCACCTCCCGGGAGCCTCCGCTGGGACCCCCCGAACTCCGCGCCCTGCTGGGCTCTGAAAGGCTGCGCTGTCCCCGAGCCGCGGGTGGCACTTGGGGACAGCGCCAGGCTGCCACCCCCGCTGTGGCACCGGTCCGGCACGGCCGGGTCCTGCCCTGGGGTGAGGGACAACGGGGTGCCAGGCTGCCGGGGGGTGGAGGTTTGGGGGTGCTTGGGTGTTGGGGTGCCAGGGTGTTACAGTGCAGGGCTCTTTGGGGGGACAGGGGTGGGATGCCAGGGGGTCAGGGTATCAGGGTACTGGGGTGCCCGAGTGCCTGGGTGTTGGGGTAGCAGGGTGCCAAGGTGCCAGGGTGCAGGGGGGCTGAGGTATTGGGGTGTCAGGGTGTTGGGGTACAGGCGCAGCCGGGTTTTGGGGTATTGGGGTGCAGGGGTACTATGGTGTTGGGGTACAGGGGTAGCTGGGTGTCGGGGTGTTGGGGTGTCAGGGTGCCAGTGTTTTAGGGTGCAGGTATTTCAGGGTGCCACTGTTTCAGGGTGCCAATGTTTTAGGGCACAGGTATTTCAGGGTGCCACTGTTTCAGGGTGCCAGTGTTTCAGGGTGCCACTGTTTTAGGGTGCAGGTATTTCAGGGTGCAGGTATTTCAGGGTGCCACTGTTTTAGGGTGCAGGTATTTCAGGGTGCCAGTGTTTTAGGGTGCCAGTGTTTCAGGGTGCCAGGCCATTGGGATACCAGGCTGCAGGGCTACCAGGGTGCCCGGCGGGCACAGGGCGCTGGCGGCGGTGGCCGTGCCACCCCGGCCGGGTGACGCCGGCTGAGCTCACCCACCCTGCATTATTTATGCCCTGCCCGCAGCGGTGCCACCCGGCGCGGGCGGTGGCTGCGGGGCCCGGCCACGGCCACCCGCGACACTGCCACCCGCGTGGGGCAATGCCCGCCCCGGGGGCACAGACCCGGGGCCGGGGGGGCTTTCCCTGCCCAAGGTCATGGGAAATGGGGGGGTCCCCAGCGCCCCCAGGCTGGCCGGGCATGGCGGGGGTGACCGCCACCCTCACCCCGCAGTCCCCGCAGCCCCTCGCGACACGCGGTGCCACCACCGAAGTGGCCCGGAGGGACCCCCCGCTCGCCGCCTTTTGTCGCCGGCCGTGCCGCTCACCTTGGCTCCCGGGCTAAGGTCACCGGAGGTGCGGCGTGCCGGGACCGCCGCTGCCCGGGAGCGAGCGCCGTCCCCGGGGGGGGGGGGGGGGGCACGAAGTGGGTCACCCACCCGCCGCCAGGAGCCCCGCTCGGTGGCACGGCTGCCACCAGGCCCTGCCACCCCCCCACCCCGAGCGGGGGATGTCACCTGGCCCGGCGCCACGCGGGGGAGGCGACCCCAACGACAGCGCGGGGACAGCGACACAAAGGCTGCGAGCTGCGCCACCCCCCTGCCGTGCTGGGGGGGGGGGGGGGGCACGGGCCTGGCAAGGGGTGGGGGGGGGGCAAAACACCTTTCAAGGGGCGGGGGGGACACCGGGGATGCTGGGGATGTCACCGGTGGGGGGGGGGGGGGACACGGAGCCCGCTGCCAGCCCCATCCCGGGGGGCTCGGGGCTGGGGGGGGGGGGGGGGTTGGTGACACAAAATCAGCCGCGGCCACCAGAGAGGCACAGACCCCCCCCCCCCACCATGAGGCGGGACCCCCACGGGTGGGTGGGTGGGGGGGGGGAGCTCGGAGCCGTCCCGGTACCGGGGGGATGCTCCGAGCTCCACCGGCAGCCCCGACCCCCGGGGAGCCGCATCCCGGCCCGCATCCGCAGCGAGCCGCATCCCGGCCCTCCCCGTGCCGCCCCCCCGCTCCGCCCCGGCTCTCCCGCCGCTTCCCGCAGCCCCCCCGCACCGCCCGGTTCCCCGTACCCGGTTCCCCGTACCCAGCACTCCGGTGGGGGCCGCCGGTTCCGCTCGCTCCTCCGCGGCCGGGGCCCGCCGGGGCCGCTCTCCGTCCTGCGCCGCGGCCGGCGGCTCGGGCATGGTGCGGGGCTCGGCGGCGGCGGCCGGTGCATGGGGCCGCCGGGGCCGCCGGGGCCGCCGGTGCCGGTGCCGGTGCGGGCGGGAGGAGGAGGAGGAGGAGGAAGGAGGAGGAGGAGGAGGAAGGCGGGACAAAGGCGGCGGAGCGGAGCGCGGAGTTCCCGGAGCCTTTAACGCCGCGCTCGGCCACGCGTGTCCGGCCGCGCCCCGCGGTGGGGAGGCGGCGGAGGGGGGGGGGGGGGGGGGGCCCGGGGGGGCGGTGGCACCGCCGTGACCCCCGCGGTGTCGCCGGTGTCACCCCCGCTGCGTGTGTCCCCCCGCCCGGCAGCTCCGCCTGTCCCCGCCGCTGTCCCCAAACGCCACCGCCGCGCCCCCCGGTGCCCCCCCGGTGCCCCCCCGCCCCGCCCGGTGAGGCGGCTCCCGGTAACCCGAGCGGGGCGCGCGCTGCCCCGTGACATTTTGGGTGACCCCCCCCCCCTCCTCCTCCCCCTCCCCCACAGAGCGGCCCCGCCATCCCGGGGGGACCCCCCTGAGCCCCCCCAAGGCCGCCCGGAGCCCCCCGGGGTGCGGGGGCTGGGGCCCGGTGCCGGCCCGGCCGCTCGGGGCCACCGGGAGATGTCCCCGCCGGGCCCGGGGGCCGCGGGGGGGGCACGGGGGGGGCATGGGGGGGCCAGGGCAGCTCCTGTCCTGTGCCCCAGTCCGTCCCAGTCCATCCCAGTCCGTCCCAGTTTATCCCAGTCCGTCCCTGCCTGTGCCCCAGTCTGTCCCAGTCCATCCCAGTCCGTCCCAGTTTATCCCAGTCCATCCCAGTCCGTCCCAGTCCATCCCTGTCAGTTTATCCCAGTCTGTCCCACTCCATCCCAGTCTATCCCAGTCTATCCCAGTCCATCCCAGTTTATCCCAGTCCATCCCTGTCTGTATCCCCGCTGGAAGCCGAGCCAAGATTTCGGAAACTGGGATAGGGACAGGACTAATAATAATAATAATAATAATAATAATAATAATAATATAGCCACAAGAAGAAATAAAATATTTTGGCACAATCTACAAGATGGCAGGAAGACAAGTCAAAGGTTAAAACCAAGCAAAAGGACATCGAAATGCAAAGAAATCTTTTAATATAAACTTTTATAAATATGCGTGTACCCCCCTGATGGAGCAGTCTATAGAGAATGTGGTTTCAGTTAAATAAATATAAAAATATATTATATATATATATATAAGTAATATCTATTTAATAGAAAACTTCCACAATACTATATTAAATAGATATTGTTTTTATATATAAAAATATAAATTTAATACATTTGTATTTATTTAACTTAAACCACGTTCTCTATAGACTGTTCCATTATAGGGGGTACATGCATATTCATAGAAATATGAATGCATTCATGTATATTCATAAATATATTTATTTATATATTTAAAAGAAATAAATTTTAAAAATAAAAATATAAACATAAAGCAAAGAGCCAAGCGCCCCAGCGCTGGATTTTACCCTTAATAAACTTTTACAAAATTAAGAAATTTCATTTAAATATAAATAGATTTTAAATATAAATAGAATTTAAATAGCGACCCGTGTTTCTCAGCGGGACCCGAGGGGCCGGGCGGAACCGCGGCCCTGCACGGCTTCACTCAGGGCGCCGCCATGTTTGCTCATTGACCAATCAAAAGCCGTGTTTCACCGCTATCCCCGCCCATTATTTTGTATTGACCAATAGCATGCGTTGATGGGAAGGGGCGCTGAGGCCGGTGCGGACCCTGCGCGGGTTATTAACCAATCAGGAGCGGGATTTCAACGGTAGTCACGCCCCCTCGGTGGGTTTGCCCAATGGCGTGCGGCGGTGGGCGGGGCCAGGCTGAGGGCAGCGATGGCGCTGAGCGGGGCCGTGAGGGCAGCGCGGGGCAGGTGAGGGGACAGAGGGGACAGAGGGGACAGGGGGGGACAGGGGGGGACAGGGGGACACCCCCGGGGGTGGCTTTGCCATGGCGGGGCACGGGAATGGCTGAGCCGGGGGGTTTGGGGGGACCTGGGGAGGGGGAGTAAAGGCAGGGGTCTCACCTGGGGAGGGGGCCCATGGGGAGGGGGCACACCTGGAGATGGGGAGTACCTGGGCGGGGGGGTATTTGGGGAGGGGTCCCACCTGGGGAAGGAATCCATGGGGAGGGGTCTCACCTGGGATAGGGTCTCACCTGGGGAGGGGTCTCACCTGGAGAAGGGATTCATGGGGAGGGGTCCCACCTGGGAAAGGGGATAATGGGGAGGGGTCCCACCTGGGGAAGGGTCTCACCTGGGGAGGGGTCTCACCTGGGGAAGGGATTCATGGGGAGGGATCCCACCTGGGGAAGGGTCTCACCTGGAGAAGGGTCTCACCTGGGGAGGGGTCCCTGGGGAGGGGTCCCACCTGGGGAAGGGGTCTCACCTGGAGAAGGGTCTCACCTGGGGAGGGGTCCCACCTGGGGAAGGGTCTCACCTGGAGAAGGGTCTCACCTGGGGAAGGGGTCCCTGGGGAGGGGTCCCACCTGGGGAAGGGTCTCACCTGGAGAAGGGTCTCACCTGGGGAGGGGTCCCACCTGGGGAAGGGTCTCACCTGGAGAAGGGTCTCACCTGGGGAAGGGGGCCCTGGGAAGGGGTCTCACCTGGAGAAGGGTCTCACCTGGGGAGGGGTCCCACCTGGGGAAGGGTCTCACCTGGAGAAGGGTCTCACCTGGGGAGGGGTCCCACCTGGGGAAGGGGTCCATGGGGAGGGGTCTCACCTGGGGAAGGGATCCATGGGGAGGGGTCCCACCTGGGGAAGGGGTCTCACCTGGGGAGGGGATCCATGGGGAGAAGTCTCATCTGGGGAGGGATCTCACCTGGGGAAGGGTCTCACCTGGGAAAGGGGTCCCTGGGGAGGAGTCTCACCTGGGGAGGGGATCCATGGGTAGGGGTCTCACCTGGGGAGGGGATCCATGGGGAGGAGTCTGACCTGGGGAGGGGTCCCTGGGTGAAGGTCCCACCTGGCAGGGGAACACCTGAGGCCAGCACACACCTTGGGGGGGGGGGGGGGGGTCGCGCCCCCCCCCCCGGTGCCCAGCCGGGGGTGCCCCCACGGATCCCGGCGCCGCCCCCGCAGGTGGGCGCGCGCGCTGAGCTCGGCCCGGGTGGCACCTGCGGCGGGCACAGGTGACACCATCTTCGCGCTGTGCTCGGCGCCGGGGCGCTGCGGCGTGGCCGTGATCCGGGCCAGCGGGCCGGGCAGCGCGGGGGCCCTGCGCAGCCTCACCGCCACCCCCGCGCCGCCCCCGCCGCGGGTCCTGGCCCTGCGCCGCATCCGGGACCCGCAGAGCGCCGAGAGCCTGGACCGCGGGCTCGTGGTGTGGTTCCCAGGTGGGGACACGGGGCTGGGGACACGGGGGACACGGGTTTGGGGTTCGGGGACACGGCACGTGGGACACGGGGCTGGGGACACGGGGGACACGGGTTTGGGGTTCGGGGACACGGGGCTGGGGACACGGGGCTGGGGGACAGGGGGCTGGGGGACACGGGGCTGGGGCTGGGGGACACGGGTTTGGGGTTCGGGGACACGGGGCTGGGGACACGGGGCTGGGGACACGGGGCTGGGGGACACGGGGGACACGGGTTTGGGGTCGGGGACACGGCACGTGGGACACGGGGCTGGGGACACGGGGCTGGGGACACGGGGGACACGGGTTTGGGGTTCGGGGACACGGCACGTGGGACACGGGGCTGGGGACACGGGGCTGGGGGACAGGGGGCTGGGGGACACGGGGCTGGGGCTGGGGGACACGGGTTTGGGGTTCGGGGACACGGCACGGGGGACACGGGGCTGGGGGACAGGGGGCTGGGGGACACGGGGCTGGGGACACAGGGCTGGGGTTGGGGACACGGGGCTGGGGACACGGGGGACACGGGTTTGGGGTCGGGGGACACGGGGCTGGGGGTGGGGACATGGGTTTGGGGCTGGAGTCGGGGGACACAGGGCTGGGGGACACGGGGCTGGGGACACGGGGCTGGGGGTGGGGACACGGCACGGGGGACACGGGGCTGGGGACATGGGTTGGGGGACACAGGGCTGGGGACACGGGGCTGGGGTTGGGGACACGGGGCTGGGGACACGGGGGACACAGATTTGGGGTTTGGGGACACGGGGCTGGGGGTGGGGACACGGGGCCGGGGACACGGGGGACACAGATTTGGGGTTTGGGGACACGGCACGTGGGACACGGGGCTGGGGACACGCGGCTGGGGACACGGGGGACACGGGTTTGGGGTTTGGGGACACGGGGCTGGGGACACAGGGCTGGGGGTGGGGGACACGGGGCTGGGGCTGGGGGACACAGGGTTGGGGACACAGGGCTGGGGACACGGGGCTGGGGGTGGGGGACACGGGGCTGGGGGACACGGGTTTGGGGACACGGGGCTGGGGACACGGGGCTGGGGGACACGGGTTTGGGGTTTGGGGACACGGGGCTGGGGCTGGGGACACGGGGCTGGGGCTGGGACACGGGGCTGGGGTCGGGGGACACGGGGCTGGGGGACACGGGGCTGGGATTTGGGGACATGGGGCTGGGGTCAGGGGACACAGATTTGGGGTTTGGGGACACGGGGCTGGGGCTGGGGGACACGGGGCTGGGGACACGGGGCTGGGGCTGGGGGGCACGGGTTTGGGGTCGGGGGACACGGGGCTGGGGGTTGGGGGCACGGGTTTGGGGTTTGGGGGCAGGAATTGGGGTTTGGGGGTGTGAATTGAGGTTTGGGGGGGCTCAGTTTGCCCCATGGGAGTCTTGGGGCCTGTCCTGGCCCCGTTTGGGGTTGGGGTCACCGTGGCAGCGATCCCATGGAGCTGCTCTGGGGAAGGGTCTCTCCCGGAGCTCCCCAGGGGCCGTTTTGGGGTGTGGGGGCGGCGAGGGGGAGCCGGGGGTGCCCACCCAGCCCCGTGTGCCCGCAGGGCCCCACAGCTTCACCGGGGAGGATTGTGCCGAGCTGCACGTGCACGGGGGGCCCGCCGTGGTCAGCGGGGTGCTGCGGGCCCTGGGTGAGCCCCGATGCCCCCCTGATCCTATTCCAGCCCCCCTGATCCTATTCCAGCCCCCCTGATCCTATTCCAGCCCTGCTGATCCTATTCCAGCCCCCCTGATCCTATTCCAGCCCCCCTGATCCTATTCCAGCCCCCTGATCCTATTCCAGCCCATCCTGCCCCTTTTCCATCCCTGCTGATCCTTTCCCTCTTCCCCTTGGGATCCCAGGGTTCAGGCTGATCCTCCCCTGTCCATTTTCGCCCTTCCCTTTGGGATCCGAGATTCAGGCTGATCTTTCCCCACCCCATTTCCCCTTCACCTTTTCCCCCTTCCCATTTCCCATGCCCTTTGTGATCTGGGGTTCAGGCTGATCCTCCCCTGTCCCCTTTCCCATTCCCATTTCCCCTGTCCCATTTCCCCTTCCCTTTGTGATCCTGGGTTCAGGCTGATCTTTCCCCACCCCATTTCCCCTTCACCTTTTCCCCCTTCCCATTTCCCCTTCCCTTTGGGATCTCAGGGGTTCAGGCTGATCCTCCCCTGTCCCGTTTCCCCTGTCCCCTTTCCCATTCCCATTTCCCCATTCCCATTTCCCCCGTCCCCTTTTCCCCATTCCCTTTGCGATCCGGGGTTCAGGCTGATCCTCCCCGTCCCTTTCCCATTCCCATTTCCCCCGTCCCCTTTCCCCATTCCCTTTGTGATCCGGGGTTCAGGCTGATCCTCCCCATCCCTTTCCCCGGGACACTCCGTCACCCCGCTCTCCCCGGTGGCTCCCCCAGGCCGCTTGCCGGGGCTGCGGCCGGCCGAGCCGGGCGAGTTCACGCGCCGGGCGTTTGCCCACGGCAAGCTGGACCTGACGGCGGCCGAGGGCCTGCGGGACCTGATCGGGGCCGAGACGGAGGCGCAGCGGCGCCAGGCCCTCCGGCAGATGGAGGGGGACCTGGGCCGGCTCTACCAGCGCTGGAGCCACGCCCTGACCCAGGTGGGGCTCACCTGCGGGGCCACCGAGCCCTCCCGGGTGGCCACCAGCTCAGGGATGGCTCCCACCCCAACGGCAGGCGCTGGCCCACCTGGAGGCCTACATCGACTTCAGCGAGGATGACAACGTGGAGGAAGAGGTTGTGGCCCGAGGTGAGCCCCGGGGTCCCCGTGCCACGGCTGTGTCCCCACGGTGGCACACCGGGAATGGGGACATCCAGGGGGGCTTGTCCCACCCGGCTGCTCCAGGTCCTTGTCTGTCCCCCTGACCGGGACATGGGGTCTGTCCCGGGGTTTTATCCCAAATTTCGGGGTCAGGCCCCAGGGTCTGTTCTGGTGTTTTTATCCCAAATTTCGGGGTCAGGCCCAGGGGTCTCTCTCAGTGTTGTTATCCCAAATTTGGGGGTCAGGCTCTGGGGTCTCTCCTGGTGTTTTTATCCCAAATTTGGGGTCAGGCTCTGGGGTCTCTCCTGGTGTTTTTATCCCAAATTTGGGGGTCAGGCTCTGGGGTCTGTTCTGGTGTTTTATCCCAAATTTGGGGGTCAGGCTCTGGGGTTTATCCCAGATTTGGGGGTCAGGCCCCGGGGTCTCTCCCGGTGTTTCCCCCAGATCTGGGGGTCAGGCCCCGAGGTCCCTCCGGTGTTTTATCCCAAATTTGGGGGTCAGGCCCCGGGGTCTCTCCCGGTGTTTTATCCCAAATTTGGGGGTCAGGCTCTGGGGTTTATCCCAGATCTGGGGGTCAGGCTCTGGGGTCTCTCCCGGTGTTTTATCCCAAATTTGGGGGTCAGGCTCCGGGGTTTATCCCAGATCTGGGGGTCAGGCCCCGGGGTCTCTCCCGGTGTTTTATCCCAAATTTGGGGGTCAGGCTCCGGGGTTTATCCCAGATCTGGGGGTCAGGCCCCGGGGCTCTCCCGGTGTTTTATCCCAAATTTGGGGGTCAGGCTCCGGGGTTTATCCCAGATCTGGGGCTCAGGCTCTGGGGTCTCTCTCAGTGTTTTATCCCAGATCTGGGGGTCAGGCCCCGGGGTTTATCCCAGATTTGGGGGTCAGGCCCCGGGGCTCTCCCGGTGTTTCCCCCAGGTCAGGGTCGGGCCCCGCTGTCCCCCGGGCAGGGCTGACCCCGCCGTGTCCCCGCAGTGGATGTCACCGTGCGGGAGCTGCTCCGGGACATCCGGGGCCACCTGCGGGACGGGCGCCGGGGGGAGCTGCTGCGGGGGGGGGTCCGGGCGGTCATCGCCGGCCCCCCCAACGTGGGCAAGAGCAGCCTGCTCAACCTGCTCTGTGAGTGGCCACGGGAGCCTGCCGGGCTCCCAGAGGGGCTGTTCCGCTGTCCCCGGGTCACCCGGGCTGGGCATTGCGCGTGGAGGGGCTGGGATAATTCCCAAAATCCCCCAGGGAGCCATTCCCAGTGTCCTCAGGTCACCCAGGCTGGGGACTGCATGTGGAGGGGCTGGGATAATTCCCAAAACCCACAGGGACCATTCCTGATGTCCCCATGTCACCCCCGGCTGTGGAGGGGCTGGGATAATTCCCAAAATCCCCCAGGGAGCCATTCCCAGTGTCCCCAAGGCCATCGTGTCACCCGTGGGTGTGGAGGGCACGAGATAATTCCCAAAATTCCAGAGTCAATTCCAGATCATTCCCAGTGTCCCCAAGTCACCCACAGCAGGGACTGGGCATGGAGGGGTTGGGATAATTCCCAAAATCCCACAGGGACCATTCCTGATGTCCCCGTGTCACCCACAGCAGGGACTGGGCATGGAGGAGTTGGGATAATTCCCAAACCTCACAGGGACCATTCCTGATGTCCCCATGTCACCCACGGGTGTGGATGGCCCCGGACAATTCCCAAACCCCAGAGTGACCATTCCTGATGTCCCCATGTCACCCACGGGTGTGGATGGCCCCGGACAAATCCCAAAATCCCACAGGGACCATTCCTGATGTCCCCAGGTCACCCACGGGCATGGAGGGGTTGGGATAATTCCCAAAATCCCACAGGGACCATTCCTGATGTCCCCAAGTCACCCACGGGCATGGAGGGGTTGGGATAATTCCCAAAACCCGACAGGGACCATTCCTGATGTCCCCAGGTCACCCACGGGTGTGGAGGGGTTGGGATAATTCCCAAAATCCCACAGGGACCATTCCTGATGTCCCCATGTCACCCACAGCAGGGACTGGGCATGGAGGAGTTGGGATAATTCCCAAACCTCACAGGGACCATTCCTGATGTCCCCATGTCACCCACGGGTGTGGATGGCCCCGGACAAATCCCAAAATCCCACAGGGACCATTCCTATGTCCCCATGTCACCCATGGGCATGGAGGGGTTGGGATAATTCCCAAAGCAGCACGGGGACCATTCCTATGTCCCCAAGTCACCCATGGGCATGGATGGCCCAGGACAATTCCCAACCCCCACAGGAGCTTTCCCGCTGTCCCCAGGTCGGCGCCCGGCCGCCATCGTGTCCCCCATGGCGGGCACCACGCGGGACGTGCTGGAGGTGGCCCTGGACATCGGGGGGTACCCGCTGGTGCTCAGCGACACCGCGGGGCTGCGCCAGGCCACCGACCCCGTGGAGCGCGAGGGCGTCAGCCGGGCACGGGCCCGGTGAGCCCCGGGGCGTTCGGGGGGGTTCAGGGTGTTTTGGGGTGTTTTGGGGTGTTTTGGGGTGTTTTGGGGGGTTCTGCGCTGCTTTGGGGGGTTTTGTGGAGTTTTATGGTGTTTTAAGGTGTTTTGGGGGGTTTTGGGGGGTTTTGCGCTGGTTTGGGGGGTTTTGTGGGGTTTTGGGGTGTTTTGTGATGTTTCAGGGTGTTTCGGGCAGTTTCGCCGTGTTTTGGGGGGTTTCAGGGTGTTTTGTGGTGTTTTGGGGGGTTTCAGAGTGTTTTGTGGTGTTTTGGGGGGTTTTGTGGTGTTTCAAGGTGTTTTGGGGTGTTTTGTGGTGTTTCAGGGTGTTTCGGGGAGTTTTGGGGTGTTTTAGGGTGTTTTGGGGGGTTTTGTGTTGTTTTGTGGGATTTTGTGGTGTTTTTGGGTGTTTTGTGGTGTTTTGTGGTGTTTTTGGGGGTTTTGTGGGGTTTTGTGGGGTTTCAGGGTGTTTTGGGGGGTTTTGCCATGTTTTGGGGTGTTTTGTGGTGTTTCGCCGTGTTTTGTGGGGTTTCAGGGTGTTTCAGGGTGTGTTTTGGGGTGTGTTTTGGGGTGTCCCCGCGGCTCAGCCCTCGAGGTGACGTCGCCGTGTGCGTCCCCAGGTTGTGCCAGGCCGATCTGGTGCTGGCAGTGCTGGATGCCACCTCGGTGCCACCCGCGCCGGGGGCTCTGGGGGCGGCGCTGGCGGCGCTGGAGCCGCCCCCGGGCACCCCCTGCGTGCTGGTGCTCAACAAGGCCGACCTGCTGGGGGGGCACGGGGGGTCCCCGAGTGCCGCCGGTGCCCAGGGACCCCCTGCCACCCTCCTGTCCTGCGGGGGGTCCCCGAGTGCCGCCGGTGCCCAGGGACCCCCTGCCACCCTCCTGTCCTGCAAGACGGGCCAGGGGCTGGAGGCGCTGCTGGAGCTGCTGGCACAACAGCTGGCACAGCTGTGAGTCCAGGGGCACCCCAAACCCTCAGCCCGCTTTTTGGGGTGCCTGATCCCCTTTTGCCATGGCTGATCCCCCTTTCTGTTCTCAATGCCCTTTTCCATGCCCAATCCCTGTTTCCATGCCAAATCCCCTTTCCGTTCCCGATCCCTTTTCCGTTCCTGATCCCCCTTTCCATGCCTGATCCCCTTTTCTGTGCCCAATCCCTTTCCCATGTCTGATCCCCTTTTCTGTGCCCAATCCTCTTTTCCATGCCTGATCCCCTTTTCCCTGGCTGATCCCTTTTCTGTTCCCAATTCCCTTTCCATCGAAAATGGAAATTCCAATCCCTTTTCCATTCCCAATCCCCTTTTCCATCCCCAATCCCTTTCCCATTCCTGATCCCCTCTTCCATACCCGATCCCTTTCCCATTCCCAATCCCTTTCCCATTCCCATTCCCTTTCCTGTTCCCGATCCCCTCCCATTTCCAATCCCCTCCCATTCCCCATCCCCTCCTGTTCCCATTCCCTTTCCTGTTCTCATTCTCCTCCCGTTCCCATTCCCTTTCCCATTCCCAATCCCTCTCATTCCCATTCCCATTCCCATTCCCATTCCCATTCCATTCCCTTTCCCATTCCCAATCCCTCTCATTCCCATTCCCATTCCCATTCCCCTCCCTTTCTCATTCCCATTCCCGTTCCCATTCCATTCCCATTCCCCTCCCTTTCTCATTCCCATTCCCGTTCCCATTCCTGTTCCCATTCCCCTCCCGTTCCCAATCCCTTTCCCATTTCAATGCCTTTCCCATTCCGATTCCCATTCCCGTTCCCATTCCCATTCCCGTTCCCATTCCCGTTCCCATTCCCATTCCCACTCCCGTTCCCACTCCCGTTCCCACTCCCGTCCCCATTCCCGTTCCCATTCCCATTCCCATTCCCATTCCCATTCCCCATCCCCTCCCATTCCCATTCCCATTCCCATTCCCATTCCCATTCCCATTTCCGTTCCCATTCCCATTCCCATTCCCATTCCCATTCCCGTTCCCATTCCCATTCCCACTCCCGTTCCCATTCCCATTCCCGTTCCCGTTCCCGTTCCCATTCCCATTCCCATTCCCATTCCCGTTCCCGTTCCCATTCCCATTCCCATTCCCATTCCCGTCCCCATTCCCGTTCCCGACCCTTTCCCAGGTGCGGGGATCCGCTGTCGGGGTGGCCCAGCCTGACGCAGAGCAGGCACAGCCGCCACCTCGGGGCGTGCGCGGCGGCCCTGGAGCGCTTCGGGGACCTCGGGGACAGCGGGGACCTGGCGGTGGCGGCCGAGCAGCTGCGGGTGGCACGGCGGGAGCTGGGCAGGATCACCGGGCACGTGGGCGCCGAGGATGTCCTGGATATCATTTTTAGGGATTTTTGTGTCGGGAAGTGACGCTGGCGCTCCGCGGGGCGCGGTGTCGCCGGCATTAAACCGTGGTGCCTTTGGTGCCTTTGGTGTTGTCCCCTCGCTGGTGGCCGTGTGTGGGAGCGTGTCCCAAACCCCAAATGTGGGGGAAAAAACCCTGGGAAAAGTCCCAATTCCCGGCCAGGGGGACAAACAAGGAGCTGGAAGGGAAAAGCCACCCCAGCTGTCCCCAGTTTGGGGTGTCCCCATCCCCGGGGTGACAAGGGGCACATCCCTGTGCCCCGACCCCAAGGATTCGGCGTGAGGGGTTTGGGACCCCCAGGATCCATCCCAATCCACGGAATTCCCCCAAGCCGTGGCAGGTGTGGGATCCTGCTGGTGCTCTGCCACCCCAAAAACGGTGGCATCTCTTGGGGACACCCCTGTGCCACCCCCCTCGCCCTGTGCCACCCCCCAGGCGGCGCTCCCGGGCTGGGGAAGCACCTGGAGCTCCGAGATTATCCATGGAGGAATTCCAGGAAATCCTCTGGCAGTGCCTGAGGCTCCCCCCCCCTCCAGCCCGACCTTCGGGGACGGTGAGATTTTGTCACCTTTGTCACCTTTGTCACCTTTGTCACCGCGGTCCCACCCTGGGGCTGGGCAGGAGCTGGGGGGGGGAGGTGGCATTGCCATCCTGGGGGGGGGTGGCAGGGGGTGGCAGTGCCCTTGTCCCGCCAGGGACACGGCTTGGGGGACACTCGGGATGGCACCGGGGACAAGGGACGCTCCGGGAGGCCTCGGTGGCGCCTGGCGTGCGGGCAGGGGCGGCGGGGCAGGAAAAGGATTTTCCACAGGAAACGCAGCCGTAAATCCCGGGAAAAAATCCTGGGAATCAATCCCTGCCCCGCTCCGGGGGGGCCGGGGGGACAAGGACGGCGCGGTCCCTCGTCCTTCTTTGGGGACAAGGACATCCCTGTCCCTCATCCTCTGGGGACAAGGACATCCCTGTCCCTCGCCCTCGGGCGCTTCCCACCCCTCTGTGCAGAGCCGGGATGGAATTCCCGCTCCCCATCCCGATTTTTCCATGGATTTCCATCCACACGAGCAGCGAGTTGTCCCCAAATTTGGGGCCGGGGTACAAGGACAGCGCTGTCCCTCATCTTCTGGGGACAAGGACATCCCTGTCCCTCGTCCTCGGGCGCTTCCCACCCCTCTGTGCGGAATCCCCGCTCCCAGAATTCCCGATTTTTCCATGGATTTCCATCCACACGAGCGGCGAGTTGTCCCCAGATTTGGGGCTGGCTGTTGTCCCGCTCCAGCCAAAAGGCAGGGATACATCTGAGGGGACACGCGGGGCGGGGCTGGGGACACAGGGACACGGGGACACAGGGACACGGGGACACGGGGACACAGGGACACGGGGACACAGGGAGGGTGGCCCTGGGCCGGGGGTTGCCATCCGTGCTGCGGGAAGCACCTCCTGGGCGGCTCTCCTGGTTTTCCCTGGGGTTTCCCAGCGTTATCCGCTGTGGGAAAACGGGATCAGGTCGGGGGCGCCTCCAGGAGCCCTGGGTGGCCCGGGGAGGGTGGCCCGGTGTCACCGCTGTCCCCTCACCTGGCGTTCTTCAGGGTGGCCGTGTACTGCTCCATCAGCTGCAGCATCCGCTGGAGCTCCGCTGGGTTCTGCATTCCTGCCGGGATTGGGATGGGAATATGGGATTGGGATCCATGGGAGTGGGATTGGGATCCATGGGATTGGGATCCATGGGATTGGGATCCATGGGAGTGGGATTGGGATCCATGGGATTGGGATCCATGGGAGTGGGATTGGGATCCATGGGATTGGGATCCATGGGAGTGGGATTGGGATCCATGGGATTGGGATCCATGGGATGGAATCCATGGGATTGGGATTGGGATCCATGGGATTGGGATCCATGGGATTGGAATCCATGGGAGTGGGATTGGGATCCATGGGATTGGGATTGGGATCCATGGGATGGGATCCATGGAATTGGGATGGGATCTGTGGGACTGGGATGGGATCCATGGGACTGGGATGGGATCCGTGGGACTGGGATGGGATCCGTGGGATGGGATCCATGGGACTGGGATGGGATCCATGGGATGGGATGGGCACCCAGCAGGACACGGTGACCCCCCGGCGTGTCCCCAGTCCCGCCAGGACTCACCCATGGTGCCCAGGGTGGCCGGGTTCCTCAGGAGCTCCACGTAGGCGCCCGTGCCAGGGAAGGAGCCCGAGCGGCCGGCGCTGCCCAGCGCCCGCGAGCCCGGCAGGTCCAGCTGGGACATCTGGGGGCACAGCGGGTGCCAGTCAGTGGTGGCACCGCTCAGAGGTGGCACTGGTCAGTGGTGGCACCGGTCAGTGGTGGCACTGCTCAGTGGTGGCACTGCTCAGTGGTGGCACCGCTCAGTGATGGCACTGCTCAGTGGTGGCACTGCTCAGTGGTGGCACCGCCCCCAGCAGGGAATTCCCACACAAACTAAATCCAGGTGTCCAGAAGGAAAACCCCGGTGCAGAGGTGCCCGTGTCCCCATGGGAGTCCCCATGTCCCCAATTCCCTGTGTCTCTGTGTCCCCAATTCCCCGTGTCCCCAGTGCCCCAATGTCCCCACTGCCCCAATGTTCCATGTCCCTGGTGCCTCATGTCCCCATGTCCCTGTGTCCCCAATTCCCCATGTCCCTGTGTCCCCAGTATCCCATGTCCCATGTCCCCAGCTCCCCATGTCCCCATGTCCCATGTCCCCAGTGTCCCATGTCCCATGTCCCCAGTTCCCCATGTCCCCAGTGTCCCATGTCCCATGTCCCCAGTTCCCCATGTCCCCATGTCCCATGTCCCCAGTGTCCGATGTCCCATGTCCCCAGTGCCCCATGTCCCATTTCCCCAATGTCCCAATGTCCCATGTCCCCATGTCCCATGTCCCCAGTGTCCCATGTCCCCAGTTCCCTATGTCCCATGTCCCCAGTTCCCCATGTCCCCAGTGTCCCATGTCCCATGTCCCCAGTGTCCCATGTCCCCATGTCCCATGTCCCCATGTCGCATGTCCCCATGTCCCCATGTCCCCAATGTCCCATGTCCCCATGTCCCATGTCCCATTTCCCCAATGTCCCATTTCCCCAGTGTCCCATTTCCCCAGTGTCCCATGTCCCATGTCCCCATGTCCCATGTCCCCAATGTCCCATGTCCCCAGCTCCCCATGTCCCATGTCCCCATGTCCCCATGTCCCATGTCCCCATGTCCCATGTCCCCATGTCCCCATGTCCCCATGTCCCCACGGGGTGTCCCCACCTTGGTTCCCATGCAGACCCCGAGCTGCTCCCTCAGCGACTCCGCCAGCGCCGCCGCCGCCTTCCTCCTCTCCTCCAGCTCCTTCGCCACCTTCTCCTTCTCGGCCTGCAGCCTCTTCCTCTCCTCCTCGCCGTCCTTCTCCCGCTGCTGCAGGCCCTGCAGGCTCCTGCGCAGCTCCTGCACGTCGCGGGAGCAGTTGAGGCGGCACTGCTGCACGCTCAGCTCGCAGCTGCTCCTCCAGACGAACTGCGAGTCGCGCTCCTGCTGCCGCCGGAGCAGCCCCTCCACGCGGTCCCGGATCTGCCGCAGCTCGGCCTCGGCTTCCCCGCAGCGCAGCTGCTTCACCAGCTCCGAGATCCTCGGCAGCTTCTCGCCGAGGTCGCTCTGGAGGGAGCTGCAGCGGTGTTTCTGCACCTCCAGCTCCATCCTGCTCAGGTCGCCCTGGGTCCTGGCGCTCTGCAGCTCCTCCTGGCACCTGTCCCTCTCCTGGGTGGCTTTGGCCAGCTGGGCCTGGCTCTGCCGGCCGCTCTCCTCCAGGATTTTCTTGGACGAGCTGGCCTGGTCCAGCTGCCGCTGCAGCTGCAGCTTCTCGGCTTGGGGGGAATTGGGGGACAGCGTTTGGGTCTGGGGGATTTGGGATCTGGGGGTTTGGGTCCCCCCAGGTGCCACCGCGTGACTTGGGGTGACGCCTGTGCCTGGTGCAGGTGGCTTGGGGGTGCTGGGGGTGCCCAGGAGGGTGGGGAGGGAGAGTTGGGGGTCCCCAAGGGGTGGGAAGGGGGTGCTGGGGGTCCCCAGGGTTTTTTTGGGGCTGGGGGTGGGGGTCTCTTACCATTACAGGTGGTGTTGATGAGGGTGGTGATCACCTGGCACTCGGTCAGCCTCACCTGCCGGAACAGGAGCTCCTGCAGCTGCACGGGAGGAAGAGGAGGAGGAGGAGAGGGAGGGAGGGTCAAAACACCCCAAAAACATCCCCAGCACCATCCCGGTCCCCAAAGGTGACAGAGAGAGCCTGGGGGATGATGATGAGGAAGAGGAGGAGGACGAGGAGGAGGAAGGGGGTCAGAACATCCCAAAAGGATCCCTCGTGGGCACTGGGAGAGCTCCGAGGGAACGGGAGGAAGAAGAGGAAGAGGAGAGGAGTCAGAACATCCCCCAGAGATCCCCCGGCGTCACCTTCTGGGTGCTCTGAGAGCCCTGGGGACGGGGGCGATGAGGAGGAGGAGGAAGAGGAGGAGGAAGGGAGTCAGAACACCCCAAAAGGACCCCCCGGCACCACCTGAGGAGCGCTGGGAAAGCTCCAGGGGCTGGGGAGGAGGAGGAGGACGAGGAGGAGGAGGAGAGGAGTCAGAACACCCCAAAAACACCCCCGGCATCATCCCGGTCCCCACAGGCGACAGAGAGAGCCCGGAGGAGGAGGAGGAGGAGGAGGAGGAGGAGGAGGAGGAGGAGGAGGAGGAGGAGGAGGAAGAGGAGAGGGGTCACAACATCGCGAAAGGACCCCCTGGCACCCCTTCAGGGCCTCTGGGAGAGCTCCAGGGAGGAAGAGGAGGAAGAAGAGGACCCCAAGATTGGAACCCCGTTGGCCAAAACCCCCCGGCACTTCCTGGGGTCCCCTCGCCGCCACCACCCGGAGGGACGAGGAGGCGACAGCAGCGTCACCTGCAGGCGGTGCCAGCCCCGCCCCGGGAGCTCCCAGCCCGGCCCGGCGCGCGGGGCTCACCTGCGGGATGCTGCTGGAGGCCTGGCTGCTGTTACACTTCTCCAGCTCCCTCTGCACCTTCAGCGCCATCCCCTGCAGCTTGTCCTTGTCCTTCAGCGTGGCGTTGAGCACGCGGCTCAGGTTGGCGTTGGTGGCGTCCAGGGCGACGATCCTGCGGTAGTGGCTCTGCACGCGCTCCTCCAGCAGCCTCAGGTGCGTGTCGGTGCCCGCCTGGGCGTTGCCGTACACCATGAAGAGCACGAGCCCCAGGATGATCAGGAACTGGATCAGCGAGGTGAAAAGGAAAATGTACTTGAGGTAAAAACCGCAGTCGCGCTTCGGCACCGCCTGCTTGGGCTCCAGCCCGAACTTGGCCATGGCGAAGCTGCTCTTCTCCATCCTCGCCCCTGCTCTGGCCGCCCCACCCCGCCGGGACCCCGCTTTTCAGGGGGGCCGCGCCGGGGCGGGGCCGCTCCCGCCGCCGTGTTTATATCCCGGGATTTAATATTTCCTCCTGCCGGGCTCCTTCCTGCCGCGCCGGATGCTCCCGGGGACCCGCCGGGTTATCAGGGCGCAGCTTCTGCTGGGATTGTTGTTCCTGAAGTGTGAAAGGGGAAAAAAAAAAAAAAAAAAAAGGTATTTCGTTCCCTCCATCCCATTTCGGCGCCCGGCGCGCCTCTGGAATTATTTGGAATTGTCTCGCACTGAAATTCCCGCTCCCGGCGTGGGAATTACAGGGAATTCGATCCCGCCGGGCGATCAGGGCGCTGGGATTGTTGCTCCTGGAGTGGAGGGGTTAAAAAATGGGATTTTAATCCCTCCATCCCATTTCAGTGCCTGGCGCACCCCTGGAATTGTCTCCCGCCCCAAAACTCCCAGCCCCGGTGTGGGAATTCGATCCCGCCGGGTTATCGGGGCGCTGGGATTGTTGTTCCTGGAGTGGAGGGGGGGAAAATGGAATTTCATTCCCTCCATCCCATTTTAGTGCCCGGCGCGCCCTGGAATTGTCTGGAATTGTGTCCCGCCTCAAAATTCCCACTCCCGGCACGGGAATTCCAGGGAATTCGATCCCGCCGGGTGATCAGGGCGCGGCTTCTGCTGGGGTTGCTGTTCCTGGAGTGGAGAGGGGGAAAAAAAAGTGGGATTGCATTCCTTGCATCCCATTTCTGTGCCCGGCGCATCCCTGGAATTGTCTGGAATTGTCTGGGATTGCCTGGGATTGTCTGTAATTCTCTGGGATTGCCTGGAATTGTCTGGAATTGTCTGTAATTCTCTGGGATTGTCTGGAATTGTCTGGGATTGTCTGGGATTGCCTGGAATTGCCTGGAATTGTCTGGGATTGCCTGGGATTGCCTGGAATTGCCTGGAATTGCCTGAGATTGTCTGGGATTGTCTGTAATTCTCTGGGATTGTCTGGAATTGTCTGGGATTGTCTGGGATTGCCTGGGATTGTCTGGGATTGTCTGGGATTGCCTGGGATTGTCTGTAATTCACTGGGATTGTCTGGAATTGCCTGGGATTGCCTGGGATTGTCTGTAATTCTCTGGGATTGCCTGGGATTGCCTCCCGCTCCCAAATCCCCAGCCCCGGCACGGGAATTCCAGCGGTGATCCCGCCGGGAGTGCGGGGTGGGGTCCGCGGGGGTGGCGCGGGGGCGGCACGCGGGGACGGGGACAGCGGGGACGAAGGCACGGCCGGCACGGGGACAGGGACCGGGAGCGGCTCCGCCGTGGCTTCCCGGCATCCTCGGGCCCGCTTTGAAGCGGCTTCCAGGAAAGTTGGATTTTCCTGCGGCCGCATCCTGTGCAAAGGGCAGCGCCGCATCCGGGCCCCCCCCGAGCCCCCCGACCCCGCCGGGAGGGGACAGAGGTGACATCCCCGTGTCCCACCCCCCTCCCCACGATCCCCCCGTTCCCTCGGGATCCCCCCGACCCCGCCGGGAGGGGACAGAGGTGACATCCCGGTGTCCCCGTGGGGCGCTTCCAGCGGCTCCCTGGGATCGGGGGGGATCCCAAACCCCAAACCTGGCTGGGGCCAGAGCGGCCCCCCCGCCCTGCGAGGGTTTGGGATGGGGAGAGGAACTGGGAACAGAATTCCCGAACTGGGAACAGAATTCCTGAACTGGGAACAGCATTCCCGAACTGGGAACAGCACTCCCGAACTGGGAACAGAATTCCCGAACTGGGAACAGAACTCCCGAACTGGGAACAGCGCTCCCGAACTGGGAACAGCGCTCCCGAACTGGGAACAGAATTCCCGAACTGGGAACAGAATTCCTGAACTGGGAACAGCATTCCCGAACTGGGAACAGAATTCCTGAACTGGGAACAGAATTCCCGAACTGGGAACAGCGCTCCTGGACTGGGAGCAGCGTTCCCACGGTGTGAGGATGCGTTAATTACGGCGGGGGGTTAATTGGGGAATGGGACAGAGCGGGGATCTCTGGGGTCCCGGGAGGGGGCGAGGAGCCCTCGGGACGGGATCCGGGACGGAGCATCCCAGGGCCGCGGGGGGCGGGGTGGCACTGTCCCCTCGGGGGGGTGGCAGTGTCCCCTCAGGGGGGGCAGGGATGGCAATGTCCCCTCGGGGGGGTGGCAGTGTCCCCTCGGGAGTGGCAGTGTCCGCTTGGGGGGGTCAGGGGTGGCAATGCCACCCTCGGGAGTGGCAGTGTCCCCTCGGGGGTGGCAGTGTCCTCCCGGGGGGGTGGCAGTGTCCCCTCGGGGGGGGTCAGGGGTGGCAGTGTCCCCTCGGGGGGGGTGGCAGTGTCCCCTCGGGGGGGGTCAGGGGTGGCAGTGTTCCCCCGGGGGGGTGGCAGTGTCCCCTCAGGGGGGTCAGGGGTGGCAGTGTCCCCTCGGGGGGGGTGGCAGTGTCCCCTCAGGGGGGTCAGGGGTGGCAGTGTCCCCCCGGGGGGGTGGCAGTGTCCCCTCGGGGGGGGGTGGCAGTGTCCCCCCGGGGGGGTGGCAGTGTCCCCCCGGGGGGGCCGCGGGTGACTCACTGTTATTTGCAGCTCAGGAAAAGGAAGCGGCAGTAGCTGAGAATGGCTCCGGCAGCGACACCGGCCGGGCCATCGCAGACACTTCCCGGTCCCCGAAGGACGCGGGGCAGCCAGGGCAGGAAACAGCCACCGGGCCGGGGTCAGCGCCCGGGGGACCCGCGGCCCGGCCCCCCCGAACCCCCCCGGGCATCCTGCGGGGCTGGGGGACCGCGACATCCCCACGGGATGGGGACAGGGGGACAGTGGCCGTGGCCAGGACCTGGACACCCCCAGACGCCCGGTTTGAGGTGGCACTGAGGGACAAAGGGACAGTGTCCTCCCCCCCTTCAGCCATGCCACCCCAAAAGCCACCCTTTTCCCTGCGCTGAGTCCCCTCCGTGTCCCCAAGGTGTCCCCAAGCCCGCCCCGACCCCCAGGGACCCGCAGGGACCGGGATCGGGATTGGGGACACGGTGACAACCCCGGCTCTGCCGTTCCCGGCTGGGCGGAGCCACCGTGGCAGCGATGTCCCCGCGCGGGGACACGCACCGGGAGTGGCCCCACGACAGGGGGGCGGCCCTGTGTCCCCCAGTCCCCCCCGGGGTGTTTTGGGGTCCCCCAGTCCCCCCCGGGGTGTTTTGGGGTCCCCCAGTCCCCCCCCGGGGTGTTTTGGGGTCCCCGGCAGAGCCGTTGGGATCCGGGATGGGAGGAATCCCGGGAGTTTGGGGCGACATTTGGGTTTGGGGAGGGGACAGGTGGGGTCAGAGGAGCAGGGGACAGGGGCTGGTGGCACGGGGAGATGTCCTGGCGAGCAGCGCGGCTTTTATTGCCCGATCCTTCCCAAATTCCCCCAAATTCCCGCTGTTCCCGGGCTCCGAGGGGATTGCAGGGAAAAGCGTGCCCGGGAGGAGCCGGGACCGCCCCAAAAAGCGGGAAAGGGACCCGGCTGTCCCTCGTCCGCTGCGGAATGGGGTGGGGACACGGAGCGGTGGCACGCGGGGTGGCAGCACAGAGGGCTCGGGGCGCGGTGGGACCGGGATCGGGATCGGGATCGGGATGGGATCGGGATCGGGATCGGGATCGGGATCGGGATCGGGATCGGATCGGGATCGGGATTGGGATCGGGATCGGGATCGGGATCGGGATCGGGATGGGATCGGGATCGGGACCGGGATTGGGATCGGGATTGGGATGGGATCGGGATCGGGATCGGGATCGGGATCGGGACCGGGATGGGATCGGGATTGGGATCGGGATCGGGACCGGGATTGGGATCGGGATTGGGATGGGATCGGGATCGGGATCGGGATCGGGATCGGGATTGGGATCGGGATTGGGATCGGGATTGGGATCGGGATCGGGATCGGGATTGGGATCGGGATCGGGACCGGGATTGGGATCGGGATTGGGATGGGATCGGGATCGGGATCGGGATCGGGATTGGGATCGGGATTGGGATCGGGATCGGGATCGGGATCGGGACTGGGACATGGGATGGGATTGGGATTGGGATCGGGATCGGGGTCAGGATATGGGATGGGATCAGGACATGGGATGGGGTCAGGGATCATGGTGGGATCAGGGATCAATGAGATTAGGGTTCAATGAGATCAGGGATCATGGTGGGATCAGTGATCGGTGGGATCGGGGGTCGGTGGGATCAGGGATCAATGGGATCAGGGATTACGGTTGGACCAGGGATCGGTGGGATCGGGGATCACTGGGATCAGGAGCCGTGTCCCACCCCCGTCGCTGCCGCGCCGCGCTGGCGGCTCCGGGGCCGGGCCAGCCCCGCGGTTCCCGGCGCTGGGGACACGGCGACACCGGCGATGTGGCGCTCGCTGGGGGGGCCGGGGGGGCTGCGGGGCCTCAGCCCTTCCTGCAAGGGGGGGACGGGGAGTGAGCCCCGCGCGGCTCCCGCTGCCCTGGGGACACGGTGACAATGGCAGCGGAGCCACCGCTCCTTGCTGCGCCTCCTCCCGGGGCTGTCCCCCCCTCCCGGGGCTGTCCCCTCCTCCCGGGGCTGTCCCGTCCTCCCGGGGCTGTCCCCTCCTCCCGGGATGTCCCCCCCTCCCCGGGGTGTCCCACTCCCTGGGCTGTGCCACCTCCCCGGGATGTCCCCTCTTCCCGGGATGTCCCCCTGGGGCTGTCCCCTCCTCCCGGGCTGTCCCCTCTTCCCGGGATGTCCCCCTGGGGCTGTCCCCCTCCCCGGGCTGTCCCCCCGTCCCCGGGTCCCCCCAGAAGTACCGGCCCGGGGGACACCTGCGCCCGCTGCCTCTGTCCCTGTCCCTGCCCCGCCGCCGCAGCGCCTCCAGCTCGGCCGCGTAGTCCCGGCTGTGGGGACAGCGGAGCCACGTGGGGGGGTGGCCCTGTCCCCAGCTGGGGACACTCAGGGGTCCCCAAGGGGAGGAGGGACAGGGCGGGGTGTCACAGGGGCTGGGGGGAGTGGGGCTCTGCTTTTTGGGGGTGGCCCACCCTGAGGAGGGTGACAGGGACCCTACAGGGGGATGTCCCCAAGGGACAGGGGGATGTCCCCAAGGGGCAGGGGGATGTCCCCGAGGGACAGGGGGATGTCCCCAGGGGACAGGGGGATGTCCCCAAGGGACAGGGGGATGTCCCCGAGGGACAGGGGAATGTCCCCAAGGGACAGGGGGATGTCCCCAAGGGACAAGGCCCTTACAGGGGCATGTCCCCAAGGGGCAGGGGGATATCCCCGAGGGACAGGGGAATGTCCCCGAGGGACAGGGTGTGTCCCCGAGGGACAGGGGGATGTCCCCAAGGGACAGGGGGATGTCCCCGAGGGACAGGGGGATATCCCCGAGGGACAGGGTGTGTCCCCGAGTGTCAGGGTGTGTCTCCAAGGGACAGGGGGATGTCCCCAAGGGACAGGGGGATATCCCCGAGGGACAGGGGAATGTCCCCAAGGGGCAGGGGGATGTCCCCGATGGGCAGGGGGATGTCCCCGAGGAACAGGGTGTATCCCCGGGGGACAGGCCCTTACAGGGTGTCCTGGAGCTCCCTCTGTCGCGCCTCGCAGCGCTCCCGGCGCTCCCGCAGCTCCCGCTGCTGCTCCAGCGCCTCCTGCAGCCGCCGCCGCAGCCCCCGCGCCTGCTCCGCGCCCCGCGCCACCTCCTCTGGGGACAGCGGCGACAGCGGCGTCACGGCCGGACGGAGCGCCCCCGGAGCCGCCCCCGGAGCCGCCCCCGGAGCCGCCCCCGGCCCGGCTGCTCGCCCGGGGACAGAGCTCACCTTGCAGGGCCGCTTTGTCACCGGCCAGCTGCGCCCGCTCGCGCCGCAGCGCCACCAGCTCGTCCCCCAGCGCGGTGACATTGGCCTCCAGCCTGGCCTGGGCACAGGGGACACGTGGCGACAGCGGTGGGCAGTGTCCCCTCCCGCCCCGGCTCTTCATCTGCTGCCAGAGCCCTCCTGCTCCTCCGCCTCCCTGTCACCCCCTGTCCCCAAGTGTCCCCACGCTCCTGGTGGCCTTGGGGGCCCCTCTCATCCTCCTCCAAAGGTGGGGACACGGATGTGGGGACAATCCCTCTCCCCTGGAGGGATGGCTCGTCCTGAGGGTGGGGAGCACAGGAGAGCCCCGGGTCACCCGTGTCCCCAAGTGTCCCCACGCTCCTGGTGGCCTTGGGTGCCTGTCCCCCTCCCCTCATGCTCCTTGGAGGGGTGGGGACGTGGATTTCATGGATTTGGGGACAATCCTGAGATCCCTGAAGGGATGGCTCAGCCTGAGCGTGGCCATCACACAGGAGCCCCAGGCCACCCGTGTCCCCAAGCTGTCCCCACGCTCCTGGTGGCCTTGGGTGCCTGTCCCCCTCCCTTCACGTTCCTCAAAGGGTTGGGGACGTGGCTTTGGGGGCAACCCCTCCTCCCCGAAGTGACACTCACCCTGGGGGAGACGTGACCTGTCCCAGCAGGCCGAGGTGACCCCGCGGGTGTCACCGCTGCTGCCAGGGAGGGGACAGGGGGACAGGAGCTCTCGGAGAGGCTGCCCAGCCCTGCCCGGCTCCCGGCGCCAGCCCCGGGAAACGGGGACATTTTCCAGCCTCTCCGGGCCATTGTTCAGCCGGATGAGCCCGAGAGGAGCGGCGGGACCCGGCTCTTCCTCCGGGCCCTTTCCCGGCTGGAACCGCAGCTAAAAATACCCGGGAAGGACAAACCCGGGAGCTGCAGCCCCGCCGCTGCCTCGGCCCGGGGAAATGACCGGGACGGAGCCGGGAACAGCGGCCCCGCCGGGAGCGGGACGGGCGGCACGGAGCGGGGAGCACCCCGGGCTCGGGTTTGGGGTGTCCCCTGCAGGGCTGTGGCGGCTCTGCCCTCCCCGGGAGCACCGCGGGCTCGTTTTTGGGGTGTCCCCTGCAGGGATGTGCCCCCCCCCAGGTGGCTGTGCCCTTTTCCCAGCTCACCATCCCACCTGGAACCTTCCTGGTGGGAATTCCCACAGGGATGGAGCAGCCCCCCGTCCTGGCTGCTGGGCAGGGACGGAGGGCCAGGGGACGCTGCCGAGGGGACACGGGGTGCTGTCCCCAGCCCCTTTTCCACCCCAAAGTGACCAAACTCCTCCTTGTCCCCATCCCTCCGGCCACCTATGGGGCCAGGGGACAGTGCCGAGGGGACACGGGGTGTTGTCCCCAGCCCCTTTTCCGCCCCAAAGTGACCAAGCACCTCCTTGTCCCCATCCCTCCGGCCACCTATGGGGCCAGGACGGTGCCGAGGGGACAGGCGGTGCTGTCCCCATCCCCTTTTCCACCCCAAAGTGACCAAACTCCTCCTTGTCCCCATCCCTCCGGCCACCTATGGGGCCAGGGGACGCTGCCGAGGGGACACGGGGTGTTGTCCCCAGCCCCTTTTCCGCCCCAAAGTGACCAAGCACCTCCTTGTCCCCATCCCTGCGGCCACCTATGGGGACAGGACGGTGCCGAGGGGACAGGCGGTGCTGTCCCCATCCCCTTTTCCGCCCCAAAGTGACCAAGCACCTCCTTGTCCCCATCCCTGCGGCCACCTACCGCCCGCTCCCGGCAGGACACGAGGCTGGCGTTGCCCCTGCTGCTGTCACCTCGTGCCCGTGCCAGCTCCCGGCGCAGCGCGTCCCCGTCCCGCCGCAGCCGCTCCCGCTGCCGCTGCAGCTCCTCCAGGCGCGTCCCCAGCTCCCGGCTCTCGTTGGCCGCGCGCTCCCGGCAGCCCCGCAGCTTGCCCAGGGCCTCGGAGCGCCACACCATCACGGCCACCGCCACCGTCACCGCGGCCACCAGCAGCAGCAGCGCCGCGCACAGCCCCAGCACCTTCAGCGTGGCCCTGGGCACCGCGGGGTCCATGCCGGAGGGGACAGGAGGGGACAGGAGGGGACAGGAGGGGACAGGCGGAGCCGCTCCGGCGGTGGCCGTGCCGGGATGTGGCCGTGGCGCTGCTGGCGGCGCCGTAATTGTCGCGCGTGGGCCGAGGTTCGTGGCAGGTCAGGGCCCAGAATAGGTTTTGTTTGTGCTGGAGAGGGGACAGGGCCCTGCCCCAGCTGCGGGGACAAGCCGCGGTGGCCTCGGTGACCGCTGGGGCGCTGAGGTTTCCAGCTGTCCCCACCACGGAGCTCCGTGTCGCCCGCAGCAAGAGAAAGCCCGAGTCTGCCAGGTTTTATTGGAAAGCGGTTAAAATGAGGAATTGTGGATTATCTGCGGCTCAGGGCAGCGTTGGCATGTCCCTGTCCCTGTCCCTGTCCCCTGTCCCTGTCCCCTGTCCCTCCCCGTGGTGGCCGCAGGGGAATGGTCACTCCGGGATGTCCCCGTGGAGTTGGGGACCTGGGACAAGGCTGAGCGGGGGACAGGGCACCCTGAGGCCACCGCCACCCCCAGACGCCGCCAGGCCGGGTGGGGACAGTCCCTGGTCACCCCAGAGCGGGGACAGGGGGACCCCGGGGTGCCCCGGGGTCACAGGAGGAGCACCCCGAGGACGAGGAGCGCGGGGACAGCGGGGGACACGGCCAGGCTGTCCCCTGCCGAGCGCTGGCTCCTCATGTCCCACAGCTGCTCCTGCAGGAGCCGGGTCTGCAGCTGGAGCTCGGCCCTGCGGGGACAGAGGGGACAGTGGGGGACAGGGACAGGGACAGGGGGACAGGGACAGGGATGGGGGACAGGGACAGGGACAGGGCACAGGGATGGGGGAAAAGAGGGATGGGGGGACAGGGGGGACAGGGACAGTGGGTGACAGGGTGGGGGTGGCACTGGGGGTGGGGGTGGCTGGGGCTCACCTGAGGCTCTGCTCCTCCCCCAGCTGCTCCCGCTGCCGCGCCACCTCTGTCACCAGCGCCCGGTTCTGCTCTGCAGAGGGGACAGGGGACAGGCTGGCCCAGGGGACAGTGCCCAGGTGACAGTGCCAGGGGACAGTGCCCAGGGTGGCCCAGGTGACAGTGGCCAGGGTGGCCCAGAGTGGCCCGGGGTGGCCCAGGTGACAGTGCCCAGGGTGGCCCAGGGTGGCCCAGGTGACAGTGCCAGGTGACAGTGCCCAGGGTGGCCCAGGGTGGCCCAGGGTGGCCCAGGGTGGCCCAGGTGACAGTGGCCAGGCTTGCCCAGGTGACAGTGCCCAGGGTGGCCCAGGGTGGCCCAGGTGACAGTGTCAGGTGACAGTGCCAGGTGACAGTGCCCGGTGGCAGTGCCAGGTGACAGTGCCCAGGGTGGCCCAGGGTGGCCCAGGTGGCAGTGCCAGGTGACAGTGCCCAGGGTGGCCCAGGTGGCAGTGCCCGGTAGCAGTGCCAGGTGACAGTGCCAGGTGGCAGTGCCAGGTGACAGTGCCCAGGGTGGCCCAGGGTGGCCCAGGTGACAGTGCCCGGTGGCAGTGCCTGGTGACAGTGCCCGGTGGCAGTGCCCGGTGACAGTGCCAGGTGACAGTGCCCAGGGTGGCCCAGGGTGGCCCAGGGTGGCCCAGGTGGCAGTGCCAGGTGACAGTGCCCAGGGTGGCCCAGGGTGGCCCAGGGTGGCCCAGGTGGCAGTGCCAGGTGACAGTGCCCGGTGGCAGTGCCCGGTGGCAGTGCCAGGTGACAGTGCCAGGTGGCAGTGTCCGGTGGCAGTGCCAGGTGGCAGTGCCAGGTGACAGTGCCCGGTGGCAGTGCCCGGTGGCAGTGCCCGGTGACAGTGCCCAGGGTGGCCCAGGGTGGCCCAGGGTGGCCCAGGTGACAATGCCCGGTGACAGTGCCAGGTGGCAGTGCCCGGTGACAGTGCCAGGTGACAGTGCCAGGTGACAGTGCCCAGGGTGGCCCAGGTGGCAGTGCCCGGTGGCAGTGCCCGGTGACAGTGCCAGGTGGCAGTGCCAGGTGGCAGTGCCCGGCGGCAGTGCCCGGTGACAGTGCCCAGGGTGGCCCAGGGTGGCCCAGGGTGGCCCAGGTGGCAGTGCCAGGTGACAGTGCCCGGTGGCAGTGCCCGGTGGCAGTGCCAGGTGACAGTGCCCGGTGGCAGTGCCCGGTGACAGTGCCCAGGGTGGCCCAGGGTGGCCCAGGGTGGCCCAGGTGACAGTGCCCGGTGGCAGTGCCCGGTGGCAGTGCCCGGTGGCAGTGCCCCTCCGTGCCCAGCACTCACCCTCCAGCCGGGTGACGTTGGCCAGCGCCCGCTGCAGCTCCAGGACCTTCCCGTGCCGCGCTCCCTGGGCGGTGACACTGCGGTGACACTCCGCACTCCCCGCCTGGCCCTGTCCCCTCCCCGTGTCCCCAGCACCCACCAGCTCCTCCCTGCAGCGCTGCCACTTCCCGCGGGACACGGCCAGGGACATGTTGGTGACATCCAGGGCCTTCTGCAGCCCCGCCCGGGAATCCCGGTCCCCCTGGCACAGCAGGGTGGGGACAGTCACCGCCAGGGCCACGGCGGCCGCCGCCCTCCGGGGCTGCACCCCGCCTTTTCCAGGGAGACACCTCCGCATCCTCCTCCGAAGTTCAGCGGTTTCGATTCTCCCCCCCCAAAAAAAAAAAAAAAAAAAAAAGGGAAATCACGTGATTCCCAAAATCCCCCGCACGGCCACAATCGGTGACCTCCGGGCCGGATCTGGGGACATTCCACAGAAACCGGGGCTGAATGAACCCAAAATTAAGGATTCCCCAGCCCCGTGTGCCGGGACCGAATCAAGGGTCCGAAAGAATTAAAATAATTCCGAGTTCAGCCAGGAATGAAACAATTTGTGATAATTCAGATTTTAGCCAGGACAGGAGCAATGGACAATAATTCAGATTTTAGGTAGAACAGAAACAATGTGCAATAATTCAGATTTTAGGTAGAACAGGAGCAATGTGCAATAATTCAGATTTTAGGTAGAACAGGAGCAATGAACAAAAATTCAGATTTTAGGTAGAACAGGAGCAATGAACAATAATTCAGATTTTAGCCAGGACAGGAGCAATGAACAATAACTCAGAGTTCAGCCAGAAGAGCAGGAGCAATTGCTGGGAGATTTCCTTGAATTTCGGATTCCAAGAAAGGCGGAGCGGGGTGGGCGGGGCCAGTCAATGAATATGCATGAGTTCATTACGTGGCTCTATGAATATGTAACATTTTCGGGGATCAAATCCCAGCCTGGCGAGCGGAGCTCTGTGAATTTCGCATTTTTGGGAGGTTCCTCCCCGTGTGCCCGGCGCTGCCAATAAACGTCCCGCTTCCTCTAATTGCTTTAATTTTGCTTTAATTAGTGGCAGAGTCCTTTCAGTTCCTCCCTCGGGTGTGACACCCCCAAACCCGGGGGGGACCCTCGGGCGCCCCAAACCGGGCACGGAGCCCCGGCTCGTGCCAGGGATGCTTCCTCCCTGCCCCTCCCAAAAATATCCCAAAACCATCCCAAAAATATCCCCAAAACATCCCAAAAACATCCCAAAATATCCCCAAAATATCCCAAAAATATCCCCAAAATATCCCAAAAATATCCCAAATATATCCCAAAAATATCCCCAAAAAACATCCCAAAAATATCCCAAAAACATCCCAAAATATCCCAAAAATATCCCCAAAAATCCCCAAAATATCCCAAAAATATCCCCAAATATCCCCAAAAATCCCCAAAATATCCAAAAAATATCCCTAAAATATCCCAAAAATATCCCCAAATTATCCCAAAAAATCCCCAAAATATCCCCAAAATATCCCCCAAACATCCCCAAAATATCCCCAAAATATCCCCAAAATATCCTCAAAATCTCCCCAAAAATATCCCCAAAATATCCCAAAAATATCCCCAAAAATAGCTGCTCCACTTTTAGGACTTCTTCTCCTTCATGTGACAGAATTAAAAAAAAAAAAAAAAAAAAAAAAAAAAAGAAAATAAAAAAAGAGAAAAACACCAAATATTTACCAAAACTTCCAGGCTTCTTCTTTTTTTTTCTTTTTTTTTAAGGGATTTTTTTTTTTCCTTTTATTTTTGTTATTTTGAGGCGGATTTTCGCCATCTGGAGAATGAAAAGGCTCTGGCAGGGCCGGTGAAGTGTCAGCGAAAAGGCTTTTAAAATGTTGTTATTATTATTATTTATGGGGCTGGAGCGCCAGAGAGGGAAAGGAAGCCAAAAAAAGGTTCAAAAATAGCTGGAAAAAGCAAAAAAAAAAAACAAAACCAACCCAAAAAACACGGGATGTTTTTTTCCAGAAGCGACTCGTTTTGAACGTTTGGGATGCGAAAGCTGAAAAAAAAAAAAAAAAAAAAAAAAAAAAAAAAAAAAAAAAAAAAAAAAAAAAAAAAAAAAACTTGGAAAAGCACAAATATATTGGGAAAGGGAGGAACGTTCCTGTGGAATTCCGTGTCGGGAAAATAAATCCGTGATCCCGCAGCCCCCCGGGTTCCCAAAAACCTCCCGGCTCCTGGAGACCCCTTTGCCAAGGGAGGCGCTTTGGGAAGAGTGGGATGGGGGATTTTTGGGATGGGGGATTTTTGGGATGGGCGATTTTTGGGATGGGGGATTTTTGGGATGGGGGATTTTTGGGATGGGCGATTTTTGGGATGGGGGATTTTTGGGATGGGCGATTTTTGGGATGGGGGATTTTTGGAATCGGGGGATTTTTGGGATCGGGGATTTTTGGGATGGGCGATTTTTGGGATCGGGGCTTTTCCCGGCTCCCGGCAGAGGGAACGGCGGGAGCGCAGCGGCTCCTCTTGGCCAGACGGGCTGGAATTCCACTGCTGGATCCGCTGGAATTCCACAGCTGGATCCGCTGGAATGCTCTGGTTTGGGATCCCCACAGGTTCCAATTTGGGATCCCCAGGAATGATCCAGTTCGGGATTCCCAGTTATTCCCTGATTTGGGGTTCCCAGGGATCCCCCAATTCAAAATTCCCTGATTTGGGGTTCCCAGGGATGCCCCAATTCAGAATTCCCAGGGATTCCCTGATTTGGGGTCCCCAGGGATCCCCCAATTCAGAATTCCCAGGAATTCCCCGATTTGGGGTCCCCAGGGATCCCCCAATTCAGAATTCCCAGGAATTCCCCGATTTGGGGTTCCCAGGGATGCCCCAATTCAGATTTCCCAGGGATTCCCTGATTTGGGGTTCCCAGGGATCCCCCAATTCAGAATTCCCAGGAATTCCCCGATTTGGGGTCCCCAGGGACGCTCCGGGTCAGGATTTTTGATTTGGGGTCCCTGGGAATGCTCTGGATACCTCGGGATGAGCAGGTTTGGGGTGCCCAGGGGTGCCTCAGGTTGGGATTCCCACAGATTCCAACCCGGGGTCCCCAGGGATTCTCCGGCTCCCCTGGAATGCGGTTTTGGGGCGCTCGGGATACCTGGGAATGCTCGAGTTTGGGGTCCCCAGGGATGCTCAGTTTTGGGGTCCCCAGGGATGCTCAGTTTTGGGGTCCCCGGGGATGCCCCATTTGGGGACAGGAGATCCCGATCCTTTCCTTCCCCTTTTCACCCCCCGTTCCCTCTCATCCATTTTTTGTTGTTGTTGTTTTGTGGATTTTTCTCTATTTAGGGCCTTCCCAGCTGCTTCCTTTTGTCCTTTTCATTCAGACCCTGTCATTACATTTTCCATTCTTTCAAAGAAATTAAAAAAAAAAAAAAACAACCCAAAAGCGGCTTCCCAGGGGCCTTTCCAGCTCCTTATTCCCGGAGGGAAGGGGTGGAATATCCCAAAATATCAAAAAAAAAATCCCAAAAAAATCCCAAATAAATCCCAAATCCCCCCCCCTCCCGCTTCCCTGTGGGTTTTTTTGGATGCTGTGGGAGGGCGGAATATCCCAAAAAAAAAGCCGCTCCGAGATCCCGACGTGCTGGCACATCCTTCTCCCATCTTTTTTTTTTTTTTTTTTTGGGATCCGGCCATCCCAAATTACCGGGGCGGGCCGGGAGCTGCCGGCTCCGGGCTCCCGTTCCCTTCCCCGCTCTGCTATTCCCGCTTGGAATGGGGCCGGGAGCGGGGAAAAGAAGCAGCTGAGCTTTGCTCATCCCGTTTTTCCTCTCTCCCGGCATATTCCCAGCCCTGGTCCTGCCTCCCGGACCCTCCAGGGTTAAATCCACCTCTGGGTCACCCCAAATTCCACGGCCGGGACCTTTTAGGGCATCCTCGCTCCATCCCCACCCCACATTCCACACAAAAGCCGGGGCAAATTGAGGTTTCCCACCCAAAACCTGCAAAAATCCCCTCTGGATCCCCCATCCCACGGATCGGCGTCCCCGGGGTGTCCCTGGCCCTGGGACTCACCCCTCCTGTCCCTATTTTTGGGGGTTTTTTTGCCCTTTCCCCCACTTTCCCCCCATTTTCCCTCCCTTTTTTCCCTTTCCCCCGTTTTTTTCTCCCGTTTTCCCCAATTTGTCCCCCTTTTTTTAACCTTTTCCCCTCCTCTTTTCCTTCCTGGCTCCAGGAAGAGCGGCGGGAGCCGTTTCCACCTGCCCTGTCCCCAAGCCGGCATTCCCGCATGGAATTCCCGCATTCCCACATGGAATTCCCGCATTCCCGCAGGATCCCGGATCCCGGCATTCCCACATGGAATTCCCGCATTCCCGCAGGATCCCGGATCCCGGCATTCCCACATGGAATTCCCGCATTATCACATGGAATTCCCTCATTCTCACAGGATCCCAACTCCCACCTTCTCACAGGATCCCGGCATTCCCACATTCCCGCATTCCCACATGGAATTCCCTCATTCCTACAGGATCCCGGCATTCCTACATTCCCACATTCCCACAGGATCCCGGACCCTGGCATTCCCACAGGATCCCGGCATTCCCACATGGAATTCCCGCATTCCCACATAGAATTCCCTCATTCCCGCAGGATCCCGGCATTCCCACGTTCCCACAGGATCCCAGATCCCGGCCCTGTCCCCGCCGCTGCCACCGGGATTTTCCCCCGCGTGTCCCTGGGCAGGGGACGTGGAGCCCGGTGGGGACAATTCCTGGAACCCGGGGAAAATCAGGACCCAAACCAGGGAGAATCCAGGGGTAAGGAACATCCCGGGATAAAGCAGGGATGGAGAAGGTCTAGGGACAGGCGGGAGCCAGGGAAAAGGAGCACCCAGGAACGGGCAGCAGTCAGGATAAGGAGAACACGGGACAAGGATCACCCGGGATAAGGAGAATCGGGATAAGGATCACCCGGGAGAAGGAGAATCGGGATAAGGATCACCCGGGATAAGGAGAATCGGGATAAGGATCACCCGGGATAAAGAGAACACGGGACAAGGATCACCCGGGATAAGGAGAATCGGGATAAGGATCACCCGGGATAAGGAGAATCCAGGGGAAAACAGCGCCCAGGATAAGGAGCAGCCCGGGATGAGAGAGAGATTCAGGGACAGGCAGGATCCAGGGAAAAGAGCACCCAGGAAAAGGAGCAGCCAGGATAAGGGGAAACCAGGACAGGGAAAAACCAGGATAAGGGGAAACCAGGACAGGGAAAATCCAGGATAAGGAGAATCCAGGGAAAAACAACACCCAGGACAGGGAGAACCCAGGGCAGGGAGCAGCCGGGCACAGGCAGCGCCCAGATTTTGGGAAGGAGGGGTTGGGATGACACCTCGCCATGGAATCTCAGCATTCCAGGTGCCTCCTCCCTCCCTCTCCCTCTTCCCCCCCGCCGTGCCGGCATCCGCCCGCGCTGGGATCGCGTCCCGGCGGGACCGGGCCGGGACAGCGGGGCCGGGATTTGGCCGCTGCTCCGGCCAAAGAACCCCCCCGGGGGCCCCCGCGCCCCCTTTGATCCCGCATCCAGCGAGAAGGGTGGAAAAAAGGGTGGAAAAATGCCGCGCCGGGGCCAGGGCGGCTTGGAGAAGGGAAATGTTGTCCCGGGTTTGGCCCCATAAACGCCGCCTGTTCCATTACAGCATCCGCGGCTGGGGCGGCGGGGAAGGAGCGGGGAGGGGCGGGGGGGGAAGGACACCCAAAAATAACCCCGCTGGGGACACCCAGGTGGCAGCAGGACGGAGCCACCCCGTCCCCCACCCCGCTGGGGTGGCGCGGGGGGTGCCCGGCCGGGGGCTCGGCACATCCCGGTGCCCGGGGGGGCGCCGGGCGGGTCCCCCCCGCCCCGTCTGCCACGTCCCGCTGGCCGCGGGGAGCTGGCACCGCGCCCCCCCCGGCCGCTGCCAGCCCGGCTGAGCCCGGCCCAAGGCAAACAGGAGCGGCCGGGACGGTGCTACCGAACGGGGGCAGGGGTTGGGGACAACGGGGGACAACGGGGGACACGCGGGGGACACGCGGGGGACACGCGGGGGACGCGCGGGGCTGGGCCCCCCGTCCCGGAGAAGCCCAGCAGCCAGGCGGGTGTACAGGAATTGTATATTTTGTAATAAATAATGTACAAATCCGCCCAAATCCGGGCCGGCGCGGTGGCCGAGGTGCCGCGGGGGTGGCACCGGCCCCCGGGTGAGGGGTGGCACCGCAGGGAGGGAGTTTCATCCGCGTTGTCCTTGGGGTTTCCTCCCAAAAAATCCCGGTTTTGCGGGGCTCGGGGGTGAAGCCGGCGCCGCCAGCTCCCGGCGCGGGCACACCGGGGCTCCGCCGGTGGCACGGGGCAAAGCACCGGGCGGGGACCCCCTTGCCATGCCCGCCCCTTCCCCGGCTTGCTCCCACCCCCTCTTTTATTCCTTTTTATTTCGATCCCGTCCGCGGCGCCTCCGGCACCGCCAGCGCGGGGCTGAGCACCAAGAGGAGGCAGGGACAGCACCGGGGGGGTGGCGGGACCCCCTCCCCACGTCCCCGCTGTCCCCTGAGCCCCGTCCCCCGCTCCGCGTGTCCCCCCGGTCCTCCGGGCGTTATAAATGAGCGCGGCCAAAAGCGACGGGGAAAGGGGGCGACAAAGCAGAGCCGGCGAGGGGACACGGAGGGGACTCAGGGCCGTCCCCGCGGCCGGCCCGGTCTCCGCTGGCTGCCGGGGGTCCGGCGGGTGGGCCCGGGGGCTCCGGAGGCGAAGTCCATCACCTCGGGGGGAGCGCGGCGCAGCTCGGGCCGCCCCATCTCCCTGCGGATCTCGGCCAGCGCCTCGGCCGGGGCGCTCAGCAGGCGCTGGAAGAAGCTCTCCCTGCCCGGCGGCCGCTCCTGGCACTCGAAGGTGACGGCCGTGCCCTCGCCCGCCCTCATCTCCCGCGAGAAGCCGTCCGAGGTGCCCGCGAAGCAGCGGCCGATGGCGATTTCCTTGGCCAGCCGCGGGTTCTGGTCCGTCACGGTGTAGATGCCGTAGTTGTGGCCCAGCGGGTCCAGCGGGGCCAGCATGGAGAAGGCCCCGGTGTGGTTGTTGTCGGCCAGCGGCGGGTGGCGGCTCAGGTAGTCCCGCAGGAGCCCGTTGATGGCCGTGCGGCGGCAGCTGCCCTGCGGCACGATGGACACCAGGGTTCTGTCCGCCAGGCTCTGGTCGAAGAGCATCCCGCCGCACTTGAACTCCACGCAGGCCCCCGAGGTGTTGTCCAGCAGCGGATCCCGCACGCTCCGGCTGTCCCGCAGCCCGTAGAGCTGGCCCCGGGTGCGGGGGTGGCTGCCCCCGACGTTCCGCGACCTCACCATGTACTCCTGCGGCCCCTCCAGCTGCACCTTGATGAAGCACGCCCGGAACTCCTGCGGGTTGGGCCACCACGCCAGGTAGTCGCCGGTCCAGGAGGTGACGTCGCTCTCCTTGAAGGGCACCACGTTGTACTCGTACTTGTCCACCTCCACGCGGTAGAAGCGCAGGTGGTTGGCGCTGACCGGCGCCTCCTCGCACTCCCGCAGGCTGCGGTAGGAGTAGACGGGGCCGTTGCTCTCGTCCACGTTGTTGGGGTCGGGTTTGGCCACGTTGATCTGGAACGCCGTCTTCTTCAGCGCCGCGTCCTCGTGGTCCGAGCGCCGGTAGCCCAGCTTGCCCAGGTAGGGCTGCGTCACCCCCACGGCGTTGGGGTTGAGCTTGGGGCTGGAGGCCACGGCTTCCAGCTCCTCGCCGCCCAGCGTGGCCGTGACCAGCGCCGCGTAGGCGTCGGGGCGCCGGGCGTCGCAGAAGGCGGGCAGGCAGGCGCCGTTGGGGCCGGTGACCACGCTGTCGAAGCGGCCCCAGGCCCGCGGGTTGCTGGGGAAGCCGGGCTGCGGCTCCAGGTTGATGAGGCTGACCACCACCCCTTCCAGCTGCTCGTAGGGGTTGAACTTCTCGTTGCTGTAGGCCCTGACCTTGACGAAGCAGCGGCGGTCCTCGGGCACGTCCAGGTTGAAGAGGCGCCGCTCGCGGATCTCCAGGTTGCCCACCAGGAAGGTCCTCTCCTCCCTCCTCCTCCGGCCGCCGCCGGCCGGCCGCAGCACGCCCTCCTCCTCCCACAGGCCGCTCTCGGGGTTCAAGGACCACAGCTTCATCTTCTGCAGGTGCTCGGGCATCCACACCTGCGCCGCGTCCATCCTCACCTGCACCGGCCCCGCCTGCAGCGCCGCGCCGCTGTCGCCCTCGCGGAAATCCACGGCGAACATGCCGTAGGTGCGCAGGGGGACGATCTCCCCCTCGGCGTTGGCGAAGCTCAGGTCGCTGGAGGCGGCGCTGGCCGTGCCCACGTCCCTGGGGTCCACGAAGGTGACGCTGGCCTTGACCGTGCCGTTGAAAACCTCCCCGGACGGCCGCAGGAAGGCTCCGGCCGGCAGCACCAGCTCCCCGACGGGCTCCCGGCCGCCGGCCTCGCCCAGGGGGATGGCGTTGCTCCGGCCGCCGTCCAGCTCCACCGGCTCCTTCTTGCGCAGCATCTTCACCTCCTGGTACACGGCTCCTCCGCGCCGGTCGAAGGGCAGCACCTTGACGGCGTCCACCAAGCGCTGCTGGCCGTCCACGAAGCGAGCGACCAGGCGCTGCGTGTCGGGCGGCACCTCGATGGTGAAGGAGCCCTGGTAGCCCGTGAAGCCCACCTTGCTGCCCCCCAGGAAGATGTGGCCGAAGCGCAGCGGCTCCCCGGTGTCGGCCGCCGTCACCCGGCCCTGCACCAGCGCCCGGGGCCGGGCGCAGGGCCCGCAGCCGCACTCGGCCACCACCTTGAGGGGCAGCACGGAGCCGGCGCACGGCACCTGCCGCAGCTCCATCCTCCGCACGCCGCAGCAGCGCCCCGACTCCCCCCCGCACCCCGAGGGCTCCGCGGGGCCGCCCGGGCACGGCGAGGCCGGGCAGCGCCCCACGTTGTAGTAGCGGGAGCCGCTGGCATCCTGCGGGCACTCGCTGGGCAGCTCCACCAGGCTGGGCTCCGGCTCGGCCCTGCAGCTCTGCTGGCCCTGGGCTGGGGGCACGGACGGGGTGGGGAATCATTAGAGGGCTCGGCGGGGGTCTCGCCACCCCGGAGGAGCCCCCCCCCGCCCCGTGCTCGCTCACCCAGCACGGTGAGCTGTGCGGGCGCCGAGCGGATGGCGCCCGCCTCGGAGCTGGCTTTGCAGTGGTAGGTGCCAGCCTGCTCCGGTGCCAGCCCCCGCAGCGCCAGGCGGCCGCTGCTGCGCTGAGCGCTGCCCTCCAGCAGCGTCCCGTTGTGGTACCTGCGGCGACAGGCGACAGGCGACAGGCGACAGGCGACAGGCTCAGCGGGGACGCCGCCGCCGCTGCCGCCCGTGCCCGTGCCCGCCATGCCAGCTCACCAGTAATATTTCCGGGGCGCGGGGGTGCCCGAGGCTTTGCAGCAGAAGGTCACGTCCTGCCCGGCCTCCCGCACCCTGGCCGCGGGGTGCAGCACCATGTAGGGCTTCTCTGCAAAGGGCCGAGAGGGGCAGCGAGCCCATGGGCACCCCCGGCTCGCCCCCCCGGAGCTGCCCCCAGACCCACCGCCCCCCCGCGCCTTCTCACCGAGCCGCCGCAGCTCCAGGTGCGCCACGGCCACGCCCGAGCCGTTGGTGACGATGGGTGCCAGCCCCGGGGCGAAGCCATCGCGGTGGGCGCTGAGGTTGGCGGCGGGGCCCGGGCAGAGCCCCGAGGCCGTGAAGCGCCCCTGGGCATCGCTGCGGGCCAGCAGCGCGGGCGGGCGGCCCTCCAGGTAGACGCGGGCGCCGGGCAGTGCCACCCCGCCCGCTGTCACCACCGTGCCCCGCAGCGTGTGCCCGGGGCAGCCCGCGGGGGGCTCGGAGCCCGCGGGCAGCGGGGGCACGGCGGAGGGGGCAGCGGGGGGGTCACCTGGGCACGGTGAGCGGGGACATTTCTGCGCCTCGGTGGCACGGCCGGGACACGGGGGGCTCTTGGCGCCCCGGCAGCTCCGGCGCCGGACGCGCGTCCCGGAGCGGCCGCAGCTGCGGGAGCAGGGACCCCAAGCGCCCCATTCCGTCCAGGTGGGCTCTGAGGGGACATTCCCGGTGGCAATCGGGTGCCCCCGAAGCCCCGGCTTGGGGTGGCCCCGTGCGGTCACCCCCGGGTCACAGCCGCGGCAGAGCAGCCGGAGGTGGGTGGCACCGGGTGGCACCGGGTGGCTTTTCACACCTGCTCCTGCTGTGGGGACTGAGACGGGGACTCGGGTCCTTGGGGAGACCCCTGTCCTTGTCACACCCCAGTGCCACCCCACGGCCACCCCATGGCCACCTCCACCTCCTGCAGCGACTCCGCAGCCACCCCGTGTCCCCTCCTGGCAGCACCCAGGGCACAGGTGGGTGGCACGGCGGGGCTCAGGTGCCACCCTCACCCCGTGTCCCCTCCCTGGCAGCACCCCGCGCACAGGTGGGTGGCACGGCGGGATTTGGGGGTCCTTACCTGCCACCCCCACCCCGTGTCCCCTCCCTGGCAGCACCCCGCGCACAGGTGGGTGGCACGGCGGGGTTTGGGGGTCCTTACCTGCCACCCCCACCCCGTGTCCCCTCCCTGGCAGCACCCCGCGCACAGGTGGGTGGCACGGCGGGCTGGCGGTGCCTACCTGGGCAGGGCCCGGCGCTGCAGGGCCGGCGCTCGCTGGCCTCGCCCTGGCACCGGAGCTCCTTGAGCGGGGCCTGGGCGCGGGCGCTGCGGCAGCGCCGGGCGCGGCTCTGCGTGCCCCGGGTGCCGCAGGCGCTGCGCGAGCAGGGGCTCCAGGGCGACCAGTGCGACCAGTAAACCTCATCTGCGGGGACACTGGGAGTAACTGGGAGCGACTGGGAGGAACTAACTGGGAGCGCGCGCGGGCCGGAGACGGCAGCCAAGGGGTTAAAGGGGAAGCAAGGCGCCCGGTCCCGGCAGCCAAGGGGTTAAAGGCGCACGCACCGCCCCCATCTCGCAGCCCAGGGGGACACGGGGGGATTCAGGTGGGACCCGGGTGAGATATGGGTGGGACACAGGTGAGGTGAAGGTGGGACACGGGTGGGACACGGGTGGGGTTCAGAGGAGATACAGGTGTGCCCCAGGTACCCCCAGCTGCCCCCCAGGTACCCCCCAGGTGCCCCAGGTGAGTCAGGTACCCCCCAGGTGCCCCCAGGTACCCCCCAGGTGCCCCCAGTTGCCCCAGGTGCCCCCAGGTGCCTTCAGATGCCCCAGGTGAGTCAGGTGCCCTCAGCTGCTTCCCAGGTGCCCCCAGGTGTCCCCCAGGCGCCTCCAGGTACCTCCAGGTACCCCCCAGGTGCCCCAGGTGCCCCCAGGTACCCCCAGGTGCCCCCCAGGTGCCCCCAGCTACCCCCCAGGTGCCTCCAGGCGCCCCCAGGTACCCCCCAGGTGCCCCCAGGTGCCCCCAGGTACCCCCCAGGTGCCCCCAGGTTCCCCCAGTTGCCCCAGGTGCCCCCCAGATGCCCCCAGGTACCCCCAGGTGCCCCCAGGTGCCCCCAGGTACCCCCCAAGTACCCCCCAGGTGCCCCCAGGTGCCCCAGGTGCCCCCAGGTACCCCCCAGGTACCCCCCAGGTGCCCCCAGGTGCCCCCAGTTGCCCCAGGTGCCCCCAGGTGCCCCGGGAGCCCCGGGCTCACCCCGCGGGCACAGGAAGCGCACGCGGTAGTTGGCGCAGGCCGTGCCCGGCGGCTGCTCCCGGGGCAGGCAGCGGAAGCCGCGCCCGGGGCTGGCCCGGAGCACCGGGCCCGGGGCCGCGGGCAGCGCCCGCTCGGAGCTGCGGGCCTGGATGGCCACGGGCCGGGAGCACGCCCGGGCACCGAAGCGCAGCCGGGTGGCCGCCAGGCTCTCGTGGCCACCGGCACCCCCCGGCTGGGCGATGTCGAACCACGAGGTCCACTGGGCACCTTCACCTGCGAGAGGGACAGCGGGGACAGCTGGGACAGGTGGGGACAGGTGGGGACAGGTGGGGACAGGTGGGGACAGGTGGGGACAGCGGGGACAGCTGGGACAGGTGGGACAGGTGGGGACAGCTGGGGACAGGTGGGACAGCTGGGACAGGTGGGGACAGATGGGACAGGTGGGGACAGGTGGGGACAGGTGGGGACAGATGGGACAGGTGGGGACAGGTGGGGACAAGTGGGGACAGATGGGACAGGTGGGGACAGGTGGGGACAGGTGGGGACAGCTGGGACAGGTGGGGACAGGTGGGGACAGGTGGGACAGGTGGGACAGATGGGGACAGATGGGGACAGGTGGGGACAGATGGGACAGGTGGGGACAGCTGGGGACAGGTGGGGACAGGGCTGGGGACAGCTTGGGGACAGCTTGGGATGGCTGGGGACAGCTCGGGACAGATGGGGACAGGTGGGGACACCTGGGACAGGTGGGCATGGCTGGGGACAGCTAGGGATGGTTGGGGACAGCTTGGGGACACGGAGGGCAGAGGGTGTGGGCATTTTGTCACCACTGAGGGGCTGGTGGGGTGGGCATGGGCAGTGGGACACGGGGTGGGGGCTCTGGGGACATGGAGAGGGGACAGGGTGACCCCAGGGGACACGGCAAGGCGGTCACCACCGAGGGTCGTGTGGGGGGTGGCACGAGGTGGGCGCTGCCCCCAGATCCGTGGGAATGCCGCAGTGGTCGCCACCGGCGTCCCTTGGGGGTGGCACAGGGTGGGTGGCACAGGGTGGGGACAGGCAGGGGACACGGTGGCCGCGGGGCCCTCGGGGTGGCCGCACCTGCCGTGCCCAGGTCCAGCTCGCCCAGGTCGGGCGTGGCCTTCCAGGGCTTCCCGGCCGTGCCAGCCTTGCCCGGCTCCGAGTCGTTCTCCAACGGCTCTGGGGGGCGCAGAGGTGGCACTGCCACATCCCGGGCTCTGTCCCCAGCCGTGTCCCCGCGGGGGTGGGGACACCCTGCCCCGAGCCCCCCAGTCCCTGTCCCCAAGGCCGGGCTGGCGGTGCCACCGAGGGTGGGCTGCGGTGGCCTGGCAGCCAGGGGTGGCCCGGGGCAGGGGGTGACCCGGGGGTGGCCCGGGGGGTGACCAGGGGGTGACCCGGGGGTGGCCCGGGGGGTGGCCGAGGCTGGAGCCCACCCCACATCCCTGGGGAACGTTCCCAGCCGGCTCCCGGCTGTCCCGGGGGGCACAAGGGCACGAGCCCACATCCCCCACCACTGATGCCACCACCACGGTGTCACCGAGCCCCAGAGCGGGAGGGGACAGGAGTCGGGGGTGTCCCCACAGCTGTCCCCCACAGTGTCCCGCAGGCTCCAGGGCCGGCTCTTCCCCCGGGATCCCGCAATTCCAGAGGGGACGGATGTGACACCTCTGTCCCCTGTCACCCGCGGGTGACACCCCTGGGTCACCTTGGGCACCCCACGGCCACCACCCCTCCTCCAGCAGCCACCCCATGGCGGGGGGACCGACCCTGCCACCCCCTGTCCCTGTCCCTGTCCCTGTCCCTGTCCCTTCCCTGTCCCATCCCTGTCCCTGTCACTGTCCCTGTACCTGTCCCAAAAACCCAAACCCCAACCCCAATTCCCAAACCCCAAACCCTAAAAACCCCAAACCCCAAAAACCCCAAACCCCAATTCCCAAACCCCAAAAACCCCCAAAACCCCAAAACCCCCAAAACCCCCAAAAACCCCAACCCCAATTCCCAACTCCCAATTCCCAATTCTGAAACCCTAAAAACCCCAAACCCCAACCCCAATTCCCAATTCCCAACTCCCAACTCCCAATTCCCAATTCCCAACTCCCAATTCCCAACTCCCAATTATCAAACCCTAAAAACCCAAAAACCCCAAACCCCAAAAACCCCAAACCCCAATTCCCAAAAACCCCCAAAACCCCCAAAACCCCAATTCCCAAAACCCCAATCCCTTACCTGCTCCCAGCGCCAGCACCGCCAGCACCGCCAGCTGTGCCAGCAGCCGTGCCGGCTGTGCCAGCTGTGCCAGCTGTGCCAGCCGTGCCAGCCGTGCCAGCCGTGCCATGGCTGCTCCGGGCGGCGACTGCGGGCGCTGCCGGGGCCGGCGCGGCTTTTATGGGGTCGGGTCCGGGCCGGGCCGGGCCGGGCGCGCTCCGGGAGCCGCGTCAGGAGCGGAGCCCTGCCCGGGGCAGCTCCGGCAGCTCCGCCGCTGTTTTTGTCCAGCTGCTAAAATTGGATGCGCCGGGGAATGCGGCGGGAGGGAGGGAAAAGTGGAAATGCGGGGGAAATGAAAATACGGGGAAATGAAAATACGGGGGGGAATAAAACTATGGGGAAATGAAAATACGGGGAAATGAAAATACGGGGGGGAATAAAACTATGGGGGAAATGAAAATGCGGGGAAATTAAAATACGGGGGGGAATAAAACTATGGGGGAAATGAAAATACGGGAAAATGAAAATACGGAGGGGGAATAAAACTATGGGGGAAATGAAAATGCGGGGAAATGAAAATACGGGGGGGAATAAAACTATGGGGAAAATGAAAATGCGGGGGAAAGGGAAAGTACGGGGAAATGAAAATACGAGGGGGGGGATAAAAGTATGGGGAAAATGAAAATACGGGGAAATGAAAATACGGGGGGGAATAAAACTATGGGGAAAAGAAAAATACAGGAGAAATTAAAATACGGGGAAATAAAAATACAGGAAAAATAAAACTACGGGGGAAATAAAACTACAGGAAAAATAAAAATACGGGGAAAATAAAAACATGGGAAAAAAAAACACGGGGAAAATAAAAATACGGAGGAAATAAAAATACGGGGGAAATAAAAACACGGGGGAAATAAAAACACGGGGGAAATAAAACTGCGGGAAAAGGGAACGGAAGGAGCTGAGGCCGCCCTGGAGGTGGCGGCGGCGCCCTTGGGGACACGGCGGTGACCAAGAGGTCACCAAGTGGGGACACCCCACGGGATGGGGGTGGCCAGGTGGGGGGAGGTTGGGGATGTCCCGAATTGTCCCAAATCCGCCCCCTCCAGTCCCATCCCCCTGCTCTGACCCAAATCTCTCACCGGGATCTGGGGGTTCGCCCTCTGCAAGGGGCGCTGGGAGGGGGTGGAGAGGACTGGGATGGACTGGGAGGAACTGGGAGCCACCCCAGCTCTCTCCCAAATTCCCCCAACTGCCCCCACACGCCTCATTTACCCCAAATCCACCAAAACCTGGGAATCCGCTCCGATTTGGGGGCACAGGGAAGGGCGGGAGGAGATTTGGGGCGAACGAGGAACCCCCGACCCAAAAACATCCCCAAAGCTCCCAAATCCGCCCCCAAATTCCCTCTCGGCCCCTTTTGACCCCCCTTCCCCGGGACCTGGGGATCCGCTCCGCTTTGGGGCGCCGGGGGGGTTTGGGATGAGCGGAAATCCCGGCGCATTCCCGGCATTCCGGCGCCTCCCGGGGCCGGGGCAGCTCCCGGGGCTCCGCCGGGGTCGCGGCCACCCCGCCCCTGCTGGGACACAGGGGACAGTCCCCAGGGGTGCCTCGTCACCCTTAGGGACATCCCCGTGGCGCGGGGACCGCCCCCCGTGTCCCTTTCCCGGGTGGTTTTTTTTTTGGGGGGGGGATTTTTGGGGGGGTTTCAGCCCCGCGGGACCCCGGCAGTGCCCATGGGGGGGGGGTGACAGGGGGGGTGACACCGCTCTGTCCCCAGCAGAGGGGTGGTGGCACTTGTCTCAGGACAAGTCCCCAACCCAAGCCAAGGCCACCAAGGTCCCCCCATCCCCATCTCCAACCCGCCCCCGCCGAGGGGCCACCAGCGCTTTGGTTTTGGGGTCCCAGGGCCACCAGCACTTTATTTTGGGGGTCACGGGGCCAGCAGGGGTTCATTTGGGGTCCCAGGGCCACCAGCACTTTATTTTGGGGGTCACGGGGCCAGCAGGGGTTCATTTGGGGTCCCAGGGCCACCAGCACTTTATTTTGGGGGTCACGGGGCCAGCAGGGGTTCATTTGGGGTCCCAGGGCCACCAGCACTTTATTTTGGGGGTCACAGGGCCAGCAGGGGTTCATTTGGGGGTCTCAGGCCCCTCAGGGGTTTCTTTGGGGTCACAGGGCCACCACCAGAGGTTTCTTTGGGGTCACAGGAGCACCCGGGATTTATTTGGGGTCACAGAGCCCCCACCAGGGGGTTATTTGGTGTCACAGGGACACCAGAGGTTTATTTGGGGTCACAGGGCCACCACCAGAGGTTTATTTTGGGTCACAAACCCACCAGGGCTTTATTTGGGGTCCCAGGACCCCCAGGGGTTGATTTGGGATCCCAGGGGTTGATTTGGGGTCACAGGGGTTGATTTGGGGTCCCCGGGGTTCATTTGGGGTCCCCAGGGGTTCATTTGGGGTCCCAGTGGTTCATTTGGGATCCCAGGGGTTGATTTGGGGTCCCCAGGGGTTGATTTGGGGTCCCAGTAGGTCATTTGGGATCCCAGGGGTTGATTTGGGGTCCCCAGGGGTTGATTTGGGGTCCCCAGGGGTTCATTTGGGGTCCCAGTGGTTCATTTGGGATCCCAGGGGTTGATTTGGGGTCCCCAGGGGGTTCATTTGGGATCCCAGGGGGTCATTTGGGGTGCCCGGGGTTGATTTGGGGTCCCCGGGTTGATTTGGGGTCACAGGGCCACCACGCAGTCGCTGCCCGGGTACTCCCGGGGGCTGATCCCGAATTTCCGCTGCAGCTCCTCGGGCACGAAGCGCCCGGCCAGGAAATGTCGCCGTCCCTGGAAGCGCCGCGCCACCTCCTTGGGGGCCGCCAGCGACACCAGCACGTCCGGGCTGATGTCACCGCTGCCACCCGCCCCGGCCACCCACCCTGCGGAGAGGGGACAGCGGTCACGGCGACACCGGGGGACAGCGGGACAGCCGGGGACAGCCGGGGACGTGGAGAGGGGACAGCGGGGACACCAGGGGACATGGAGAGGGGACAGGGGGACAGCCGGGGACAGCCGGGGACATGGAGAGGGGACAGGGGGACACTCGGGGACACCCGGGGACATGGAGAGGGGACAGCGGGGACACCCGGGGACATGGAGTGGGGACAGGGGGACACCCGGGGACATGGAGAGGGGACAGGGGGACACCAGGGGACATGGAGTGGGGACAGGGGGACACCCGGGGACATGGAGAGGGGACAGGGGGACACCCGGGGACGTGGAGAGGGGACAGCGGGGACACCCGGGGACACGCGGGGACATGGAGAGGGGACAGCGGTCACGGCGACACCGGGGGACAGGGGGACACTCGGGGACAGCCGGGGACATGGAGAGGGGACAGCGGGGACACCCGGGGACATGGAGTGGGGACAGGGGGACAGCCGGGGACAGAGGGAACCCCAAGGGACACAGCCCGCCCTGCGGACAGGGGACACGAGTGACCCCAGGGGACACGGAGCGGTCAGTGGGGTCACGGACAGAGGACAGGCGTGACCCCAGGGGACACATGCCACCCGTGGGTGGCCCAGGGGTGGCCCGGGGGTCCCGCTGCTGCCGTGGAGGGTGGCAGAGAGGGCACGGGGAGGGCACGGGGAGGGCACGGGGGGGTGGCACGGGCGGGGTTTGTCACCACCCTGGGGGGGGGGACACGGGTGATGACAATCCCAGACACGCGGCGGTTCGGGAATGTTTGGGAATGCCAGCTGGGAGTGACGTCATGTCTCGGGCCGGGCACTTTGTTATTCCCCCTGGATGCCCCCACCCCCCCAGGGCCACCGCGGGGCTCCGGGGTGACACCGCCACCACAGCGCGGTGACAGCGGCGTGGGGGGGGCGGGGGGACACCGGGAGCACCTGAGGGGACACCGGGAACACCTGAGGGGACACGAGGAACACCTGAGGGGACACGGGAACACCTGAGGGGACACCGGGAGCACCTGAGGGGACACGGGGAACACCTGAGGGGACACCGAGAGCACCTGAGGGGACACCGGGAGCACCTGAGGGGACACCGGGAACACCTGAGGGGACACGGGAACACCTGAGGGGACACGGGAACACCCGAGGGGACACGGGCAGCACCTGAGGGGACATCGAGAGCACCTGAGGGGACACGGGGAACACCTGAGGGGACACGGGGAGCACCTGAGGGGACACCGGGAGCACCTGAGGGGACACGGGAACACCTGAGGGGACACCGGGAACACCTGAGGGGACACGAGGAACACCTGAGGGGACACGGGAACACCTGAGGGGACACCGAGAGCACCCGAGGGGACACGGGGAACACCTGAGGGGACACCGAGAGCACCCGAGGGGACACGGGCAGCACCTGAGGGGACACGGGAACACCTGAGGGGACACCGGGAACACCTGATGGGACACCGGGAACACCTGAGGGGACACCGGGAACACCTGAGGGGACACGAGGAACACCTGAGGGGACACGGGAACACCTGAGGGGACACCGGGAGCACCTGAGGGGACACGGGGAACACCTGAGGGGACACCGAGAGCACCTGAGGGGACACGGGCAGCACCTGAGGGGACACCGGGAACACCTGAGGGGACACGGGAACACCTGAGGGGACACGGGAACACCCGAGGGGACACCGGGAACACCTGAGGGGACACCGGGAGCACCTGAGGGGACACGGGAACACCTGAGGGGACACGGGGAGCACCTGAGGGGACACCGGGAGCACCTGAGGGGACACGGGGAACACCTGAGGGGACACGGGCAGCACCTGAGGGGACACGGGAACACCTGAGGGGACACGGGAACACCCGAGGGGACACGGGCAGCACCTGAGGGGACACCGAGAGCACCTGAGGGGACACGGGGAACACCTGAGGGGACACCGAGAGCACCCGAGGGGACACGGGCAGCACCTGAGGGGACACGGGAACACCTGAGGGGACACGGGAACACCTGAGGGGACACCGGGGGCACCTGAGGGGACACGGGAACACCTGAGGGGACACCGGGAGCACCTGAGGGGACACGGGAACACCTGAGGGGACACCGGGAACACCTGAGGGGACACGGGAACACCTGAGGGGACACGGGCAGCACCTGAGGGGACATCCAGGCTGACGATGGGGATGCGGACGTGCCGGAGCGTGGCCAGGATGGCCGCGCACGGCTCTGTCCCCTCGGCCACCTCGGCCTCGGCTCCCAGCACCGCGTCCACCACGGCGTTGTAGGCGTCGTTGATGAGCTGCACCTGGAGGCGACAGCGACACCGGGGCTGTCCCCGCGCCACCTCTGCCGGGACAAAGCCCCGGCGACGCCGCTCTGCTGCCAAAAAAATTCCCACCCCCCCCCCCCCCCAAGGCGGAGCGGCAGCGAGGGCGGCACCGCGGAGCCGAGCCCGGCACGCCGAGACGCGCGGCCCCGGCCAGGACAGCGATTTTTGGGTCAAATTCCTCCGTTCCCAGCGCTGGGAGATTCCAAAAATAACAGAGCCGGTGGCTGGAGGCAGCAGCCGCTGGATTTCATGGCATCCCCGGGATCCCGGCAGCGCCGGGACGGGGCGGGGAGGGGGGAAAGGGAGGGAAAAGGGGGAGAAAATCAGATCCGGGGGGTGCGGGGGCATTTGGGGGGGTTCTGGGGTTCGGGGGGGGGGGGGGGAAGGGAAGGGAAGAGGGGTAAACAGGGGGATTTTGGGGGGCGGGGAGGGGAAAAGAGAGAGGGGGAAGAGCGAAGGGAAAGAGGGATAAATCTGTGATACTGGGCAGGGGGATTTTAGGGTGTAAAGAGAAGGAAAAAAGGGAAAACCAGGGGGAATTTGGGGGTTCGGAGAGGGGAAAAGGGAAGGAGAGGAGGGATAACCAGGGGGAATTTGAGGGGGCAGGGAGGGGGAAAAAGGGAAAGAGGGGTAACCGGGGGGATTTCGGGGATTTCAAGGGAGGGGAAAAGGGCAGGAGGAGGGGGATAAGCAGGGGGATGTCAAGGGAGGGGGAAAGGGGGGGGTAAGCAGGGGGATTTGGGGGGTCGGGCTCACCTCGGTGGGCAGGTAGGACAGGAAGGGGATGTCCATCTTCTCGCACTGCGTGGTGAAGTCGCGGTGCAGCGGGTCCGGGGAGCGCTTGGGGTAGAAGATGGTGGGCTCGTAATCCTGCGGGGACACGGGAGCGCTGCGGCCGGGAGGGCTCGGGAGGAAGGCCGGGGGCGAGGAGGAGGAGGAGGGCGGGGGGCGGAGGTACCCACAAAGCTGCGGAGGTGGCGGGCGCACACCAGCCCGATGGCCCCGTTCTGCGCCGGCCCGCACGCCACCAGCAGCGTGGGCTGCCTGCGCGGCAGCGACGGCAGCGGGAACGCCTGCGGGGACACCGCGGTGGCACTGTCACACGGTGGGGACAGGGGACATGGCAGGGTGGCACTGTCACACGGCGGGGACACCGCGGTGGCACTGTCACACGGCGGGGACACCGCGGTGGCACTGTCACACGGCGGGGACACTGCGGTGGCACTGTCACACGTGGGGACACCGCGGTGGCACTGTCACACGGTGGGGACACCGCGGTGGCACTGTCACACGGCGGGGACAGGGGGACATGGCAGGGTGGCACTGTCACACGGTGGGGACACCGGGGTGGCATTGTCACACGGCGGGGACACCGCGGTGGCACTGTCACACGGTGGGGACAGGGGACATGGCAGGGTGGCACTGTCACACGGTGGGGACACCGCGGTGGCATTGTCACACGGCGGGGACACTGCGGTGGCACTGTCACACGGTGGGGACACTGCGGTGGCACTGTCACACGGCGGGGACACCGCGGTGGCACTGTCACACGGCAGGGACAGGGGGACATGGCAGGGTGGCACTGTCACACGGTGGGGACACCGCGGTGGCACTGTCACACGGTGGGGACAGGGGGACATGGCAGGGTGGCACTGTCACACGGCAAGGACAGGGGACATGGCAGGGTGGCACTGTCACACGGCAAGGACAGGGGACATGGCAGGGTGGCACTGTCACACGGCTCCCAGGGACATGGCAGGGTGGCACTGTCACACGGCGGGGACAGGGGGACATGGCAGGGTGGCACTGTCACACGGCTCCCAGGGACACGGCAGGGACAGGGGGACACGGGGATGGCCCGGTGTCACCCAGGGACATGGCAGGGGGGACAGGGGGACACGGGGATGGCCCGGTGTCACCCAGGGACATGGCAGGGGGGACAGGCTGAGGGGATGTGGGGATGTCACGGTGTCACTGTCACATGGCACCCAGGGTGGGATGGAGGTGGCACATGGAGCAGGACAGGGATGGGATCCATGGCAGGGAACGGGATGGGATGGGATGGGATCCATGGCTTGGCACAGCATGGCACGGCACGGCACGGCATCCAGAGCAGGACTTGGGTAGCACTCGGAGCGGCACGGAACAGGGGCCGTACTGGGATGAGGACGATGCCCGCGGTGCGATGAAGACGATGCCCACAGTGGGATGAAGATGATGCCAGCGGTGGGGTGAGGACGGTGCCCGTGGTGGGATCCCGAGGTGGGCTCAGGAAGATGGGCTGGGCTGGGCTGGGGAAGGTGCCCCGGGTGGGGTCGGGGTGATGCCCACGGCAGGAGCAGGGAGATGCCCCGGCTGGGCCGGGGACGCTGCCCGGGCCAGGCCGTGCCCGCGGCCCCCCCGTCCCGCCCGCTGCGCATTCCGGGATCCGCTGGGGCGGGCGGGAGGGAGGGAGGGAGGCTCTGTTTATCCACTGACGGATTTTTTCCTGCTCACGGATCCTGGCTCCGGGACCCGTCCCCAGCGCCCGGAGCGGGACTCGGCCCTGGTAGCCCGGCCCTGGCCCTGGCCCAGCGCTGGCCACGCCGCCGGGACCTCCCGGCACCGGGGACACGGCGGGGACACCCCGGCCGGCTGGGCGAGCCGGAGCTGGGGTGGCCCTGAGGAAGAGGAGGATGCGGAGCCCCAGGTGGGGTCAGGGATGCTGCAACAGCTCCAGCACCAAAACATTTCTGCTCCTCAGGCAGCCCTTGGAGCAGGGAAGGGCCGATGGAAAAGCTGAGGCGGGCGCGGAGCTCTCGGGCCCCAGGCACAAAGCTGCCCTTGATGGACCCCAGGTCCTCCTCCTCCTCCTCCTCCTCCTCCTCCTCCTCCTCCTCCTCCTCCTCCTCCTCCTCCTCCTCCTCCTCCTCCTCACACGCCGCACGAGCCCCGGGCGATCCCAGCAGCAGCGACATCGCCAGGGCACGGGGACACCTGGGCACGCCTGGGGACCCCCATGGCCCCCGCCCCGACCCCCCGGGAAGGGCTGAGCAGCCCCCTCCCCATGGGGACCCCAGCTCCGGAGCGGTGTCCCCAGCCCCTCGGGGTGTCCCATCCCCTCTGGGGTGTCCCAGCCCCTCTGGGGTGTCCCAGCCCCTCGGGGTGTCCCAGTCCCTCTGGGGTGTCCCCAGCCCCTCGGGGTGTCCCCAGCCCCTCTGGTGTGTCCCCAGCCCCTCGGGGTGTCCCAGCCCCTCGGGGTGTCCCAGTCCCTCGGGGTGTCCCCAGCCTCACCTTGGTGACAGCCACGGCACAGGCGTGTCCCCAGATCTCGATCAGCTGCTGCCGCCCGAAGCGATAATCCTCCAGCAGCTCCTTCTCCATGGCCTCCGCCTCCGCCTGGCTGCCTTGGGGACAGTCACCGCTCAGGGCAGGGGGACAGAGCTGTCCCCACACCCCCGAGAGGATCCGGGACCCCGCTCCACCCCCGGGACGGGATTTTGGGACACGGGGCGAGCGCGCTGGGGGCTCGGGGTGGGCACCGCGGTGGGGACGGGCACGGATGGCACACGGATGGCACACGGATGGCACACGGATGGCACACGGATGTCACACGGATATCACACGGATGGCACACGCATGTCGCACGGATGTCACACGGATATCACACGGATGGCACACGCATGTCGCACGGATGGCACATGGATGTCACACGGATGGCACACGGATGGCACACGGATGTCACACGGATATCACACGGATGGCACACGGATGGCACACGGAGGGCACACGGATGTCGCACGGATGTCACACGGATGTCACACGGATGTCACACGGATGGCACACGGATGTCACATGGAAGGCACACGGATGGCACACGGATGTCACACGGATGTCACACGGATGGCACACGGATGGCACACGGATGGCACACGGATGTCACATGGAAGGCACACGGATGGCACACGGATGTCACACGGAGGGCACACGGATGTCACACGGATGGCACACGGATGTCACACGGATGTCACACGGATGGCACACGGATGGCACACGGAGGGCACACGGATGTCACATGGAAGGCACACGGATGTCACACGGATATCACACGGATGGCACACGGAGGGCACACGGATGTCACACGGATGGCACACGGATGGCACACGGATATCACACGGATGTCACACGGATGTCACATGGAAGGCACACGGATGTCACACGGATGTCACACGGATGTCACATGGATGTCACACGGATGTCACACGGATGTCACACGGATATCACACGGATGTCACACGGATGGCACACGGATGGCACACGGAGGGCACACGGATGGCACACGGATGGCACACGGATGGCACACGGATGTCACACGGATATCACACGGATGTCACACGGATGTCACATGGAAGGCACACGGATGTCACACGGATGTCACATGGATGTCACATGGAAGGCACACGGATGTCACACGGATGGCACACGGATGGCACACGGATGGCACACGGATGGCACACGGATGGCACACGGAGGGGACACGGATGGCACACGGATGGCACACGGATGTCACACGGATGGCACACGGAGGGCACACGGATGGCACACGGATGGCACACGGAGGGGACCGTGAGCCCAGGGGCCGCGGCGGGAGCGGCGCTCGGCCGAGCTGGCGGCGGCCCCGGTTCCCCGGTTACATAAAAGCGAACAAAGCCGCGGTTGTTCCGCCGCCGCCGAGCCCGGAGCTGGCAGCGCCCAGCGCCACAATAATTGCTCACATCTGTTGGCTTCACCTGCGCGGGCGGAGCGGCCTGGGCCGCCTCCAGCCGCCGCCGGGAGCGAACCCGAGCCCCGCCGGGACGGGATGCCGGCGGTACCGGGGGAACCGAGCGGAGCTGGGGGGGGATCCAGACCCCGCCGCATCCCGGGTTGGGGGGAACCGCTCAGAGCCAGCCCCGGGAGGGGAGCCGGCACCGCCACGGGCAGCTGAGGGGGCCCGGGTTGGGGTCCCGGGTTGGGGTCCCTGTCTGCAGGGTGGTCCCACCCCATCCAGGCTGTCCCCAGGGACCAGCCAGAGAGACCCCAGACCAGGCAGAGCCCAAAAAATCCCTTGGTCATTCCAGCAGGGCCCCAGCAAGCTCCTGGTTCCCCCATTCCCACCTCGCATCCCTTGGCTGTCCTGATAAACCTGCCAGGAAAACTTCATCCCGTCCTGTCCCATATTCCCATCCCATCCCATCCCATCCCATCCCATCCCATCCCATCCCATCCCATCCCATATTCCCATCCCATCCCATCCCATCCCATCCCAGTCCCCAATCCTTTGGTGCCCTCTAGTGAGTCCCAGCCCCGTCCCAGCCCCACACGGGGGGTCCTGGGGACAAAGCCGGGGGGGAGAAGGGGTGGGAAGGGACCGAGCGGTGCCCGGAGCCCCTCCCGTGGCCAGCGGGGGTGGCCGGGGGTGGCCGGGCCCAGCTGTGTTGTCCCTCGCCCAACAAAAGCCACGTGTCTGCCGCAGTTCCCCGCGTCCGTTCCCGGAGAGCATTGTCCCTAATCGCTGCTGGCAGGGACACTCCTGGCCCGGCTCCGCGGGGCTGGCACCGGCCCCGGGCGGGGGGACACAGCCGGGGGCTCCCCGGGAGCTGCGGCCCCACCCCCGGAACGCATCCCAGCCCCGCATCCCCGACCCACACCCCGGTCCCACACCCCATCCTATCCCAGTCCCGTATCCCAGTCCCGTATCCCAGTTCTGTATCTCGGTCCCACACCCCGGTCCCACACCCCGGTCCCATCCCAGTTCCGTATCCCGGTCCCATTCCCCGTTCCCGTTCCATCGCTCACTCCCGGCACAGCCCGGCCGTGGGACCCTCCCGTCCCCGCCGCGTGTCCCGCTCTCCCCCGTGTCCCGCTGTCCCCGCTGCCCCCGGTGCCCGTCCCGGGTCCCGCGGGTCCCCGCGCTCCTCTCCCGCCGCCTCCCGGAGCATCCCCGCCGCAGCCATGGAGACCCGGGATGCGGTTGCTCCGGCAACGGCGGCTCCGTGGGTACCGACCCCCCGCACCCCCGGCCCCAGGGGACACCCGTGGGGACCGGGACCGCGCCCGGGGGTCCCGCGGGCAGCGCGCGGGGGCTGGCACCGAGCCGGGGCAGCTCCCGGGGCAGCGGGGAGGTCCCGTTCCACCCCCGCGGGGTCCCGGCACCGGGGAACGGGGCCCGTCCCGGGGCAGCCCCGGCTGAGCGGCATCGCCCGGAGCTGCCGGTGCTGCCGGGGGTGTCCTCGGGGGGACCCCCGGGCTCACCTGAGGTAGCGGGGCGGCTCCCGGGGGGCGCAGGGCGCGGAGCTCATGGCGGGGAGCGGGACGGGAGCGGCGGCGGAACGGAGCTCGGCAGGAGCGGACCCGGCGGGAGCTGCACGGAGCCTCCGTCCGCGGCTGGACCGGATCCGCCGGGATCTCCGCAGCCCCTCCGGTCGGACCGGACCCGGCGGCTCCCGCTGCTCCGGATCCCCCGGGAATGCCGAGGATGCTCCGGCCGGACCGGATCCCCCGGGAATGCCGAGGATGCTCCGGCCGGAGCGGGGCCGCGCTCGGCGGTGCCGCCCGGGGGGAGGCGGCTCCGGTGCTCCCGCCCCGCTGCCGGTCCGGCCCCGCGGCCGGGAACGCCGCCCGTGGCTCCCACCCCGGGAATTCAAACCGCGCTGGGATTCTGGTGTGAAACCCGCCCAGATCGGGGCTTTTCCAGCGGGATCCGCAGCCCTGGGAGCGGGGGGACACGGCCCCTCCTCCATCCCAAATTCCCAGGAAAATCCCCCGGGAGCTGCCGAATTCCAGGGGGAGAGAGGAGACAGAGGGGTGTCCGGGAGCCACGTGGCTCCCAATCCCAAAGGGGGGAATCCCAATCCCAAAAGGAGATCTCCAATCCCCAAAGGGGGTGATCCCAATCCCAAAGGGGGATCCCAATCCCAAAAGGAGATCTCCAATCCCCAAAGGGGGATCCCAATCCCAAAAGGAGCTCATGATCCCAAAGGAGGGGATCCCAATCCCAAAAGGAGATCTCCAATCCCCAAAGGGGAGATCCCAATCCCAAAGGGGG